>NC_136315.1:5583815-6021315 GCF_964198595.1 Lampetra fluviatilis
GTGAAAGGAACAGACGGTAAAGCTTCCTTTGCATACATCTTGCGAGAGTCAATTGACCCAAGATGTCTCTGCTGGAACAATGCAAGTTCTGTATCGCTCGACCACCCACTGTTGTGTGTGTGCGCGTGCCAGAAGCATCTCGTAGAAATATCCAGGATCAGAGGCAGCCTCGCTTGGTTTTGTCGTACGCATGCATGCGTGTTGAACTTCTTTCACACCGTACGTAGCCAACCGTGCTAATTGGAGATTGTTTCTAGATTTGAAGCTTTCGTGACTGCAAGGATTCATACTCTTAGGTTTTTTTCGGTAAAGTCACGTAGGTAAAAACTGTAAATCTAGCTGTGACGGTCCCACCTGATGGCGGAGACTTGTGTTGCCTCCGAAACGTCGTGCTATTATTTTTATTATTATTTATTTTTGGAGATTGTTGTTGAACGCCTGAAATAGGTCAGCTCTCCTATAAGGTTGCAGTCGCGTTCATGAATAACACGGCGTTATGCAAAACTCGCGTTATAATAAATAACGTAGGGGGGTAAAGCACAGTCAGCGATAACACGGTGAGATTCGTAGCGTCTAGAAGCATCCAGCAGCATCCCAACGTCTTGTGCGCCGTTATACCAAGTCAGCCGTACAACGGGGTATTCCTACTCGCGCGGCGTTGTTCCGTTCGTTTGGTCGCGTTATATCCAATTCGCATCCTGGTTATAAAGAAAAAAACAAGTATTCCATCGTAATACATTTATCGCGTTATATCCAATTGGCGTCAGGAAAACACGCGCCGTCATCGGAGAACGGACTGTGCAGGCTTCATTCAGCCGATTAGTCAAGGTCGATGTGAGTTATCCAATATTTGTCATTAGGAATCTCAGAAAGCGTATCGGGTCTTTCTGATTAGGAACTGCTATCATTGCCGCCCGTGCGTGATGTTTTCTCAATTAATTTTTAAATCCATGCCAATCGCGTCACGCGTACACGTGGCACAACAACTCTGAAGTCGATGCCGAGATGAACAAGGCATCTCACTGCATTGTTGTGGCCACACATGCGTGTGCACACACACACATGGCAGTGGTTTTAAATAGTTGCGTTGCACATGAAGGGAAACTGCAAAGGTGCAGTGATGCATTTCGTCGCGAGGTGAAAATTGCCGAAGTTTTTGCCCAATCCGGGGCCCCGGTGGCTCAAACAAACTTCGTGAACTACATCATGGGGCCGTCTTTTTGCCAGTATCAAAGTATAAAAAAGAAGAATAGGTTTTACCCTCTCAGGCAATAAAGCAGGTGTTAAGATGTTCAAGCGCCAACTCGACACCTGTTTTAACACCTATTTTAACACCTGTTTAAACACCTGTTTAACACCCGTTTTAACACCTGTTCCAACACCTGTTTTGACACCTGTTTAAACACCTGTTCCAACACCTGCTTTAACACCTGTTTTGACACCTGTTTTGACACCAGTTTTAACACCTGTTTTAACACCTGTTTTGACACTTGTTTTAACACCTGTTTTAACACCTGTTTTAACACCTGTTTTGACACCTGTTTTAACACCTGTTTTAACACCTGTTTTAACACCTGTTTTCCTACCAAAAAGGCTAAAAGGTCATTGTTATTTTTCATACTTTGATCATGGCAAAAAAAATGATCCCATGATATAGCTGCTCACCCTGAGCTATGAATGCTCTGACACGTGCATTGCCTTTGTGCTGTTCGTCTTATGGCGTCGTTCTCTGGTCTGACACTCGTGGTGAGACTAGGCCATGGAGAGGGCTGTCTCTGGTGTAGGCCAACCAGTTTCAAAGACAATTACATTTATACTGGTAGGAACCTCTTGGTTACACCAGCCCACAGGGGATTATTGTGTCCGTCGTGCAGGGAGGGGCTGGGTGGGGAGGGAGGGGCTGGTTGGGGAGGGGAGGGGCTGGGTGGGGAGGGTGGGGAGAGGCTGGGTGGGGAGGGGCTGGTCACCCCGTGGTGCCCTTATAAAACTCAACGTTTAACCCACTCACGCCGGCTTGTGCCCGCCCTCACAGTCGGGCATATTTGCCGAATACACCACGCCGCCGTTGACCCTGGCCATTGACCGAGCAACCCAGCGTTCCTACCAGCTCCCTCCGCAGGAATGTGTTCAGAGCACGCTTGTTTGCATGTGTTGCGTGTGGTTGATGCAGACTTGATTCCTTGCAAGATGTATGTACTTGGTTTTTGAACATCTTAAAACCTGTTTCATTGCCAAAAAGGATAAAAACCATTCTCACTTTTCACTCGTAAACTAAACTCAAATATTATTCTTGGTTCTTTCGGTAAAGTCACGTAGAAGGGAAATAATCAAATAATAAAAATAAAACAATAAATAAGTATAACCCGTAAAAACAAAGTTTTTCACTATAAATCCTTTATATGCGTGGCGGCGAACTTAATATAAAGGATTTAAAAATACATTCGCCTGTGGAGGACGCGGGGATCGATCCCGCGACCTTTGGCATGGGAAGCGAGGGCGCTACCAACTGCGCTACTCCGCCACGGCCAGTGGAGGGGTTACGCTCTGGGCTCTTACACTGTGACGTTCAGCCAAAGCCATGAATGCGTTCTATTTGAATATATGTAAAATTATTTTTTTTTGCCTAAAAAGTGTCAATTTTTGGGAATTTTTTTTCACGAACATTAATTGTCTCGCACAACGAGTCTGTGTGGAAAATGTCAGCTCGATTGGATCACGGGAAGTGGGTTAAAAAACGACCGAAAGATTTGCACGGTCGTAAGCAAGCAAGCACGCAAGCAAGCAAGCACGCAAGCAAGCGAACTTAATATAAAGGATTTAAAAACAATTTCCTTGCTGTGGGGTTCACACCTGGTGATGATTGCTTGTGTTGCAATCGAAACGTCGTGAGAATTTTATAGTTTTATTTTTATTATTTTATTATTTCCCTTCTACGTGACTTCACCGAAATAACCAAGAATATGAATCCCTGCAGTCACGAAAGCTTTAAAACTAAATTTAAACTCAAATGTATTTGCTCACACCACCACTGCCCTGCAAGAGGGAGCTTGCGAGGGCACCTACATGGACCATGCTGGCCTGCTCTTCCACACCAGTCAGACGTCTTGGACGAAGAAAGGTAAAAACCTATTCTTGTTTTTAAATCCTTTATATTAAGTTCACTTGCTTGCTTGCTTAGGACCGTGCAAATCTTTCGGTCGTTTTTTAACCCACTTCCCGTGATCCAATCGAGCTGACATTTTCCACACAGACTCATTGTGCGTGACAATTAATGTTCGTGATTTTTTTTCTCCAAAATTTTACACTTTTTAGGATAAAAATATTATATTTAATTACCAATTGCTTAATGCTGCCATGCAATCATCTGACCCATAGGTGGTAGCCATCTCAAGCCAGAGGACGAGAGGGCTCTAGCCGCCACGCATATAAAGGATTTATAGTGAAAAACTTTGTTTTTACGGCTCATACTTGTTCATTTCTGGCAATACCATGGGTGTTAAGGTGTTCAAACACCAAGGTAATACCTCTTGCAAGTCTGCATTAACCACACGCACATGCAAACAAACACGCTCTGATAGAATCCGCATTGTCTTTGAAACTAATTGAAGAAGTGGGAGTACTTTTAAATCTAGACTGAAATCTCATGTCTTTAAAACTGATTTTGTGTTTAAGTTTGTTTTCCTGCCCCCCCCACCTCCGATGATCACGGTTGGCTCCGTACGGTGCAAAAGAAGTCCAACGTGCACGCAACATACTCTTTAGTTCTTTCGGTAAAGTCACGTCGGTATAAAATAAATTAAATCAGGACGTTTCTGGCGCAACACAAGCGTCCATCATCAGGTGGGACAACCACAGCAAGAAGCAATTTGCCCACTTCAGCAATTGTGTCTTGCTGTGTGATGACGGACGCTTGTGTTGCACCCGAAACGTCGTGACTTCATTTATTTTATTCTCTACCTACGTGACTTTACCGAAAGAACCAAAGAATATCGAACCCTGCAGTCACGAAAACTTCAAATCTGGAGTGCACACGGCACCCACACTTCACCCCGCCACACGCGACCTGCAAGAAAATCACGACAACGAGCTCGTAACGCACTCGACGTAAAATCCCGACGGGCCAGAGACGGGATGGATTTAAGTAACTTCCCCCCCCCCCCCCCCCCCATTCTTCCCACCTGGCACGCCGGGAGATAGAATTGAACCGGGGGCCCTCGAGTTTGGAGGGTCAACGCGCTCACCACTGCACCGCCGTGGTGGCATCCCTTCGTCATTACCGGCACGGTACGTGCTCCGTAATTCTCTGTTTACGCGTGCAGATGCTTTACCTGACTACGCACGCAAAAATAGTAATGAGGCAGAAACATCGCAATAGTTTTTTTTTGCCGGCTTCAGCGATTCTGCACGTGACTGAACCCCGCTGGGCGATTAAACATCAACAGCAGCACTTTGTGTTGTTGCTGTTGTTGTGCCATCTACAGGTAGTGCCGTCCCTAGAGGTCCAGTTACGGCGAATCGGGGCGACTACCCCGGGCCCTGTGGTTTGGGGGGCCGCCCCCCCCCCCGCACTTCGACTTCACGGTGTCAGATGATCAATCAAGTATTTATTTCTATAGCACCATTTCGTGCAAAAGATGCAATTCAAAGTGCTGTACAAGTACAATAAAACATCGTTAAAAGACTAAATCGCAAGAACAATAAAAAGCAATTTCCATACAAAACAAAATTGCATTCTAATAAATTGCTAGCGAAGGCATATTAAAAAAAAACTATAAAAGTATCTTCAGTAAAAGCAAGTAAAAAAAGAAGTTAGTTTTTAGCTTCAACTTATAATTGCTTAATGTTTACGCAGCCCTCGGATGATGTAATACTGCCGGTTTAGTTTGGGGGGGAGGGGCGCGTTGTGGGATGTTCCCCCCTTTCCCCCATGGACGGCCCCCGTCTACAGGGAAAGACGACCTGAAGAAAGTCGATGCAGGAGGCCGGTTGGCTCAGAAGTCGCAGAGGTGAAGCGACACTGCTGAGAACCGGGGTCCGAACCAGAGGTCGCAAACGGGTTTTGATTCCTTACCCGTACCCGTACCCGGCCGCACCAGGGTCGCAAATGGGTACCCGTACCCGGCCCGAAATGAGTGACAAACGGTTACTCACCAGTGACTCACGGTCTACCCGTACCCGTACCCGGCCGCACCAGGGTCGCAAACGGTTACCCGTACCCGTACCCGGCCGGGTACGGGTAGCCGGGTATCGGGTAGGGTACAGGTATCGGGTACCCGGTTGCGACCTCTGGTTCGAACCCGGCAGATATCCCCGTGGTTACATCGGGGGTCTCACACGCAGCGAGTACATAGTCTGAGAGCGGCCACTATCAATGACTTCACACAAACACACAAACGCAAATCATGAGTTTCGATTTAAAGCTTTGGTGACTGCAGGGATTCATATTTTTGGTTCTTTCGGTAAAGTCACGTAGAAGGGAAATAATAAAAGAAAAAAGAAAAACCAATAAAATAATACAATTATTCAAATTAAACAAAAAAAATTCTCACAATAAAATGTTCACGACGTTTTTATTGCAACACAAGCAATCATCATCAGGTGTGATTGCTTGTGTTGCGATCGAAACGTCGTGAGAATTTTATCGTTAAATTTTTATTATTTTATTATTTCCCTTCTACGTGACTTTACCGAAAGAACCAAGAATACAAATCATGAGATTGCTGTCAAACTAGTCTGTGCGGACCTATTAGTGTTCTTCTCACGTGGTTCCCTCAATGCCTGCTTGTGTTTTCTCCGGCCTTTCTCGCTTCCTCCCGCATGAATGCAAACACTCGTTCGTGGACGTGGCCAAACATCCCGAAAATAGTTTTGGGGACTCGCTGAGGATTTCCTGGGTATATATCTAAGAGGCGACGCAGTGTAAATATACAACATTGTTTCACAAGTACAGTATTAAGTTTCGATTTAAAGCTTTCGTGACTGCAGGGATTCATCTTCTTGGTTCTTTCGGTAAAGTCACGTAGAAGGGAAATAATAAAATAATAAAAAGTAAACATTATAAAATATTTGATTATGTTTATTATGTTTTATTTTTTTTTATTTTATTATTTCCCTTCTACGTGACTTTACCGAAACAACCAAGAAAAAGTACAGTATTGCCTCGGTATGTAACGATGCATTCATTAACTTTGATTAGTACGCTCATGATATATGGATCAAGTGATGCGTGTAGAAACTGATTGATTTGATCACATTCATATGCAAATGATGTTGCATTGACGCTCGTGAAGAACAGAAGCTAAAAACAAGAAAAGAAAAAACCCCACACAACTGAGAAAATCGAGAAAAGGCAGGTTTGTTAATTAAATTAAAAAAGTGGCATTGCACTCACAACGCAATCGAACCCTGACGATGCGTAGACAACGTACCGACAGGAACACACAGTCCACAAAAAGACAATAATTGATTTTATTTTAATTATTCATCTGAATCACGAGAATATATTGAGTCGCTGGCGTGGAAAGTGGGCGAAACGCCGAGTAAGCGGGTGTGGAAGGGTCACAAGCGCCCTGGCGATTTGATGAATTTCCAATGATTCATGGCCAGCAATTGAAGCTGGACAATTTCTCTGTCTTCTTGGTTCTTTCGGTGAAATCACGTAGAAAGGAAATAATAAAAGAATTAAAATTAAACATAATAAGATAAAATTCTCACGACGTTTCGGCCGCAACGCAAGCAGCCGTCCTCAGGTGAAGAACAGGTCTGTCGGAAAGACAGCGTCCTAATAAAACATTAGGACGCTGTCTTTCCGTCGTGAGAATTTTATCTTATTGTTTGATTTTTATTATTTTATTATTTCCCTTCTACGTGACTTTACCGAAAGAACCAAGAAGACGAATCCATGCAGTCACGAAAGCTTTCAATCGAAATGTATTTCTCTGCCATTGGTGTGAATGCGGTGGCCGCTCATGGCTGTCTGAGTAACACACAACACACACCCGAATGTATGATGAATGGATCGTTACGCACGTGAGTCGATGCATGTGTGTGAAGCTTAATACAGTATACATCCATCCATTGATCGATTGACAGAGGCCAGCCAGCCTCTGTATGGATGCAGAGCTTCTATCGCATCGTAAGTAACCAACCGTGCTAATATGGCCTCTCCGTATGCTGTATAGTGGTGATGATGATGATAATAATTGACGCATGCATCCAGGAAAGTCACGCTGAATCGCAGGACTTTGCCAGCAGGGCTCTGCAACTGGATTCTTATTTCAAGATATTTTCAACCAATTTGTGAGTTATGTTTATTTATAGATTTGAAGCTTGTGTTTATTATTATTGTTCACGTGGAGGCGACAACACTCGATCCCCGCACAGATGGACACAGATGGCGATTGGTCCACTTCCATCACTGCCGCCCCCAAGAGAAGGGAGCTTCGCAAAGCCTCTGCCGTTGCCCACGGGGAAGGGAGCTTCGCAAAGCCTCTGTCGTGATCCACCAACCCGTCGCCTCCACGTCACCTGCTGTATACCCCTAGTTACACTCCCTAATACCTGGAAACAGAGTGGAAAGGTTAAAGGCGCAGCCCTGCAATTGCTTGCTCGCGCCATTGCCGGTCAAAGGGCTTCCGCTAGAGGGAGCTCTAGAGAGCCCTTGGCTCGAGGGTGTTTTGGCCTACTCTTCTTATATTTTGCATTTAACCCGAAGGTATAAAGCCCCCTTTTTCAGAAGCGACCTGGCCAGTGATGACAGCTCAACGAAGTGGCTTATCACGTGCAAATTTTATAGCAGCCAAATACTCCGAACGCAACATTTATTCTAAATGTGGAGGGAAAAAACCAGAGGGCCCGGAGAAAAATCCACGCAACCACTGAGAGAGAGAGAGACGCAAACTTCAAATATACAGCAGCAGCAGGCGTCAGGGTCGGGATTGAACCCACGACCTCCTGTATACCAGGCGAGGTAGTTAACATCTCCTAGCCACTTTGGCGCCCTTCCTTACAAACTGGCCAGACGTCTTGGAAGAGCCGGCAGTACTCACACTTTACCCCACCACACGGAAACCTGCCGATCGGCTAACTGCGGTGCCCTCATTAACGTTGCTGGGAGGATGTAGGCAGCAGCGATTTCAGAAACTCGCCCCATTGTTTCTACTGCCGCGCCGGGAGATCGAAATCGAACCGGCGGCCTCTGGGTCGCGCGTTCAGTTGTGCTGAGGTGCAGCACCCTAGGTGGAGCACCCCAGTGCCTACCTCAGTCAGGCTGCGATTGATGATTCGAGCACTCACCGATTGCACTCCGACCACTCGCACAAGGGAAAGTCCGTCACCTCCCTATCACTCGTCTCCAGCTAATACCACTACAGTGGTCACTCTCCCCGTGACACTTCACTCGTTGATTCGTCCACCCACGTTGGGATCTCGTGCCTACCAGGCTGTTTCGTCTCGTCCACCACGCTGCGTGCAACCATCACACTGCAGGTCACAACAAACCCACCCACCCACTCTCCACCCACTCACTCACCATACTGCAGGTCAAAACAACACTCTCTCTCTGCTTATTCCCATGCACTGCTCCGCTTCGGACTTCCCTCCTCCCATCGTCTATTTTCCTAAGATCTTCGAACAGCAATAACCTTGCTAAATAGCAATAACCTTGCTCAAAATCTGTTAAACCTTGCTAAATTCAAGAAACACGCGAACATCCACTCTGTCACAACTCTGATCGCGCTCGGTGTTATGAGCCACCTGGCTCCGCTTTGTCCTGCAACCGTGACATTAACGAGCGTGACGAGGAACGACGTAACACCCCATTCTACTCATCGCGACCTTCTGGAAGCGTCGCACGAAGTGGCTAACGAGCCCATCGCGAAAGTCCAACGCTCTGCAAATGTGCAACTGCACGGTCACAAAGCACAGAGCCGGGGCCCTTCGCCTCCGCCGCCAGCCGTCCACAAACACGTGCAGGAAGGGCAAAGGTCAAGACACCCTGGCTGGCACGTTTCCTGGCAGCCCCAGAGAGCTTTTTTTTAGTTTTAAACAAAACAAAAAAAATATCTCGACCCAAGAGAGAAAGAAAGCGAGAGAGAGAGAAAGAGAAAGAGGAAAGACCCCCAGCTCTCTTTAAAACGAAAACAAAATATGCGCAAATACTGAACTCTATTTAAGACTTAAACAGGAGCATTTCTCCACAACTGTGGCTGTCCGCATGTTGAGGCTATTTGTAATTACTGGCGAAACGTCACGGTAGTCAAATTGTAAATGTTGTAGTTGGTTTACTCTCCAACACACAACTGGTGAGCGATGAACTAGTATACTACACTATACACTACACTATACACTACACTATACACTACACTATACACTACACTATACACTACACTATACACTACACTATACACTACACTATAATTGTAAATGTTGTAGTGGGTTTACTCTCCAACACACAACCGGTGAGCGATGAACTAGTATAGTACACGATACACTACACTATACACTACACACGGCACTATATAGTACACTATGCACTACACTATACACTACACTATATGCTACACTATACACTACACTATACACTACACAATAATTGTATATGTTGTAGTGGGTTTACTCTGCAACATACAACCGGTGTGCTGTACTAGTACAGTAACGAATGTTTTGTTTACGTTGCAAACCTTACTAATTGGCTGTGTCGGGTGGTAGTAGGTTTAACGACGCATTATATTTACGCGATCTAACCCAAAAAGCTCTATTATGGACTCAACTAAACGATTAACTCTTTTGTATTTTACCAAGTAAGGCCCACAAGCGACCTGGCCACAAAGTATAGCTTAACAAAGTAGCTCATCATCATGTGGACATTTATAGCAGTAACCAAATGCTCTAAACGAGTGATGTTGATTCTAAACGTGGAGGCAAAATCCGGAGAACTCGGAGAAAGATCTACTCTAGCACGGGGGGAGAGAGACACCGCAAACTCCAAATATACAGCAGCAGGCGTCAGGGTCTAGATCGAACCCACCACGATCTCCTGCGTACCGGGCGAGGTAGTTAACATCTCCTCGTCACCGTGATGATGATGATGCTGAGAGAGAGACACGCAAACTCCACAAATATACAGCAGCAGGCGTCAGGGTCTAGATCGAACCCATCACGATCTCCTGCGTACCGGGCGAGGTATTTAACATCTCCTCGTCACCGTGATGATGATACTGAGAGAGAAACACGCAAACTCCACAAATATACAGCAGCAGGCGTCAGGATCTAGATCGAACCCATCACGATCTCCTGCGTACCGGGCGAGGCATTTAACATCTCCTAGCCACCGCACACATTGGCGGTGAAACACATCGGAGGGGCAACAATCATTGTAGATCATTGGAGAGCGGCCGAGGGGTCGCGACGATTTCTCCCACCATGCCCGCCACAGTCACACAACGAGCGCGGGGCCTCTGCGTTGGCATTTGCTCCGCGAAATGTAAACAAAACAAGATCGCGGTGCAGCCCTGAAACTGCTTTGCTCTACCCCAGCGTTCTTCACTCCTTATTCAGAGACGGCGGGGGTCGGTCGGGGGGCACTTTGGCCGATAAGACATCATCAGTGTGAGGGCCGCCACACTATTTGAAACCATTGGGGGGTTTACAGCAGCACGAAGGGACGGCACTAAAGGCCACCAGGGTCCGTCCAACACCGCGTCCACGACGCCGCTGGGCCGAAGGGCCTCTTTGCAACTCGATCGAACTCTACAAAATAAGTGCAAATTATTATAATTATGAGAATCTCTCCGGAGGGTGTATTCGCCTAACTCTTCTAAAGCTGGCCAAAGACGTCTTTCAGAGGGGAAAAACACAACGGGAATAGCGAGACACACTTATAATAATTATTATTATTCGAATTCACGCCACCACACGCGACACGCTGATCCGTTAACCGCGGTGAATCCACGCGCAACTGCTGGGATGAACAGAGGCGGTGAAGGGACAGAGGGAGGTGTGAGAAGGGGGGTTGGCTGTTGATTGAAGAAATTTGCGCCGTTGTTGCAACTGCCGCTGCCGGGAGATGATCAACAAAGTTCGAGGTTAAAACTGAACTTTGGGTGCTGGTGCATGCAGGAGCGTCCCTCTAGCAACGACCGTCCCAGTAACGAGGTCCTCTCCTCGGCGTGGCGAGCGAGACCCGCGCGCACAACAAACGCATCTCGCAGCCTCGACCGGCGATTAGTTGAGACAGGCAGCAAATATATCATCTAGATTTGAGGCTTTCGTGACTGCAAGGATTCATACTCTTAGTTATTTCGGTAAAGTAATGTAGGTAAAAAATAAAATTAAAATTAATACAAAATAAAATAATAAAAATCACGACGTGACTTTACCGAAAGAACTAAGAGTAGAAATATATCATCGTCGTCACGATCCATGGGCAGACAGCCCAGTAGGTGCCCACTGCACTCGCCGTTCCTCTGCCAATGTGCTCAGTAGCGATGCGTCAATCTGGCACCAATCAAGAATGTAGCGTCGGAATGCGATGTGCACTGATATTCTTCATTGATGTCTAGCGACTTGCTTCCCTTTGCTCTCTCGACCTTTGCATCGCTGTCGTTAGTTGTTGCCGTGTTTGTCGTCGCAGCTCGCTAACTCACCCGCCCGCCCGTCCCTCTGCTCGAGATCTGTCACAAAGAACTTCATAGCTCATCGGATTCCGCCCAGGATCAATACAGATTCTGAATTCTGATTACGAATCGCAACGCCGCAGAGACGACTTAGCTCCAACAACAACAACGACGACGACAACAGAAACATCGAGACTTACCATCGCCCCAGAGCTGAGCAGCGAGAGAGCGCGGGAGGAGTGTAAATTCAAACGCAATTCGCTGGCATCGTTTTTTCTTGGTTCATTCATAAAAAATGAAAGCCACCAAGAATGTTCTTTTCATACAGAACCAACTCCGCTGCTGCTGCTTCTGCTGCTGCTGCTGCTTCTGATGTTGCTACCTCGAGGCGCCGTGGATCTCCGTCCACTCGTTCCAATCCCACGGGGCGGACGCCCGCTCCGACGTTTGCGTGTTTCTTTCCCGTCGTCTTCTTTGCACTTTGGCCGCAGAAGTTACAAAAAAAACCACATACAACAGAGATACAGAAACGAAACGGCCGGGGCAGTCGAACGAAAGCGATGACGACGACGCTGCTGCTGCTGCTGATGATGATGCTGGTGCTGGTGATGACGATACAAAGGTTGTTCCCGCGGTCACCAAACAGCGGTGAGCTGTGAGAGGCCACGCGCCCGTTCAGACGATCCGGAGGTCCATCGATGCAAAACGAGCGGCGCAAAACTCCCCGAGGACGAAATGGGCGAGATCACAGGAGTGGCTCAGCGTGATCCGACTCAGACTTGCGATGATTCAGCGCCTCCCCCCCCCCCCCGAACGCCGTTGGCCGCGTGCGGGAGCGAAAGTAAGTTCGGCACGCGGTTGAGCTACGTACGGTGCAGAAGAAGTTCCGCACGCACGCTGCTCGCCTGCGCAGTCGCCTGCACTGAGTCTCAATGGTACCTCGACACTTCCCTTATAAACGACCCCCCCCTCTCTCTCTCTCCCTCTAGCTGCTCCCAACCCCCCACCCTCCCCACCACGGCTCCCCCACGCGCCCTGCACCCCACACAGCTCCCCTAACCCCCCCCCACAACTACCCTAACCCCCCCAAAACTCCACTAACCCCCCCAACAACTTCCCCTAACCCCCCCCCCCACAACTCCCCTAACCCCCCACAACTCCCCCAAACCCCCCCACTCCCCCTATACCCCCCCCACAACACCCCTAACCCCCCCCCCCACAACTCCCCTAACCCCCCACAACTCCCCCAACCCCCCCCCACTCCCCCTATACCCCCACAACACCCCTAACCCCCCCCCCCCACAACTCCCCTAACCCCCCCGACAACACCCCTAACCCCCCCCCCCACAACACCCCTAACCCCCCCCCCCACAACACCCCTAACCCCCCTCCCCCTACCGCCGAGGCCGCTTTCACGACGAGGGGATCCCAGTGGGGGCAGCAGGAGCAGCAGGAGCAGCAGGAGGGGGAGGGCCTCAGCCAGATGTTGCCTATTAAGTGCTCACAATTTTCTGTATTTTTTTCTCGTTTTTGTTGTTGTTGTTAAATGCGCGTTTATTTTGTTTGTAACGTCGACAGAGATCTTACCTCGTCTTCTATATTAAGTTGTATAGCGCCTTGAGATTGCTAATTGTAATGGCGTATGGCAGCAGCAGCAGCAGTCACTAAATAATTTATCCTTTTATTAACCGATGGCTCTTTTTCAATGGATCTTGCGAGCCTTTTCAAGTGTACGGATCTCTATGCAAGTTATTTATTTGCCTATTCGAGGAGAGTGCGGGGGTGTCTCGCTGACCCCGTGCCCCGAAAGGACATCCGTGTAAAAAGAGCTTCATAGCTCATCGGATTCCTCGTGCAGTCTCAATAAACATTCTGATTCTGACTCACGAAAAAGGCACAGAATCGAAGCCAATGGAGACCGAAAATCAGAGGGCAGTCGAATCCGTGAAATACTGGGACAATGATTCTCAACACTGGGACAATGATTCCACTGGTCAACTCAATTTTTATGGCATAAGCTATTCCAACGGGTTTAAGGTAATTTTGGGGTGCTGATTCCAAATCTGGCATCAGTTTTTGTCTGTCACATCAGGTTTTTGAGATATCAAATATTGCATTTTCAATAAAAACTGCAAAAAAATATTAAATAAATGTGGATATCTACATAAAATGATATTGTAAACCAGAGGTGTGGACTCGAGTCATGTGACTTGGACTCGAGTCAGACTCGAGTCATGAATTTGATGACTTGCGACTCGACTTGGACTTGCATAACAATGACTTTGTCCCACCTATGAGATGTGGACTCGAGTCATGTGACTTGGACTCGAGTCAGACTCGAGTCATGAATTTGATGACTTGCGACTCGACTTGGACTTGCATAACAATGACTTTGTCCCACCTCTGTTGTAAACACACTATCCTAAAAATACAGCACCATATTTTAACACTAAAGCAGTCACTGACTCGCAACAACTTGCAATCATAAGTGACAGAGTTAATTTCGGGTAAAATCAATGAAAATGGGGTATGCCGATAGCATTAAAATGGGATGTGATAGAGCAAATCTCAGATCAGATTTGGAATCAGCACCCTGAAATTAGTCTAAAACAGCTGCAAAAGTCCAGGCCAGAAAAAATAGATTTTTTTTGTTGACCAGTGTTCTCAATACTGGGACGACAGATTCTTAGTAGTAGATGTAGTTTTTTCCCCCATATTATATCACACTACCAGCTATAATAATCGATGCCTCGAGTTTCCTGGCTGGCTGCTGACTGGGCTACTCTGCACCCCAACAGTGACTTCTACCTTTAGTGGCTGCGGAGCCGTTGCCACCGAAACTAGCTGGGTAACTGGCTGCTCGCGGACTTTTTTCGTGGACCAAGGAAGAAGAAGAAAGAAGAAAAAAAGAAGTTTGGAAGGCATTTAATAGAAAGCGACAGCGAAGACGTGGAAGCGACGACTACAGAAGAGTGAAACTATAAAACTAAATATTATTGGTTCTTTCGGTAAAGTCACGTAGAAGGGCAATAATAATAAAATAATAATAAATAAAACAATAAAATTCTCACGACGTTTCGATTGCAACACAAGCAATCATCATCATCAGGTGTGAAAACCACAGCAAGAACATTTTATTGCTGTCGTGAGAATTTTATTGTTTTTATTTTTATTATTTTATTATTTCCCTTCTACGTGACTTTACCGAAAGAACCAAGAATATGAATCCCTGCAGTCGCGAAAGCTATAAATCGATATAAAGCTAAACTTTGTCTTTTACCAGTTAAGGGCCACTGAGCTATGTAATTCTTTTTCATCAGCGACCTGGCCGCAAATGAATGCTCAACGAAAGTGGCTTATCACGTGGAAATGTCTAGCAGCCAAATACTCTAAACGCGTGTTTCTAAATGTAGCCGGGGAAACCCGGAGGACGCTAAGAAAAATCCACGCGACCACTCCAAATATGCAGGCGTCAGGGTCGGGATCGAAGCCACGACCTCCTGTATACCAGGCGACGTAGTTAACATCGCCTAGCCACCGTGGCACCCAAATGGACCGCGATCCATTTGAAATAGTTCGAACTTTACCTTTTGTGCTGCTATTCACGTCACTATTTCTCCAGAATGGTGTTTAAATCATATAAAATACATGAAAAGCCTCGCGATTAAAACTATATTGGCATTGTACCATTACATAAAACAGCCAATCACCTTTAGAGTACATAATGATTGTGGGAAGGGCAGGAAATATGACAGCTGTCATTTATTTTCCGTTACAGAGCAACGGATTGCCTGCGCTCGCTGACTTAAATACACATATTGTGTTGATTCAGCTGCATGGGCAGAGGAGTGCATCACGTACAAACTATGTACGTCGAACTTCTTTCGCACCGTACGTAGTCAAGCGTGCTAATCCAACACAGTGATGCAACTGCGCCCGCTTTGTTGAGATGTTACTATCTTTGGAGGGGGAGGGGTGCAGGTTGGATGTGGTGATGTTGAAACGAGCAAGGCAGGATGAGCTGCACATTCATATGTCGCAGAGTATTTACGACTTAGACTGATAAAACTTAGGTTTTATGATTTGTACTGTCTGCAGATATGCATGGCACACACTCAGGCAAACGAAACTAGTGAGATGGTAGCAATCCATCAATATGCCTTCGTACGTATGTTGAACTTCTTTCGCACCGTACGTAGCCAACCGCGCCAATCGGAGATGCGGGATTAGAATCGCACTGTGATTATATTAGATAATTAGACTCATAGTGTCATTATTTTAGATAATTAGACTCACACTGTGATTATATTAGATCATCAGAATCGCGTTGTGATTATAGTCGATAATTAGAATCACGCTGATTATATTAGATAATTATAATTAGTGATTATATGAGATAATTAGAATCACACTGTGATCACATTAGATATTAGAATCGCAATGTGCTCGTGTGTGTAGATGCGGCACGTGGCTGCCTGTAACCCAGCACTGTGGAGGCAGCAGCGGGGGTTGATGGATCACCGCTCACATAACAACAACAACAACCGCCATTCGCCACTAAGTGGCGGTGACGTCACCACGACGCTTGTGCCAGGTTATGTGCACCTTGAGGCCATGTGAAGTGTCGAACGCCCGCTGACAGGAGGTCACGGGGCAGACCCAGGTGCCACGGGCCGACTGACTGAGATGACTGGCTGATGCACCACCTGTACCCCAGGCTGTAGCAACTTGCTGTGCTTTAGCTCGTTGTTGTGAGCGTCGCTCCTCCGCCCTCTGTTGTTGTTGGAGGGCGACTGCCTCCAACTGCCCAGTAGCATCCTTCACGAGCCTCCTCCACAGAGGCCGATCTTGACACCGCTGGTACCAGTCATCGGCAATTCCACTCAGCTTCACGTCCTCCTGTACTACATCACTCCATCTCTTTTCTAGCCCGTGCCGCGCCCGCTTAGCCCCCTCGATCCGGCCGAACAAAAGCTGTTTAGGCATGCGGTGGCTGGGCATGCGGGCTACATGACCCAGCCAACGCAGCCTTGCCTGCCGGAGGAGCTCACCGATGGGACCTTGACCAGATCTTTCAAGGATTTGTGAGCTCCTCACACAATCCAGCCTGGTTAAACACAGGATGGATCGTAGGCAGGCCAGCCTAAAGGTTTCCAACCGGCGCAGATGCTCCATTAGGGGGGTCCACGTTTCGCAAGCGTAGAGAAGGGAGGGAATGACCGTGGACGAGAAGACCTGAAGCTTCGTGCGGAGCGACAGACCAGGTAGCTTCCACACAGCGTTACGCAACCGATGAAAAGATATTGCCGCTCGACTGATTCGGAGTGAGACCTCTGCTGATAAACTGGAGCCGGTCATAAGCACACTGCCCAGGTATGGGAAACTCTCCACTCTCTCCACAACTGCCCCATCACCGATTGGGAGTTGTGGGGGTGGAGTGTCCGATGGTACAAAATACCCAGACACACACACGCGGACACACACACAGACACACGCACACACACACAGACACACACACAGACGCACACACAGACACAACAAAGACAAAGATCCCCTGTATAACCTTAACAGACTGTAGGGGCAAGTGCTGTTAGCGAGCACCTATGAAGGCCGGAACGGTACACGAGGGGGTGGGTGGCCAGCACCACGCCCGACACACACGCACACGCAAACACACGTGTTGGTGCCAAACTCCCATCCCGTGGGCGTCGAGGAGGGGACGTACCCCTGACTCGCCACGAGAATGCGGCACAGCAAAACAATGTCGACGCCACTCGTTCCACGTGCGTGGGATACGTCCGTCCGTCGAACTTCTTTCGCACCGTGCGTAGCCAACCGCGCTGATCGGAGGTGCAGGGGAAGGACAAAAAACGCAACACAAAAGGCAGTTCTGAAGAAATCTAATCTCGATTTAAAAGTGCATAAGAAATGGGTAAGGGGCTGTCCATAAATGACGTCACGGACCTGGGGGGGGAGGTCAGACATTTGTGACGATGTGTGACGAGGGGGGTGGGGGGGTGAGAAATGTGACGTCACATCAAAATGCGTAACTTTAAATAAATATAGACAACACGTTCTTCTTAATTAAATAGACTTTTTAATAAATGTTTCTCCTACAACATCAGAGTGCAGCGCCACATAAAATACGCACTGCAATGACAATAGTTTAAAGCGATTTGAAGCATTATGGGAACCTCATTTGCCAGTAAAAATATGATAATTTGTTTTTTACCCTTCTATCTGGCAACAAAAGCATGTTTTATTTTGGGGGGGGGGGCAGAGCTTTGTGACGTCATATTTGAGGGGGGGTCTGACTTTTTGTGACGCCGTGTGACGAAGGGGGGGGGGGGGTCAAAAATCGTCCAAAATCGCGTGACGTCATTTATGGACGGCCCCTAACTAGGATAGAAGGTGGGAAGGGTAGGGAAGGTTGATATGATAACCTCGCACGCGTGGTTATTCTACAGGTGCCCCGGTTTCCCCCCCGTGAAACACTCGTCGATTGGCTGAAAGCATCTTAGTCATTTTTGTTACTTAACACTTTCATGACTGCAGGAATTCATATGATTTGGTTCTTTTGGTAAAGTCACCTTAGATAGAAAAATAATGAAAAGAAAGTGAATCAAAATTATATGATTTTAATTTATATTATTTTATTCACTTTATTTTTTATATTATATTTTTATCTACGTGACTTTACCGAATTAACCAAATAATACATCTCAGTAATGTTTAGAGAACCGCAGAGCTCGGCCACGGGCTCGACGTTTGGCTGCTGTTGCTGCTGCTGGTGCTGCTGGTGCTGTAGGTGCTGTAGGTGTTGCTGTTGCTGTTGGTGCTGTAGGTGCTGTAGGTGTTGCTGGTGCTGTAGGTGCTGTAGGTGCTGTAGGTGTTGCTGTTGCTGTTGGTGCTGTAGCTGCTGCTGGTGCTGTTGGTGCTGTAGCTGCTGTTGGTGCTGTAGGTGTTGCTGGTGCTGTAGGTGCTGTTGGTGCTGTAGCTGTTGTTGGTGCTGTAGGTGTTGCTGGTGCTGTTGGTGCTGTAGGTGCTGTAGGTGCTGCTGGTGCTGCTGGTGCTGTAGGTGTTGCTGGTGCTGTTGGTGCTGTTGGTACTGTAGCTGCTGTAGGTGCTGTAGGTGCTGTTGGTGCTGTTGGTGCTGTAGGTGTTGCTGGTGCTGTTGGTGCTGTAGGTGCTGTAGGTGTTGCTGGTGCTGTAGGTGCTGTAGGTGCTGTTGGTGCTGTTGGTGCTGTAGGTGTTGCTGGTGCTGTTGGTGCTGTAGGTGCTGTAGGTGTTGCTGGTGCTGTAGGTGCTGTAGGTGCTGTTGGTGCTGCTGGTGCTGCTGTAAGTGCTGCTGGTGCTGTTGGTGCTGTAGGTGCTGTTGGTGCTGTTGGTGCTGTAGCTGCTGCTGGTGCTGTTGGTGTTGTAGCTGCTGTTGGTGCTGTAGCTGCTGTTGGTGCTGTAGGTGTTTCTGGTGCTGTAGCTGCTGTTGGTGCTGTAGCTGCTGTTGGTGCTGTAGGTGTTTCTGGTGCTGTAGGTGCTGTTGGTGCTGTTGGTGCTGCTGGTGCTGTAGGTGCTGCTGGTGCTGTTGGTGCTGTAGGTGCTGTTGGTGCTGTTGGTGCTGTTGGTGCTGTAGGTGCTGCTGGTGCTGTAGGTGCTGCTGGTGCTGTTGGTGCTGCTGTAGGTGCTGTAGGTGCTACTGGTGCTGTCGCCTTCCCGCTGGCCTGTGGGCTGCGCCTCCTGGCGCCCCTCTCGGAGGGCGAGCGACGTGCTGCTGAGTGCTGCGGCTGGGTGTTACGAGTTGTTGAAAATGTTGAAACGGGTGCGTTGTACAATTATTGAAACTGTTCAAATATGGTGCGCTTATACGGTGCGGTCCATTTGTCAATACACCGCTGGAATACAGGCGCGCGGGGGCGGGCGAGGGGGGGGGCATTTCACATCCGAACAAATAAACAAATTCAAGCGCTTTATCCGGTTCCAGATGGAGATTCACCAGCCATAGAAAAATCTGCGCAGCCCACGCACAAATAATGATGCAAATATGTATGTTTAAAAAAAAGTGTCTTAATCAGCAACCCTTTGCAGGAATCACAACATGCTGTGCATGTCAAGATGAGATCACCATTCTTCTGCACATTCTGCATGCAGCTTTGTGATGGCCAACGGCTGAGAATAGCCGATTTATCGTGGCTTAAAAAAAAAATTAAGCAGCAGACAACAGGGCTAAACTAAAACTTAACTTTTTTTTTACCAGGTAAGGCCCACTGAGCTTTATAGTTCTTTATCAGAAGCGACTTGACCACAAATATTAGCTCAACGAAGTGTGTTATCACGTGGAAATGTATATCAGCCAAATACTCTAAATGTACGATGTTGATTGTAAATGTGGAGGGGGGAAACCACAGGACCGGCAGAATAATCCACGCGACCACGGGGAGAGAGAGAGAGACGCAAACTCCAAATATACAGCGGACATCAGGGTCGGGATCGAACACACGACCTCCTGTATACCAGTTAAAATCTCGCCACCGTGGCAAAAATATGCCGGCTTCAACTTTATTAGAAATCATCAGTACTGTATAGCCATGGACTTGTAGAGAGCAGCCCTCTTCTTCCCACACTGCGGGGAACCAATTCAGCAAAGCATGGTGGGTTTTTATTGGGGTGGTTGCACGCGTGCACAGCTCCCCGCTGGCCATGATGTCCGACGTTTCGCACCACAACGTTCCAGGACCTTCTGCGGGGATTTCAGCGGAGCTAGCCGCACATTCTCCCTCGGTTATCAGCAGCAGCCGGGAAACTTCATATAATCGATAAAAGTGGGTGTCCTTAAAGACCATGCGGTTGGTATCCCACCGTGGCATAGGCGACCCAGAGTTTTGGTCAGTGTCGGTGGCTTTAAGCAGACCGCGCAGGTGCATTGCTGCGTTCATTTCACGTTCATCTGTTGGGTTGATGATGTCACCGAAAAGTATCGATCATCTTGTTGATCGATACTTTTTGCGCCACGTTGCGTTCGTGCGGCAATTGAAGGCCGACGTTTCGGCTTGCACGCGCCGGGACACCCTTCGTCGGGCGGTTTGGCGCGGAGATCACGTGTTCCCGAGAGACGGCGGGTTTGGGAGACTCTGCGAGTTTCTTGCGTGCAACGGATGCGTTCGATCTGGGGGCCCCGGTGAAGGTTTATGATGGAGGCCTGAGGCTGACGGGAGGAAAGGGCCGAAGTGTGCACAATGGTGATCAGAATCTTAATTTCTGCTGAAGAAATACAATGATCCGTGAAACTTGTTTTTTTTTCTTCTTCTACACGGATGTCCAGTTAGGGGGCAGGTGAGAAAGTTACAACGACAGTACGCAAAAAAATGATAGTACGTATTGCACAGTAGAGGAAAGGTAAGTATATCACTATACATAACAATACAGTATGTACGTTCAAATTGCATAAGTACATCGAATTGTTATCTTGGCCTTAAGGCAGCAAAACAAGAGCAAATAACATTCCCAAACCACACTAAGATAACACGCGCAATAAAATAGAACTATCGATGCAGGGGTAAGGGTCAACGTTACAATATAATTACATATTGCAAACAATACGAAGTCATCGGGCATATTTAAATATTTACAAATGTAGAAATGTATTCGACTCACGGTAGAATCGTCAAATATAAAATCACTACATTACATTCTAGATTTGAAGCTTTCGTGACTGCAAGGATTCATATTCTTAGGTTTTTTCGGTAAAGTCACGTAGGTAAAAAAAAATTAATATAATTAAAATAAAATAACAATCACGACGTTACGGAGGCAACACAAGCTTCCGTCTTCGTGCTGTGACGGTTCCACCTGAAGACGGAAACGTCGTGATTGTTATTTTATTTTTATTTCACTAAATTACACTCATTTCTTAAAGCATAATGTTGTCTCCCCAGCTTTAGCGGGCCGTGGCAAAGTCGTGAACGCTGCCGCACCGTTCTTCTAAGACAAATGAGCAATTGCCGATGCCTGCACAATCCTCCAACATGCAATGGAGGACCTACAACATACGACGGAGCAATGGGGCCGTCCATAGATGACGTCACGCACCTAGGGAGGGGGGTGGTCAGACATTTCTGACGATGTGTGACGAGGGGGGGGGGGTTTGAGAAATGTGACGTCACACACAAATGCGCAACTTTAAATAAATATAGAAAACACGTTCTACTTAATTAAATAGACGTTTTAATAAATGTTTTCTCCTACAACATCAAAGTGCAGCGCCACATTAAATATGCACTACAATGACAATAGCTTAAAGCAATTTGAAGCGTGTTTTGTTTTCAAAATGGAAATATGTTTTTGGGGGGGGGGGGGCAGAGCTTTGTGACGTCATATTTGAGGGGGGGTCTGACTTCTTGTGACGCCGTGTGACAAAGTGGGGGGGGGGGTCAAAAAGCGTACAAAATCGCGTGACGTCATTTATGGACGGCCCCTATGGGCCTGGGCATGCAACACGCGGTACAAACCCAAAGACGCGTCAACCGATCGGACCGTTCCCGGGGTCTCGGCAGTAGCTCAGCGGTATCCGGCTACTTCCACTGCCTTCCCGGCGTTCGATTCCCGGTCCCGTTGACTGCCTTCCCCGTTCGACTGGGCCCCAATCGAGTATCTGGTGCCGCGTGTAAATGTTGCACGCTCGAGACGAAGGGCGTGGGAAGGTGCTCCAAATCGAGGGCAAACACATTCATTGTGGTCAATCTGTAAGATGCAACTGCAGCACGTGGTGTCACACACGCGGCAATCCTCAAACGAGTCGCCATTAACCACGTGACTGGTGTACCGGTCCGGTGAATCAATAACCCCGCCAGCCACCCACAGGCCCAACTCAGTCATCGCATGCTGGAGTACACGCGTGCATTGATGTGCGACACAGCACTTAAGGACTTTCACAAAACCACACTTTACCCCCTTGCTGCACGAGAAAAAAATGAAAAGAGTGGTCCATTTCCTAATGTGCCACATGAACATAAGCAGTGGGGTGACAAAGGCGGCCGGGCGTGGTGTTGGCCACCCACTCACCCACCCCCTCGTGTGCCGTGCGGGCCTTGATAGGTGCTGGCTGACAGCACTTGCCCCAACAGTCTGTTAAGGCTATACGGGGGGTCTTTGTCTTTGGTGTGACTACCCCAGGTAGAGAGGCGAGTGCCCCCCTCCCGTCACAATCAGCACCCTCCCTGTCCCATGCTCCGCAAGAAAAGTGGAACTTTTTTTTGGTAACCCTGCCCCCCTCCCCCCAGGCCAGCCCAGCCAGCCCCCAACATCTGTAAGCATTTAGTGCCGTCTGGGCAGCTTCGGGAAGGGGGTGAGGTAATGCGCCGGGTTGCAAACGCTGCCGTTCCTCGGCTAAAGATAGACCGCCCCCCCCAAAAAAAAACACCCCCACCACGACCCCTCTCCACCATCTCCCCTTCCACCGCCAAGTTCCTCATCTCACCAGCGACAACACTCGCCCAGCTTCCACCCGCAACCACCCCCCAACCTCCACGAAAAACGCGGAGAGAAACAAAAACGAAACCGGAGGGTCAACACATACGCACACACTTTGTGTAGTACACACACGCACACACACACTTTGTGTAGTACACACACACACTTTGTGTAGTACACACACACACGCACTTTGTGTAGTACACACACGCACACACTTTGTGTAGTACACACACGCACACACTTTGTGTAGTACACACACGCACACACTTTGTGTGGTACATACACACACACACTTTGTGTAGTACACACACGTACACACTTTGTGTAGTACACACACACACTTTGTGTAGTACACACACGCACACACTTTGTGTAGTACACACACGTACACACTTTGTGTGGTACACACACACACACACACTTTGTGTAGTACACACACGCACACACTTTGTGTAGTATACACACGTACACACTTTGTGTAGTACACACACGTACACACTTTGTGTGGTACACACACACACACACTTTGTGTAGTACACACACGTACACACTTTGTGTGGTACACACACACACACACACTTTGTGTGGTACATACACGCACACACTTTGTGTAGTACACACACACACACACTTTGTGTAGTACACACACACACACTTTGTGTAGTACACACACGTACACACTTTGTGTGGTACACACACACACACACTTTGTGTAGTACACACACGTACACACTTTGTGTGGTACACACACACACACACTTTGTGTGGTACACACACGCACACACTTTGTGTAGTACACACACACACTTTGTGTAGTACACACACGCACACACTTTGTGTGGTACACACACACACACACTTTGTGTGGTACATACACGCACACACTTTGTGTAGTACACACACACACACACTTTGTGTAGTACACACACACACACTTTGTGTAGTACACACACGCACACACTTTGTGTAGTATACACACACACACACACTTTGTGTAGTACACACACGTACACACTTTGTGTAGTACACACACACACACACTTTGTGTAGTACACACACGTACACACTTTGTGTGGTACACACACACACACACACTTTGTGTGGTACACACACGCACACACTTTGTGTAGTACACACACACACACACACTTTGTGTAGTACACACACACACACACACTTTGTGTAGTACACACACACACACACTTTGTGTAGTACATACACGCACACACTTTGTGTAGTACACACACGCACACACTTTGTGTAGTACACACACACACTTTGTGTAGTACACACACGCACACACTTTGTGTGGTACACACACACACACACTTTGTGTAGTACACACACGTACACACTTTGTGTAGTACATACACGCACACACTTTGTGTAGTACATACACGCACACACTTTGTGTAGTACATACACGTGCTCGCGCGCGCACACGCAGCTCTACACAGTGATGGTAACATAACAAAGATTTCCCCGTGTAGCCCTAACAGGATTTTGGGGCAAGCCCTGTTAGCGAGAAGCAAAACCTTCAAAGGCCGGCACGGCACACAAAGGCGGTGGGGTCACCAGCACCACGCCCGACCGCCTTTGTCTCCCCAGTGACGAGAAGTGCACCAGGTACTCGTTTGCGGCTGAGTAGATCTAGGGCAAGGCCCAGGACCGGTTCAGATATAATCGTCACTGGTGTTGGCCGTGAACGGGAATCAAACTCGTTTCGGATTGCAAGCACACACACACAAAGACAAAGCTCCCCCGTGTAGCCTTAGCAAGACTGTAGGGCAAAGTGCTGTTAGCGAGCACCTTTCAGGGCCGCGTGAGTTTTTAACAACCACGCCCGGCCGCCTTTGTCTCACCAGGGGCGATGTTCACTACACACTGCACCAGGTACTCATCTGAGGATTGAGTACACCTCAATAGACACACGCGTGCGTGCGTGCGCACACTGGAACACAGAAGGGCCCTCTGTGTGTCGATTACTGCCACTGTCGCCTTTCGTTACATTTCGTTACATTATTCCAATATTCAAATATGCTCAAAATGTCCCCCCCAATATATTGCTATAATAGATTTTTGTTTATATGATTGTGGTTATGGTTGTACTTTATGAATCCCTAATCTCTGCCATT
This sequence comes from Lampetra fluviatilis, assembly GCF_964198595.1. Taxonomy (NCBI): domain Eukaryota; kingdom Metazoa; phylum Chordata; class Hyperoartia; order Petromyzontiformes; family Petromyzontidae; genus Lampetra; species Lampetra fluviatilis. Next base: position 5,609,032 of record NC_136315.1, read on the forward strand.
ACATACAATGAAACAAGAAAAGGAAAAAATAAAAATAATAGCAATGTAATACAATACACTATTAGACATTTTTGTAAAAAAATAAAAAGTCCATCCCATGTATTAGTAAATTTTTCTTATATTTTAGACAGGAAGTGACAGGAAATTCATTTTAAAATTTTGATTTTTTTTCTGGGGGGGGGGACCCCTAGACCCCCTGGACGATTTGTTTTCCCTCAATGTTGACTCCATGGCTACGGCCTTGCATTATTCGACGACTAAATTGAAGGGAGACGAGGAATGATCGCTGTCTTTCCCAGCAGGCGACAGAAGGTCGGGCATGGATTTCAGGTTCCCGCCGCCCACGTCTCGCTAGCGTTGGTCGCATTGGCGCAGAAGCGAGCCGCATACAAGCACACCCAATATAAGCACACCTCATTAGTTGGCGATTGCTGCCGCTGCTGCTGCTGCTGCTGCGTTGGGGAGTGGTGCATGTGTAATGTAGTAACTCCACGGGAGACGACTTCACGGGTAACACACTCTTTATTTTATCAAACTGGGTTACAGGTGACTAACACCTACTTATTATCTCGGGTGACAAACACCCACTTCGCTACTTGGCGACTAACGCCCACTGAGTTACTCGGATGACCAACATCCACTTAGTACTCGGGTGACAAACACCCACTTAGCTACTTGGCGACTAACGCCCACTGAGCTACTCGGATGACCAACATCCTCTTAGCTACTTGGCGACTAACGCCACTGAGCTACTCGGATGACCAACATCCACTTAGTACTCGGGTGACAAACACCCACTTAGCTACTTGGCGACTAACGCCCACTGAGCTACTCGGATGACCAACATCCACTTAGCTACTTGGCGACTAACGCCACTGAGCTACTCGGATGACCAACATCCACTTAGTACTCGGGTGACAAACACCCACTTAGCTACTTGGCGACTAACGCCCACTGAGCTACTCGGATGACCAACATCCACTTAGCTACTCGGCGACTAACGCCACTGAGCTACTCGGATGACCAACATCCACTTAGCTACTCGGCGACTAACGCCACTGAGCTACTCGGATGACCAACATCCACTTAGCTACTCGGCGACTAACGCCACTGAGCTACTCGGCTTCACTAGGTCTTCAGCTCCGTCTTCGGGTCTTCAACTGGGTAACTCTCCCCGAGTGCTCTCGCGCGTCCCCCTTTATACCCCACCTGCGGACGTCGCTGCGAGCACCCACTTATTCGACCAATCGCCGGGTGCTGGCTACGATCCTCTTTTCCCACATCTCATCGTGCCTCACCACTCACTCCGCGCCGCCTCGTCATCTGTCACTCCCGGCGCGCGCGTCCACACCACGCCCACAACGCGTGCCCAACCCCGCACCCCGCGCCGCCCCGTGATCCATCACTGTCACAGTCGGCGCACGTCAATACCACCACTACATCACCCCCTACCACATAGCTCGCAGCCGCCCCGGCTGCTACAAAAATTACAAACCCTCCCTGTGTGCCCCGTAACACAACACAACAACAAGAACAACAACTAAGCTAACAACACAACACGACGCGAACACCACCATCCGCAACCCTCAACCAATGCCACCGCGACAACAGAACAATATATACAAACCGGCGAGTGACAATAGCAATGTGTATACAAAAAAAATAAATGGAAAATTTTTTTTTCTTTCGACTCGTGCAGTGTCCCCTTTTCTTCCGAGCGTCCCTACAACGGGACATTACCCCGGCAGAGGGGAACACCGGGCGAGCTCGGTGTAGAGCACAAAAAAACCGTCCTCATGAAAATTGTTGAGACCTAGCCCGAGTCCGCCTTGCCGGTCCGTCGTACGGCACCAGACGCGGTTGAACGTCCGGTGGTGCCGGCGGTTCAGGAAGACATCGGCCAGGCATCGAGGACTCGTGCGTGCCCCGGGGTTCAGGCTCTCGACGGTCAGCAGCCGTCAAGCCCGAGGCACCTGGGGGTGGGTCAGGTGGAGACACGTGAGGAGCAGCCTGCGACACCTCCCTCCCCGAGTCGACGGTCACATCACACGCCCGGTCGTCACGGCACAGAACGGGGTCACACGGTGCCGCATAGGGCTTCAGTCGGGAGGGGTGCACATACCAACGGCGTTTCCCCCATTTAATCTGTATACTCTGGGGTCGTGCAACCCGCACAATTTCCACCGGTCCCCTCCAAGGTCTCAACAACTTGGGGGACGTAGCCAACGGTGCATGTGGACAATGCAGCCAGGCCTTATCGCCTGGTTTCCAATCATGCGTATGCACCCTCCGCTCATGCAATTTCTCGTTTGCAATTTGCCGCGACCGCGAATTCAACCTTGCCGCCTCCCGCGCTTCAGTCAATTTGGCGATATTAAATTTGATGTGGTCTGCCAATTTAGATTTTGCACGTGGCTGGGAAATCCCCAGTTGGACGTCCATGGCCGGATCGGCCTCCCGCCCATACATAAGAAAAAATGGGGAAAACCCCGTCGCCGCATGAGGGGCCATTCGATAGGCCGCGAGTACCCCCGGCACCTGTAAGTCCCAATCAACCTGATCGTCGCAGACCTGTTGGCACAACATAGACGTAATCGTCCTGTTCAGACGCTCAACCATCCCGTCAGTCTGCGGGTGGTAGGGGGAAGTACGCACTTTCTTTGTACCCAACAGGTCGCACACCTCGCGCAACAAAACGCTCGAAAAGTTCTTCCCTTGATCCGTCAGCAAGCGTTCGGGGGCGCCCTTGTCCAACACATAACCCTGGACAAAGGCGTCCGCCACCGCCGCAGCCGACTGGTTGGCGAGCGGCCATGCCATAGGCCATCGGGTGAAGTATTCCACGCCAACCAGCAGGAACCTATTTCCCCTTGGTGTAACCGGAAAGGGCCCCAAGATGTCCAACGCTACCAATTCGTTTATACGCGAAACCTGAATGGATTGCAGCGGTGGATTAGCTGCCAATGGTGGCGGTTTCCTTTTTGCGCACCCTACGCATCCCTTAAGAATATTCGCCACGTCGTTACCCATCCCCGGCCAATAATAGTCTCGCTGGATTAGGGCGAGCGTTTTGTGAAAACCCAGATGCATGAGCCGTTCATGAGCTGCCAGAACAACCCTACCCCGCATAGCAACAGGCACAACGAGCACGTGACGCCGGGACATGTTGTCCCACCTCATCAAAAGGCCCTGTCTGCACACCCAGGAACCGACCCGCGCCTCCCCTTCTTCGGGAGCGCCAACTTTCTGACGCAGCGTAAGTAGGGAGCTGTCGGACATCTGGAGGCGGCCCCACTCAATGAGGGGCAACGACAACAGCGAATCCCTCCCCGTGGGGGCGTCCTCTCCCGGGGTGTCAGTGGCGGCGAGCGCAACTCCCGGGGTGCCGGCGACCGGGGGTTTGCACCGCGCTGATCCCAACAAACATGTGCAGTCCGTGCACGGCGGCAACCGCGACAAGGCGTCCGCGTTTGAGTGCCGCAACCCTTTTCGGTAAATCGTCGTGAATTGGTAGTCTTGAAGGACCTCCAACCATCGGGACAATTGGCCCGATGGCTGCGCCACGCGCATAGCGTATTGTAGAGCCGCATGGTCCGTCTGGACCGTAAAATGACGGCCGTAAAGATACGGCCTGAATTGCTGTGTAAAAAACACAATGGCTAACAATTCACGACGAGTTACGCAATAGCGTTGTTCTGCGGGGGAAAGAACCCTACTACCGTAGGCGACCACCCGTTCAACCCCCCCGACCAACTGTGAGAGCACCCCCCCGATACCCGTATTGCTGGCGTCCGTGTCAAGCAAAAACGGTTGTGTGAAATCGGGGTAACACAAGGGGGGAGCCTGCACCAAAGCGTCACGGAGGGAGCAGAACGCATCCTCCTCCTCTGCCCCCCAGTGAAACCTCACACCCTTAGCCGTCAAAGCGTGCAGGGGCTTGGCTATGGTGGCAAATTGCTTGACAAAACGACGGTAATAGGAGGCAAAACCAATGAAACTACGAACCTCCGTGACCGAGGTTGGCGTTGGCCATGAGCTGACGCAATGCGTCTTAGCAGGGTCCGTCGAGATCCCTGAACGACTCACGATATGGCCCAAATACCTGACCGATTCCCGAAGCAGAAAACATTTAGCCGGTTTAAATTTTAGCTTAGCGGAACGCATCCTGAGGAACACCGCTCTCAGTCGCTGGAGGTGCTCCTCGAAAGTCCGACTAAAGACGATAATATCGTCAAGATAAATCAAACAGGTATCCCATTGGAGGCCCGACAAAACCAATTCCATGAGTCTCTGGAACGTGGCGGGAGCGGAATGTAAGCCCATGGGCAAACGGTTGAATTCAAAAAGGCCCCCAGGTGTCCGGAAAGCAGTTTTAGGTTTAGACTCGTTATCGAGTGGCAATTGCCAAAATCCAGAAAGCAGATCGAGTGTGGAAAAAAAACTGCGCTCCCGCCAAGGCATCCAGCGACTCATCCATCCTGGGGAGCGGATACGCATCCGCCATCGAGATTTTGTTTAAGCGGCGGAAATCGACACAAAACCGCAAGGACCCGTCCTGTTTCTTTACTAGGACAATAGGAGCACCCCACGGACTAGAAGAGGGCGAAATGATATCGGCCGCCAACATATCATTAACCGCCGATTGCACATGTTCCTTCTCGGCCGGGCTGAGCCGGAAGGGATTCTGACGAATAGGGGCCGCGTCCCCTGTAGCTATGTGGTGGCGCAACAGGTCAGTGCAGCCGATATCGTACTTATGTTTGCTGAACACGTCAGCAAACTCGATGAGCAAACCCCTCAATGCTCCCAATTGCACCCCGGACAAGTTATCAGAACCCGCACACAGCGAGTCCAACCAGTCAGTCCCCTCATCACTTTGAGGATGCGACTCGACAGTAAAATCTGCTTGAGCCACGAGCCGTTCCTCAACGGGCAGCGGCGCGGCGTGAGCCAGCACCGTTCCCTGCGCAATTACGGCCGGCCGCGACCCCGTATTCAGGACCATTACGAACGGCTCACTGTCCCCTCTCACCACGGTTTGAGCAACCGCTAAGTCGAGGCCCTTACTGGCTCTGTTTGACGGCCCCAACAGCACCCCCTGTGCCTCCGCACCCACCTCGAGTGGCTTCCTGAACCGAAGGGGTACTAACATTTGCGATCCCGGGGGTACCCGTACAGTGTGAGTCGCCAGCGCCTGCACCGTCGCACAAACCGTGCGCACTTTGATAGGGCTCGACAAGAAGGCAACCCGCCGACCTGACGGAAGCTCTATGCAGGCCTGATCAATAAGAATTTTGATGGGCATTTTTGACAAAAAGTCCGTACCTAGCAAACAGGGAACGGCCAGCGATGATGATACAAAAATAGGGCCCGCTAATTTAATGTCCCCAATGCAAATAGTCGCCCGAATCTGGCCGATGATCCCCAGGGATCCCCCATTCGCCGCATAAAATGGCACGTCCACCGGCAGAAGGGGTCTACTTTGGACGGGAAGAATGTTATAAATAAGGTCCGAGATGATGGTGGCCGACGCACCCGTGTCAACAAGCACCCGGACCTCAACCCCGTCAATGAACCCCGTTACCACGGACGACCCGGCTGACGCAGCCACGATCCTGTGGGCCAATTCGGACCACTCGACTGCTTGCGGGCCGCGTACGGACCCCCCTCGCCGAATTGAACCCCCGGCACCCAGCCGCGAACCCCCCACCGCGAAGCGGCGACCCGAATGTGCCGTGTTTGTGGACCGAACGTGTGAGGTGCCGCGACTTGCCGGGTTTTGTTGGGATGACTTGTGGCCCTGGTCGTCGTCCCGACGTGGTCCTGCGGCGCGCGGACGCGGGGCCCGGCACCCGGCTGCGACGTGACCCCGAAGGCCGCAGTTGTAGCAGACGACGGAAGTCGTAGGTTTCGGTTGCTCCAGCTTGCGGGGCGAACGTGTGGGCGAACGACCTCCCGTTCTCCACTCCCCCGGACACGATGCAGCGAAGCCCCGCTCCTGCACCGCAGCTGGCTGAGGTTCGGCGATCGTGGCGGCCAGTGCCACATTCCCCGGCCATTTGCAGACGACCCCCGGCTTGCGTTTGAGGACCTCGTACGCGTGAATGCTCGTGGCGATCGCCAGGGAGCAGATCTCCATCTCGTCTGCCACGTTGATGGGGACCCCCAACTCGTGGGCCAACACCAGCAGCTGCTCCGTCACCATGGCGTCCTTCCCCTCCTTATCCATGCGGGGAAAAGCCGCGTCCGCCAAGGCGAGCAGTGCCGTGCGGTAGGCTAGCGTCGTTTCCCCAGCCACCTTCCGCCGATCGTAGAACTGGTGGCGGCACGTGGAGGGCGGCCCGAACACCTTCGCCATCAGGTGTAGTGCGGCCTGGAGCGTAGAGCGGGACGACCTTGCAGCAGATGTGAAGGCTGCAAGCGCGTCGTCGTCAAGCATCGCTGGCAACGCACGCAGGGCAGTGGTGTCGGACCACCCCGACATCTCCTGATGAGCGAGGAACCTTCGTTGGAAGGCTCCCCAGTCGCCCCCATCCGCCTTGAACGCCGACAGCGCGGGCAATCTTTGCTGGAGGACCCGATCGTCGTCGACGTCGGAGAGATTTTCCCGCGCTCCGCTGGAGTTGTGTAAAATGTCGGCTCGGTTGTCAGGCGCAAAATGGAGGGCTCCGGCGCGCGCTGATGACGTGGGCTGCGCTGCGCGGAGGTGACCGGCCACGTGGCGTCCGTCTTTCCCGCCAATCAATGGCGGCCCCTCAAAAACGGCGGGAACTTCCAGGCTTTCGGCGCGAAGCGCCGTTTGGCGGGATCCCGCCAGCCTCGCTCCTTCCTCCAACCCCGCAGCCGTTTTCCCGCCCGCTGGAACGGAGATCTCGGCCAAGATTGCAGCGGCGGCGAGCAGCAACTCCGCCAACCGGGAGTGTGCGTCTTGGAGGCTGGTGTCGGAGGCAAGCAGAGCGTCGGCCATCACCGCGAGGTGCTGCATCGGCGGCCACTCCTCCCGAGGTTGGTGTCCCCGGTACGCCGTCGTCATCCCGACCTCGCTCGTGGGTACGGGTAGTCTTCCTTGTGTCCATACTTCTTGAAGACAGGTTTACTTCTGACGCCAGTTGTAATGTAGTAACTCCACGGGAGACGACTTCACGGGTAACACACTCTTTATTTTATCAAACTGGGTTACAGGTGACTAACACCTACTTATTATCTCGGGTGACAAACACCCACTTCGCTACTTGGCGACTAACGCCCACTGAGTTACTCGGATGACCAACATCCACTTAGTACTCGGGTGACAAACACCCACTTAGCTACTTGGCGACTAACGCCCACTGAGCTACTCGGATGACCAACATCCTCTTAGCTACTTGGCGACTAACGCCACTGAGCTACTCGGATGACCAACATCCACTTAGTACTCGGGTGACAAACACCCACTTAGCTACTTGGCGACTAACGCCCACTGAGCTACTCGGATGACCAACATCCACTTAGCTACTTGGCGACTAACGCCACTGAGCTACTCGGATGACCAACATCCACTTAGTACTCGGGTGACAAACACCCACTTAGCTACTTGGCGACTAACGCCCACTGAGCTACTCGGATGACCAACATCCACTTAGCTACTCGGCGACTAACGCCACTGAGCTACTCGGATGACCAACATCCACTTAGCTACTCGGCGACTAACGCCACTGAGCTACTCGGATGACCAACATCCACTTAGCTACTCGGCGACTAACGCCACTGAGCTACTCGGCTTCACTAGGTCTTCAGCTCCGTCTTCGGGTCTTCAACTGGGTAACTCTCCCCGAGTGCTCTCGCGCGTCCCCCTTTATACCCCACCTGCGGACGTCGCTGCGAGCACCCACTTATTCGACCAATCGCCGGGTGCTGGCTACGATCCTCTTTTCCCACATCTCATCGTGCCTCACCACTCACTCCGCGCCGCCTCGTCATCTGTCACTCCCGGCGCGCGCGTCCACACCACGCCCACAACGCGTGCCCAACCCCGCACCCCGCGCCGCCCCGTGATCCATCACTGTCACAGTCGGCGCACGTCAATACCACCACTACACATGCACAGCCCATAACGAACGAAAATTCAACGCACTCGCCAATAACACCGAGGCCTTAAAAGGGGGGAAAAAGTATACATTGGCCGACGTTTCGGGAAACGGCCCCCACTTTCATTGCACGCCATGTGTTTTCTTTCCGGACCAGGCAGTGTTACCGACTGTACTGCATGTTGAACTTCTTTCGCACCGTACGTAGCCAGCGGTGCTAATTAATCGGAGGGGAGTTGAGTGTTTTTGGAACGAGTCCCAGTTCTGATGTCAGGTGATGTGGGTGATTCCCCACGGTCGTGAGTGAGTATGGAATGAATGGAGGTTGTCTGTGTGTGTGTGAGCGGTGCGTGTGAGCGGTGCGTGTGGTGGGGAGCGGTAGTGTAGCGGTTAGCGCGCTGCGCTATGAACCTGGAGACCTGGGTTCGATTCCCGCTCACGGCCAACACCAGTGACGATTATTTGAACCGGTCCTGGGCATCCCCTAGGTCGACTCAGCCTGAAATGCGTACCTGTTGCGGTGTGTGAACATCGCCACTGGGGAGACAAAGGCGGTCGGGCGTGGTGCTGGCCACCCACCCACTCGTGTACCGTTCCGGCCTTCATATGTGCTCGCTAACAGCACTTGCCCGAACATTCTGTTAAGGCTATACGGGGATCAAGGTGCGTGTGGTGCATCTGCCAGTCAGTCGACCCAAGGCACCTGCTGTGCCTGTCCCGTGACCTCCTCCTCCTGCTGCCAAGCGAGCCTTGGACGACTTCGCGTGGCCTCAATATGCACCCGGCCTGGCACGAGCGCCGTGGTGACGGCATGTGTCTGTTGAGGTCGACTCAAGCCTCGCATGAGTACCTGGTGCAGTGTGTAGTGAACATCGACCCTGGTGAGACAAAGGCGGCCGGGCGTGGTGTTAAAAAAAAGTCACGCGGCCCTGAAAGGTGCTCGCGAACAGCTCTTGCCCCTACAGTCTTGTCAAAGCTATACGGAGGCTGGATCTTTGTCTTTGTGCCTTGTATGTCCACGTGTGTGCATGGTGGCACTTGTGTCTTACACGTGTCGTACATGTGTTCACATCAGCGATGGTGTGTGTGCGCACGTGTGTGTGTATGTACATGTGTCTTACATCAGCGAGGGTGTGTGTGCGCACGTGTGTGTGTGTATGTGGGGAGCGGTAGTGTAGCGGTTAGCGCGCTGCGCTATGAACCTTGGCGATTCGGGTTCGATTCCCGTGGTGGTGGTACATTTCCCTGGTGGATGGGAAGGAAAGGATAACTTCTGATGCAGGCAAACTACTTCGGATATAAGCACACCCTTCTGCAGGCACCGCACGTAGTAAATGCCATGTGGAAATATTTTAAAAAAGATTTGCTCAAACTTTCCTACGTATTTGTTTCCCACTTTTAATTATATAAATTCCCTGCAAATGATGACAGCAACTCTAACCGCACATTTTCGTGTTTCGTGTTCTTCTGCCGGCAGTTCTGGAACCCACATTGCAGCTGTGTGGGTGACAGACAAAACCGCATCTTGAAATATTGAACGTTCAAAAATGAGTGCCGAGGCGCGGCAGGGTGTGGTGCTGAACTAGAATAGAACATAGCTATGGGTGTGGTGGTCATTTGCCTGCCCGTGCTCCAGGGTTGGTGGATCACGCACAGATGGGTGAACATGGAAGTTGGTCACGAGACCCGCGGCACAGCGAGCGGCTTCGTAAATCCGTCCGTGTGGATCTCCAGTGATTATTTTCATCCCATATGCTTGCTGGAGTTTCAACCGGGCTCTCTGGTTTCCTCTCGCACGAAGCCAGACTCTCACTCAGACATTATTGCCCAAACATTCTCAATGTAGCAGCACCCTCCTATGAAATAAAATGAACGTCTTGAGACTCTCTATAGGCCTCCCGGGATCTGAGTGTATCCGAGCAAGAGACAAATGAATACAGGGCAATGCTGTGTCATTCTTCTGATTATTATTATAAGCAAATCAAAACATGAGTCGTGGCGATGACCAAGGACAGAGCTTACAAGGGGGATAACACGATGTTCCCGGTGGCAAGCCCGCGGGCAGAAGAACCGGTTCGCGACCGCTTTTGTGCTCTGCGTTCACGTCAGACAAAGCCTCTGTGATGGAAACGGCACCGATTTGTTGAGTGCCCGTCGCGCCACACGGATCCATCGTGCGGCTGTCAGCCATCAACATCCACTCACTCGTGGGACCGGTCTCTGTGTGTCCATCCAAAAAAATAAAAATATAAACATTCAGAATTTACTCTCGGTAGATGAACGAAGAACAACGCGGATCAACATCTCAGTTTTGCGGGATTTTTTTTATTGAGAACACAAACGCTTCCAAACGTTCGATATTGTTGAGCAGTGTGGTTCTTAACCTTGACTGCGGCCTGAATCGTAAAGAAAAAACAAATGCACAATGTTTATAAATACATAGGTTGGATGAAACAAAGTCACGTAGGTGAAATTTTTTATTTTATTTTGCTGAAGCAGTCACACCTGATGACGGATGCTTGTGTTGCTTCCGAAACGTCGTGATTTAATTTAGTTGTTTTATTTTATTTTGTTTTCACCTACGTGACTTTACCGAAAAAACCAAAGAGTATGGATCCTTGCAGTCACGAAAACTTCAAATCTAGAAACAAAGTAAGTTGTAACTTAATTTGTGTTTTCGATTATTCACCTTCTAAAAATAAATCTGGCCTCGTCTCGCACCTCCAGAAAGGGCATCTCGCTCCGCCAGGGGGTGAGTGCATCCCAGGTTAAGAAGACCAGAACAAACCCGTTGATTTATTTATCAATTGGGGATTGTTTATAACGACACATTTCTATTTACGCGATCTAACCCCCCCCCCCAAAAAAAAAACCGATATTATCAATTTGGGATTGTGTATAACCAAACTATTAGCACGGTTGGCTACGTACGGTGCGAAATAAGTTCAACGTACATCGATACGGTGAGATGACTTTCGTAACAGCTGCGAGAATACAAACCCATTCAACTGCAATATACGAGGCCGACACAAGTTCCTGCCGTGCTCGTATTCATAGCTGTCAAAGAGCATTAATGTTGCTTTTGCTTTATGCCATCGTCATTCTGACAGACCACGAGCCTGGCCAAACCGGATTTGTGTTCTGATTATCCGGAATATGGTCAACTTTGCGGTTATTTAAATCTTACAGTGACACTCCCACGGCTTGCTAAGAAAATCCCTCCTGGGCCCTGCTGTACATCTTCCCGTACATGGAGCATTGGGCCAATATTGGGCCAACGTTGGCGTGTTTACCGAGTTATTACGGACGCCTCTCCACCGCTACGGAATAATGAACTTGCAGATCATCATCAGCAGCAGCAAGGATGAAGCCACGTGCCGGATGAGTGCCTCCCCACGCCGCCACGACCTCTCACGATCTTAGCTCAACTCGGCGTGTCACCGCTCCGTGGATTTCGCCGCTCCATCTCCCCGACGGAGGAAAAAAAAACCATGGAAGTCTTCCATTCCTTGGGCTGCCGCTCAGTGAATTATTGTGGATAATCGGTCATCGTTCCTTTTATGGCCATGATGTGTCCTGTCAAAGCCCACTTACTTTTCGTGACAGTTTGATGTTGTTAAACCGCGTGTGTTCTTTCCTCCACGTTTCCTTCTTTCTGTCTCTCAATGTAAGACCTTGCACTGAGATACAGAAATCGCGTGTCTCTCCACGCTTGATTGTGTTTCTTGTCAGCTTTTGTTCAACTTTTACCCCCACAGACACAGGCGCTGTTAACTACCTCGCCTGGAATGCAGGAGGTCGTGGGTTCGATCCCGACCCTGACGCCTGCTGCTGTATATTTGTAGTTTGCGCGTCTCTCTCCCCTTGGCCGTATTGATTTTTCTCCGGGTCCTCCGGTTATTTTCCCTCCACACTTTGAAATACGCGTTTAGAGTATTTGGCTATTGCTATACATTACCACGTGATAAGCCACTTCGTTGATATTTGATTTGTGGCCAAGTCGCTTATGAAAAATAGCTTCATAGCTCAGTGGGTCTTACCTGGTAAAATAATAGCTTTTAAGAATATTTTGTTACCCTTTTTTCTGGCAAAAAAACACCTTTTACAAGGAATCATGTCTGCATTAGCTACAATACTTGTGGTCAGAATGCAAACAAAAAACACACTGATAATATATGCATTGTCCTTGAAACTGATTGGTCCACACCAGAGACAGCTTTCTTTTGAGCCTCGTCTAAAACGGTGTTAGATCAGAGGACGCCAAAAGGCGTGAGTGTTTGTGTGCACGTCTTCGTAACGAGCAGTTTAAATAAACCAAGTAAGTGGTTCAAGGTTAAAGTGCACTTTTTGTCCTGAATTTATTGCAACAGAGTCACAGAGCGCTGCTGGAAGTTTCTGGCGCATTCGTCGCGATATGTGGCCACTTCCGGTGTGAAGGGACGTCACAGCGGCGCAAAGCAGTCTGGGTATTCGGGAGACCGTGGCGAAGATTTACGTGGTACAAAATGGGACCTTTTTTTGTCAGTATCAAAGTATGAAAAAACAAGAATGGGTTGTTAAGACTTTCTGGCAATAAAACAGGAGGTGTCAAGATGTTCAAACACAAAATAGAAAAATTTTGCATGGAATCAAGTTCGCATTGACCACCCACAGTACTTGTGGTGAACATGCAGACACGTGTGCTAGGCGCTAACTCGATCCTTGAACCCTGAACTGAAATCACAAACCATATCAGTAAACCCGCGCTCCCTACCCACTAATTCTAAATAATAACCCGTACCAGTTTAACCCGACACAAACACTGAAAAGAGTGGCTTCGCTTTACGTTTTATCAATGGAAATCCAAGGAAGGTCTATGATTGAACGATCCCCTGATCTAGAATTGGGATAGAAACTTCTGTGGGTACAAGTCATATCAATGCGTGCAACTGCTATTGGCTTGGCGCTGGAAAACGACAAGCATTTACTTGTTAACAAAACAATGAGACAATAAGCCTCCACATACCCGTCTCTCCACATAAAAATAAATAAATAAACCTCTCCTACATGACCCATAAGTCGCACGGCTTTCTGACAGTGTATAATTTCAGCAGCAATCGTTTAAGGACAGGGGAAACTTTGGACTGGACCTCGTGGTTTCGACACGCAGTGTCTCATCAGCAGTGCCAGGCTTCCTTGCATCAATGCTGGCGAACTGCCGATACTTGAGTTGTTAGGGGGTCCCGGTTAGACGTCAAATTATTTCGCGAAACTCAACTCAAAATAACTCACGAACATTGCGTGAACTCAAAAATGTCGTCTGCTTATACTCACAATGTTATGTCATATTCTCACACAGCTACGCCAATGATTGTGATTTAACTGTTAACTGTGTGTCGCCACCTGCTGTATAAGTATGTTGACGATTTGCAGTCTCTATAGAAGTGAGGCGAACTGAGAGTTTTGAAATTATTTGGGTCTTTCGGTAAAGTCACGTAGAACAAAAAAATTACAATTTTACATTATTTTTTCTTCGACGTGACTTTACCGAAAGACCCAAAGAATATGAATTCCTGCAGTCACGAAAGCTTTAAGTGAAAACTGAGAACTTTGTGAATACAGGGTGGTCCAAAAGTCTGGACACAATGGGCTATTGTATTTATTTTAACTCATCACAAAGGGTCATTTTATTTATTTTAACAAATGTTCAAACTGGCTTCCGTTAACATTAACGCGTGCATGGATTATTTTTTGCAATTAATTCAGGACTTTAAAAACTAGAATATTACGGCTGTGTAACCTTTGAACATTCATCAATTATGTTTTGTGTAAATTCGAGCAGGGTTTTTGGTCGAATTTTATAAATGATGGATATGAGTTAACCCCACAGGAAAGAGAATAAACAATAAAGTAAAATAATAACGATAATAGATAAAATGTGAACTTATATAATAAACTATTCAACTATTTTAATGGCAGTGTTAAAATAAATTAAATAACCCCTTTGTGTCCTGAATTTTCGGCCACCCTGTACACGGTACAATAAAACCATCAACGCTTCACAACAGTAACGTGATCGATGGTGTGTGGAGCGGTCGTGGCGAGCGCGCTGGGCAATGCACCCGGCCACCCGAGTTCGATTCCCGCTCACGACCACCAACACCCATTGAAGATTATCTGAACCGGTACTGAGCCTCCCCTAGGTCGACTCAGCCTCAAATGAGCATCTGGTGAGCTGTGCAAAAAACATTGCCACTCGGGAAACAATTGCGGCCGGGCTTGGTTCTGGCTACTTATGGGCCGTCCATAAATGACGTCACGCGATTTTGGACGATTTTTGACCCCCCCCCCTCGTCACACGGCGTCACAAAGTCAGACCCCCCCTCAAATATGACGTCACGAAGCTCTGCCCCCCCCCCCCAAAATAAAACATGCTTCAAATCACTTTAAACTATTGTCATTGTAGTGCGTATTTAATGTGGCGCTGCACTCTGATGTTGTAGGAGAAAACATTTATTAAAAAGTCTATTTAATTAAGTAGAACGTGTCGTCTATATTTATGTAAAGTTGCGCATTTTGATGTGACGTCAAATTTCTCAACCCCCCTCCCTCGCCACACATCGTCACAAATGTCTGACCCCCCTCCCCCCTAGGTGCGTGACATCATTTATGGACGGCCCCTTACCCCCGTGTCGGCCTTCATAGGTGCTCCTCGCCAACAAAGCGTTCTTCAGCTTAACACGTTGCCTTTCGCGACCAATGTCATCCATAACGCAGGGTTGCCTGATGATGCAAGTTGTAATTACTGGCGAAACGTCGTACTCAAGATTGTAAATGTTGTGGCTTGGCTCTCCAATACACCGGTGTGCTGTACAAGTGACGAATTGGCCACGTTCTGTTTACGTGACAACCCTTACTAGTTGGCTGTGTCGGGTGGTGGCGGGTTTAACGACACATTTAAATATTTACGCGATCAAACCCAAAAAACCTGTATTACAGCGTTTTTCACTAATTTCAGAAGGGGGTGGGGGAGTGGGCGGGCACTTTGGCCGATAATACATCATCAGTGTGTGAGAGCCGCCACGCATTTGAAACCATTGTTGGGTTTGACAGCAGCACAATGGGCGAAACGTGGCCAACTGGATTTTTTAGGGCAAGGCAATTGGCGGATCAGATTCTACTCTGGTTTTATGGAACCGATCGGCTGTTATGCGACCAAGCTTGATTTCCTGTTCCCAACTTATTTACGTGAATGTTTTGCTCAGTGCAAAAAAACTGCCAAAATATTGATTAACATTCAATACACGTTGAGAACAAAGTTTTGCAGTTTTTCCGATTCTTTTGATACTTTGGACACAAAAAAACCCACTACGGTGTAGTATTAAACAGTGCGCTGCAGAAATTAGATTACAACCTTTATTGAATTTCGTTTGCGTTACATAATTCTGCGACAGCATAATCACAACTCGGATTAGTAAAGGCTACTCGTAGCGAATAGCAAATTGTTGCACTCGTAAATACATTAATACAGATATATATATTTTAAAAAAACCTACCCAAGGCCAACCAGACCCTTCTCACAAAACACACGTGACAAGACCTGCTATACCACGTGTCCTCAACTAGGTTTCACCCCAACACATCCGAGTGGATCTCGGGGTCCACGTAAGGGCCATGAGGCCGTTCGTGGGGTCACCAAGGTATCCAACTCAAACCTCAACTGTCCGGCTGGCTGACAGTACCGCTCAGATTATTGTTATATATATTTTCTTTTTACCAGGTAAGGCCCACTGAGCTTCTCGCTTCTTTTTCAGAAGCGTCCCGGCCACGAATGAAAGCTCAATGAAGCGGCCCATCGCGCGGAAATGTACAGTAGCCAAAATAATTCCTCCGGAAAATCCGGAGGACCCGGAGAAATATCCACGCGACCACCGGGAGAACACGCAAACTCCAAATATACAGCATGCGTCAGGGTTGGGATCGAACCCACGAACCTCCTGGCATGCCAGGCGAGGGAGGTAACTTCTCGCCACCGCAGTGCAAAATAGGTCCAATATTTCACCCCCGTTAATGAGAAGAGTCCTGGGAAACAAAAATTGACAATCCCATTTCTCGACACTGAAACGCGTGAGAATCTACCTTTGAGCCCACTGGGTAGGGGTTTTCGCGGTTGTGCCGTACGGCTCTCCGATGTTCTTCGTGGATCGTACCGCGTGCTGAAGGCACAATGTCCGACGTTTCGCTCCAAGTGCTGAGATCATGCCAAACAGCACGCGATCCAACCCAAGAATACAACGGAGAGTTAATCTACTTTGATGTCGCCATCTTCCCACGCGAGATCGATAATTGAACATAAGCATTCAATACCATTAGCCGCTTTATTAACATGCTCTCATTACAACCCGACTTTCTGAACGATGAGCTTGTGGCGAGATGTTAACTACCTCGTGGGTTCGATCCCGACCCAGACGCCTCTATATTTGGAGTTTATTTGGAGTTTGCATATTCTCCCCGTGGTCGCGTAGATTTTTCTCCGGGTCCTCCGGTTTTCCCCTCCACATTTGAAAAACATCCGTTTTAAGAGTATTTGGCTGCTACACATTTATACACAATTTGATTTCGTTGAGCCATCATTCGTGAGAGCCAGGTCGCTTCTGAAAAACAGCGACTGCATATCGCTCAGTGAAATAAAAAGTTTAGACGATTTTTGTTTTGCCCCAGAACACACCACCACCCGTACGAGTCACGTGAAGAAATCTCGGCAAAAATATTCCTCGTTCACCCGCGTCTTATTATCATCGCGTACAGAACGAACTTCCTTTTACGGGACATTTCGTGCTGGTTGAGTAAAAACTCCCCGGGCCACGGAAACGCCGCTGGCGGAAGGCTTCACGGCGACGACTTTTGGCACGCGCGTGGCAGAAAAACCTCCCCGCATGTCGTTAATAACGAGCGTGTGTTAGAACACATCTCTCCACAGAGAGGCACCCGATGCAGATGCCGGTGACTTGGGATTGTCTTGGGGCGAGCAAAAGACGAGGTCTGCTCGACGCAACAAAACACCCCCCACTGGATGTGATGAATGAGGCTCGGTGCACACTGCAGTCGTTCGCTTGGGTCGAGTTTTAGACGAAGTTATAAAGTGATGTGTTCACACAGAGCTGTCCGGGGCTGGCCTCCGGAAAATATTGACCCTCACCCACAGACCCTCCTGCCCCACCCCCCCCTCGACTGTTCTCCAGCCAGGAAGGTGGGCGGAATGGGGTGGGGGTCGCCCAAAAATATTCATAATCAAATTTGTATTTCCCGAGTGAAACCCATAGAGCTAAGAAGCCCTTTTTTCAAGAGCGACTCGGCCGACAGACACCATCAAAGCATTCCACAATTAGACATTTGAAACAAAGCAAAGAAGCACTGTATATAGGTGAAAACATGAACAGGTATACAGGTACATTAATTTTATTGCGGAAGTGAAAAGTTTTTTTCCTGGTTGTCGATGGCAATACGCTTTTAAGGAATTACACAACTCTGCAATCCATACGCATTTGAATTAAGAACACGGCATTTCGCCTTTATTTGCATCTAACTGCCACCCTTGAAAGCATATAGATATAACCATGTCACCGCAAAGAACCAACGTGCAGGAATGTCTGGAGATGAGCCCAAGATCAGATTCGGTGGCTGTCAGGGTCGTGGTGGAGGGGGGGGGGACCTTGTACCGCCCAGGACGCAAACGGGGCAACAAAACCTTGCGCAACGTGGAACTTTCCCACATGCAAAACACCCTCTCTGCACCTTCAGCTACACACAGACACAAACACGGCGCATCGTGCCACGTGTTTGAAGTTTATCTTAATTAGCTTTGAACGCTGTGGGGCTGTTAAACGCGGGGATCTCGCAACACCTGGCCCGCAGGAGACTCGAGCCAAACAAGGCCCCTCCTCTCTCTCTCGGCTGGTGGTAGAGTTCATCTGCTCCACGTCCTGCCCCGGGGCTCGACCCAGCAAAACAGTCCCCTCCACTTCCACCTCCCCCGCCCCTTCAGGCTCGCCCGGGTTGTCACTGGATGAAGCCGTCAACGGATTTAAGCGCATTAGCTTCTCAGTAATAAAATGCACAGACCAGAGGTGAATTTCCAAGACAGTGACACGCGCTATTACGCCCAATGAGCTTGGACCTACCCCAGCATGCTTTGCATGTGTCATGACATCAACACCTGGGTGCATAACGCGCCCAGCCGTGTGTTAAGATCATTTGAGATGAGGAAACTGCATATACGGGTTGAAGCAAAGGATGTGATCTGCCGACGGGAGTTCGTTTTTTTATATAAACGATGTTTGTGCAATAAAATTGGCAAATAACAAAAGCTTAAGCAATTAAATCATATTACTGTAATCCTACGTCCCTATGTAATAATATAATATAGTTATTGGTATCCCACTTCCTTATAAAGTTTATTTGGCTTGTATACAGTATTGAGTTAATAAATGGGCTTAATGTTCATGTGATGTTTAACATTGGGAAAAACCCGGTACATTTCCCGAGTGTGAAGGCCCTTTAATTACTTCGCTGCTCAGCCATGCTTGATACGAGCCTCGACTTTACATGGACAGTTGTGCGCGCTCCGATCTTAATCCGCCCATTGCTCTTGCGCACTAAAGGCGTCGCACACGTCGTAGATGGCACTGAACAGGTGGCCTCTGACAGTTGTGTTTAAGGAAACAAAATTACAATCACGACGCTTTGCCATCTTAGCCGGGTGGCATGTTGTTGGCGTGCGGGTGGCCTGTGGCCATAAAAAACAAAGCAGCAGTTTTGATTGCGTAAAAATGCCCAAATCAAATGGCTTCGGAACAACAGCGCAAATTATCGCGAGCAATGATTTTTCAACACAAAAGATTGGGCCGGCCTCCCGTAATCCAAGCGCGGTTTTGCCGGGTCGGGCTGCACAATTTCTCTCTAGAGCTTTTGCCACGCGCTGCTGCTGCTGCTGCTGCCGCGGGCTTTCTGCTGCGGCGTTGAACTGAAGACGATGCCAGATGCCCGTAGTCGTGCGTGGCGAGAGTTTGAGAGAATGAATGCTCAACACGCGGCTCAAACGGGAAAACCACACTCGAATTAAAGAAAAAAAAAACTTTTTTTCCTGAGCTTCGTTTAATTGGTTCATAATCCATAAAGAATTTAGGGATATAAGTGATTCCTATTGATTACACTCGGGTCCTGGATCCGGGCGGTTACGCACAAAGCGATTCGGAACAAAGTCCTTTGTAGAGCTTGCCGTTTGGGTACGGGTCAAGGTCATGAACCGATGAACACAACCTGACACGCAGCCGAAACGGTAAGCTGTTCCCGCAGGTATCCAGCGGTACCCAGAGGACTATAGGTTACGCCCTTTGCCCTCTGCAAAGGATCATGGGTAGCTTTGTTGACATGCACACATCGTGGTCTCGGGTCAGCAAAACCTGTCGTCACAAACAGCACTCACAATTCACCACTGCTGATCCAAAGGATTCGTCTTAAGCAATGTCCTAACTTGTATATAGTTACGTATATGGTTACTGTGGCTGAAGGGTGTTCATATGTACGGTATAGGGCAAGTGCAGGTTATGGAGATATTGCAAATGACAAAAGTAAACATCGGAATGAATGCGCTTAATGATTTATATATTACCCTTGACACTGCATAAGCGTCTTCAGAACAATTACAGCTGTTAAGAACAAATGCCTAAAAGCTCACCAATGCACTTGAATGCTTAACATTTTAAAAACCAATATTTCACGCAAAATTAACGTGTATGATCACCGCTGATATCAGAGTGCTTTGAATAATCCGTGAGTGTGCTCTCATTTGTAAATTTGAAACTGGCCTTTCGATGCAACATTTTTTTTTGCCACGTTCATAAGAGTCATACATTTTCAACTTGTGATAAAATACCACTTCAACAGGCATCACCATTCGTCACCAAATAAGCATCACACTCATGTCATTTGAATACACCGCACACTCTTAGTTTCACTCTTTCGATCAGAACAGGACCCACACACAAATCAAAATCATCCCTCACTCACACCCTGAAATAAGCCACAGTTTGCTTTTATAACACGTAACCACAATTTCCCTTTCTCGGGAAACAAAACATTCAAGATTATCACTGTGACCTTGCTGGCTTAGTGGCTATTAACAGCAGTCTCATTTTACAGAAAACAACCCCAACATCGTCCATTAATTAAATCGAATTTATATTCATAGAGTGCCTTCGCTCAAGGCGCTTGACACAGTTACAAGAAGATTGACAGCAAAGAATGATTTAGACGGCACGGGTCGTGCAACCATTGAGGAATTAGTGACAGCGATTGAGGGAGGATGAGGGTAGGGGAGGGATGGGAAGGAGTGGAGGGGCGAGGGGAGGGAAGAGAATGGGCCAATGGAGAAGAGGTGGCGAGGCTTTGAGGAACGGATGAAGTTAAGGAGGGGGATTGCTTCGTGAACAGGGGAAGTTTTGTTACAACGGAGGGATGCAAGGAACGAGGACCAAAAACGGGATTGGGTATAAGAATGAGGAGGGACAGAGACAGAGAAGGTTGGGAACGAAGCGAGCATGAGAGGGGACGTGGAATGAGGTGGGCAAACAAGGCCACCCCAATTGAAAAAAAAATCATTCATAGGTTGTCTTTTACATCACACCAACAATACACAGCACCAAAATCCCAACTAACTCACATGGGGAGCCCAACACAGTCCATGAGCCCCGGACGAAATGTTACTCGTTGGAAGCACACGAGATGGCAACACTTTTAGTCATTTCAAGATCTTTAAAGCGCCAATTGAAGTGAATTATGTAACTTATTCAACAAGTTACGCTGTCGCGATCAACCCAGGTCGCCCTTGCATGCGTTCTCAGCGTGTTTATTTCATATCCTGTTCAAAAACAGATACGACAACAACACGATCCACTTCTACTCGCTGCATGCAGACACTGCTGCTGGTAGGCGTTTGCCCTCCCCCCCCAACGGTACCGAATAAACCTCTGGCCCCATGGACAAAACAAATACACCGACATCATTCACTGTAAATACAATGTATCAGAAATTCCAACTTTTCTTAGAATTAAAGCAGCAATTGGGTTTGAAACATGACTAGTTTATTAAGTTAAAAGGTAACGCGATCAAACAATTACCTTCCCCAAACCACAAACTGCCACTCCACCAGCCCACCCACACAGCAAAACTCACACTCGCTGTTTTCCTGACCAATATTCACCCTCACAGAGATCGTAACCATTCAAACACGCAATAGCACACCCCACATAATCATACACGCTTGACAGTACAAAGCCAGGGGCAGCTACAACACATAGCTTTCTAGTTGCAATTCCAGTCGTATAAATGCATTGTTGTTTTAGTTTTAATTTCAGGAATTATATGTTGGGGCACCTGGTGACAACAAACCATTGTAAAAAAACGGCGTCATTTTGCTTCAAGTGGAAGCAAGACATATACAGGGCGATCCATTTATAGATACCCCACCAATCCCCAATTGCACCTGCTTACTTTTTTCTCAACAACAGCTGATTTAATATGGTGAGAGCAATAGCTTCCGCATCTTACAGGAGAATAGGGGAAGAAGCAAGGTGGTAAGGGTGTGGATAGAGATTCGTGGCTATGCGGTGTGTACAAGATGCCATAAGTAAAAGCCTCTCAAAAGTAGTTTATTTGAGTGGGTATCTATAAATGGATCATCTTGAATTTTCCCCCCCCCATCATTTTTGGGGGGCGAGAGGGGTGAAAAGAGGTGCGGTTCCTGATCGATTCCTGCCGTGACGTGAACCATCCCTTCCAATTCCTGGCAAGGAAATTTTTTTTTTGCCGGGGCCCAGTTACGTGTACATTTCTCCGTGCTCACCGCACGGCATCATCACCCTCTCACGCCCCTTCCT
The DNA here is from genome assembly GCF_964198595.1 of Lampetra fluviatilis. Taxonomy (NCBI): domain Eukaryota; kingdom Metazoa; phylum Chordata; class Hyperoartia; order Petromyzontiformes; family Petromyzontidae; genus Lampetra; species Lampetra fluviatilis. The sequence goes on from NC_136315.1 coordinate 5,631,014, forward strand.
CGACTTCCAAGTACAGCCGCCTCCCCCCGCCCCTCCTCCCTCCTCCTCCACCGCCATTGAACGCGAGGCCTCTCTCCATCTGCACCAACGCATATGTGGACCCCCTGCGTTGCACGGGAGCGGAGTGGGAGAGGCGAACACGCTTGCAGGGAAAAACTCCCCCCCACACACCCTTCCCACCGCCTCTCGGGAACAAAAATCCCCCCAATGCCAGTCGCCGCTTACGCTTTACCGCTGGTTTTCTGGGGATCCTGTCAGATAAGGGAGAAGGAAAGGGGAAGTCAAGGTAAATAAATAACGGCAGAGCGCGCAATTTGTCGAGAACCGTAGACCAGAGGGTTAACGAACTATTTTGGTTGGGATTTTTGTTGTTGATTTTGCGCAGTCTTCGCAGTTTCCGAGTCGTGCAGCCGTGGTGAATCCAACCCCCGTGTGTTAGAAAAAAAAGTCCGCCAGAAGGTGATATCACAGATCTTATTCAGAGATCCCCTTCAAGTGGAATTTTTTTTCCCTTCATCCACGCAACAGGCAAAAGCGTTTGTCGCGTGACATTCAAAGCAACCCCTTACGGCTGGAGTTTAGTCGAATCAATAAAAAAAACTCAAACTTTTTTAGGATGAGAACTTTTTGATCCACTTATTGGCGATGGGGTCGAGACCATTAACTCACCGCATTTAAAAAACCGATTTAAAATAATGGGTTGTTTTAAACTCGAAAGATTTGAATCCTGAATCTGAATAGTGCCAGCTCAAACACTCTGAACCTTGAGCCACCGGCCTTCCGACTGGACATCTCTGAAAAAATAACTTTATAGCTCATTGGATTCCTCCAGCACAAATATTCTGATTAACAACGGCATCCCTGTACAAGACTCCAGGTCACAGCCCCACCAGTGGGTGAAATGTTACAGCGGTGGAGGCGAATTGCAAATAAAATCCAAAACATTTATTTCCAGCCGATAATAAAATAAACATTGACGCACGCAGAAACTAGAACCATGAGCCACCTTTGGAAGTTTTGACGTGATTCATCCGTCGCCGATGACGCAAGCGCACACGAATCAACAATGCGCGTCACAAATCACACCACCTGTTTGATCGTGTCCTCAGAGACACTCTCTCTGCTCATATCTGTGACCAAATCTCAAACAAGTTACCGCGTGGTTGTATGTCAAACCGTACTTTCTCTTTGCCCGATAGCCAGCTTGTTCTTTAACTCACCTCCGTGGAATTTAAATCTGCGGTGGATCATGCTCTCGGCTAGACAAACGGTCGATTTCACAGCGATGGTATTACAGCGCGGGACAAAACCTGATTATCACAACGTTTCACCGAGGCTTCGTTGAGGCTTTTATAGATTAGAAATCTTGTCACGCAAAGCCTGTGGAACGCTCTGTTGAGACTTTAAATTTGTTGAGGATTTTATTGAGTTTGTTATTGTTAAGGGTTGGGTTATTAAATGTAAAAGTGCTGTGAGGGCTCGTGTGAACGGCGCTGTACAAAACCAACTCTTAGTTCGATAGTTTGTCGGAAGTCAGGAGGCACGATTACACACGTGCGACTGCCATCCTTTTAATCCCGTCAAGGCGGAGTCACGCGCGCGTTTTCGCTCTTATCCAAGTACGACAACGCCGATAGTCGAGTTATCATGTCGTACGGCAATAATAAGCTCGTATCTTTCCAACAGGGCACCCCGAATGCATGTGCACGCTGGAGCCAGCCCTTTTCCTAGGTGTTCGTAAAAACACGAATTAAATAGCAAAGCACAACAACAACAACATACGGGTAGAAGACAAAGTGGAGGATGTGCATCCAGGAGATGGGAGGCCACGGAATGACAGGCGCCCCGGCAAACATCTCACCCGCAGCGGTGCCGTCCACCTCCATGTCCGCAGGCATCACGGGGTTTACCGGCGGTCGTGGCCCAGCTCTTTGGTCTCTTGGCCAACGCTGAAACTTGACATGAGCAGGCTGAAGAGAGAGGCGGTGGGGGAAGGAAATGGTACCACATAGACACAAATATTAACATTGGGTTCCATAAAGTAATGATGCCACTTGCACACGAGTGTGAGCGTGTGTGAATGTGTGGGTGAGTGTGAGAGTGTGTGGGTGAGTGAGCGTGAGAGTGTGTGGGTGAGTCTGAGCGTGTGAGTGTGAGCGTGCGAGTTTATGGGCGAGTGTGAGAGTGTGTGGGTGAGTGTCAGCGTGCGAGTGTGTGGGTGAGTGTGAGCGTGCAAGTGTGTGGGTCAGTCTGAGCGCGCGAGTGTGTGGTTGTCTGAGTGTCAGCGTGCGAGTGTGTGGGCGAGTGTGTGGGTGAGTGAGCGTGCGAGTGTGTGGCTCAGTCTGAGCGTGCGAGTTTATGGGTGAGTGTCAGCGTGCGAGTGTGTGGCCGAGTGTGTGGGCGAGTGTGTGGGCGAGTGTGAGCGTGCGAGTGGGGAGCGGTAGTGTAGCGGTTAGCGAGATGCGCAACTAACCTGGCCACCCGAGTTCGATTCCCGCTCAGGGCCAACACCGGTGACAATTATCTGAACCGGTCCTGGGCCTCCCCTAGGTCAACTCAGCCTCAAATTAGAACCTGGTCCGGTGTGTAAACATCGCCACTAGGGAGAGAAAGACGGCCGGGCGTGATGCTGGCCACCCACCCCCTCGTGTACTGTCTGGCCTTCATTGGTGCTCGCTAACAGCACCTGCCTCAACAGTCTGTTCAGGCTATACGGAGAATCTTTGTCTTTGTGTGGGCGAGTGTGAGAGTGTGAGTTCGAGTGTGTGTGTGTGGGCGAGTGTGCGCGTGCGAGCGTGTGGGTCAGTGTAAGCGTGCGAGCGAGTGTGTTGGCGAGGGTGAGCATGCGAGCGAGTATGTGGGCGAGGGTGAGCGTGCGAGTACGTGTGTGTGTGTGGGCGAGTGTGCGCGTGCGAGCGTGTGGGTCAGTGTAAGCGCGCGAGTGAGTATGTGGGCGAGTGTGAGCGTGCGAGTGCGAGCCTGTGTGGGCGAGTGTTGAGCGTGCGAGCGTGAGTGCACGTGTGTGTCGAGCCGCTCACCGAGCGTGGCGACGCGGGGCTTGCTGGCGGGTGTGTGGTAGTGGCGGCAGCGACGGCGCGCGGGTCTCCCGGCGGGTAGCGCACCACGTAGTGGTACTCGCCGTACGGCTCGGTCCAAGTCGCCTCCATGGGCGCCAGCGGATGGTCGACGTCCAGCGCCTGCGCGCGGGAACCACGGGTTAAGTTTATTTTGACTCGTCGCACGGATGACGGGTCTCCCGTTTAGCCAGCTGCCGCGGCTATTTTACACGGGAGATCCGTGGTGCTGGGTGAGCCACAGTAGTAGCGGCAGCAGCAGCAGCGAAAAAACGTCAATATTTTGAGGTCCTTAAGGAATATTGCCCAACTAACACACGAGGTTGCACGTTGTTGAAGATTGTGTCCGCTAACCAAGCTTTAGCGGCGTCTGAGGCCGTGGCTGCATTCTGGAAATGATGAAGCTGCTGCAAGGTTTGGTGCAAACGTTAAATTGATCCACAAGTGGGGTGCCTTACCTGTCGCTGTCCCCTGAGTTGTTTCTGTAGCCTCTCTTTCTCCTCCCGCTCCTTCTTGTAGTCTTCTTCATAGGTGGTCAACTGCAGAGACGTGAATCATTTCAAAACTTATTCCGCCTACCCACCCCTACCCTGCCCACCCACCACACCAATGACAGAAATGCCCAGCGCCGGTAGCGAGGAGTTAGTTAGCAAGTCAACACGTAACGTCTCACGTCGCCACCCTTTGCGATTCGTGGGATTTGTCACGATTCAGGGTCGTGATTCGATTTGAGGATTGTTTTTTTCTTTTTCTCATCTCATTTGTTTATCGTCGGGATCGTAGAGGTTTTTTGTAATTTGTTTCGTTTCTACAGTTTATTTTTTATTTTAATGCTTAAAGCCTCAATGTCAAACTGACATATCATTTGATTATCATTTGCATACACGAGTAAACGGCCTAACGACCAAATCACCCGGAGCTCAGAAAGCTAAGCGGGGTAATTCCGGTTTTTCCCTACACGTTTAGAAACCTGTGTTTAGAGTATTTAGCTGCGAAAACTTTCCACATGATGATAAGCGACTTTCTTGAACTATCATTTGTGGCCAGGTCACTTCTCAAAAAGAGCTAAATGGCTCAGTAGGCCTTACCAGGTAAAACAAGTAAACCCGTAAAAACAAAGTTTTTCACTATAAATCCTTTATATGCGAGTCTTCTCGTTCTCTGGCTTGAGATGGCTGCCACCTATGGGTCAGATGATTGTCTGCCAGTATTAAGCAATTGGTAATTAAATATTTAATTTGTTTTCCCTAAACAGTGTAAACTTTTGGGATTTTTTTTTCACGAACATTAATTGTCTCGCACAACGAGTCTGTGTGGAAAATGTCAGCTCGATTGGATCACGGGAAGTGGGTTAAAAAACGACCGAAAGATTTGCACGGTCGTAAGCAAGCAAGCAAGCACGCAAGCAAGCAAGCACGCAAGCACGCAAGCAAGCGAACTTAATATAAAGGATTTAAAAAATAAGTAGTTGATGTATTTTGAACTTCACCGTACATAGCTAACCGCGGTTAAGCATTGTTCAAATAAGTCTCCATGACCTGTGTGGGGTGGGGGAGACCATCATCCAGCAGTGGATTGACACGTAAATCCCAAATGAGCGATTCTCACACGCGCACAATTCGTTACGTGCGTGATGAGCGGAAAACTCAAAAGTTAATTGATTAATCATGACACGGCGAGTAATAATTAGTGATTACCGCATACCGAGCTTACTAATGTCGAGCGGGCATTTCATTTTTTCGATTTAAAGCTTTCGTGACTGCAGGGATTCATCTTCTTGGTTCTTTCGGTAAAGTCACGTAGAAGGGAAGTAATAAAATAATAAAAATAATAAATAAAAATTAAACATAATAAAATATTTTATTATGTTTTATTTTCATTATTTTATTACTTCCCTTCTACGTGACTTTACCAAAAGAACCAAGAAGACGGGCATTTCATGTTTATTGGGATTATCCAGTCCGCGGGGGAGGGGGAGGGTTTCTTTCGAAATGAATCATGACAAGTGATATTTAACAATTATAATCAGGGTGAATTACAACTCATTGCTCACCTTTCGTTGGAAATCCGCTCTGAGTCAATTCGCAACGGCCGTTCGCCGCGCACGCGAATCGGCACCGCATGGTTGGCCAAGTGCGGTGCGAAAGAAGTTCAACGTACATACGTACACGCCGCTCGGGGATTTAACCGAATATCGAGTCCGTTGTTTAACCGTCATTAAATTTGAGCCCGTAACATCGAAGCTCAATGGGGCGACAACGGACTAATTGATTCTTACGCTTGTGATGCATTCAACGTCAACTGCCAAGAGGCAATGGTTGAAGGCGCACCCCTGCAATCGGATCTGGAGAGAAACTCCTCCAGGGCTACTGATCCCTACTCTTCCACGGAGGGCGAGGGAGTACCCACACTCTACCCTACCACATGCGACATACCCATCTACTGTGGTGGACCCATTTATACTAAAACTGAAATTTAACAAACCAATTTTACCAGGTAAGGCTCACTGAGCCGTATAGCTCTTTGTCAGAAGCGACCTGGCTATCACAAATGATAACCCAGCACAATGTGGGGTGGGGGTTGCGGGGCGATTCAAGTCACTTGGCAATGTTTTTTTAAACTGTCAAGCCAAGTTGGGTAGAACCGGCAAAACCTTTGGATTTGCAAGTCCAGTGTGCCAACCCATTCCACCGCGGCAGCGTAACTTGCCAACCGGCAAACGACTTTTCTCGTCTGTACGATTGAGCGCCGTTTCTGACGTCGCCTCTCCGTGCGTCGTCACCTGTGCGCGAAGAAGCCCGGTCTCTGTGACCTTCTGCTCCATCTGCAGCCGCAGCTCCTCCTTCTCGGCGTTCATCCGCTCGCGGTCGCATCGCTCCTTCTGGAAGTCTTCCTCGTAGATCTTAAGCTGACGGGATGAGACACAACCGGCGTGACGCGTGGAAGATGATAACACCAACTATAAAACTAATTATATATGTATATATATAAAAAAAATATTTGACCAGGTAAGGCCCAACGAGCGCTATACAGTTATTATTTAGAAGCGACCTGCCCAGAAACGCTGGCTCAACGAAGTGGCTTATCATCATGTGGACATTTATAACAGCCAAATACTCTCAACGCATGTTTCTAAATGTGGATGGAGAAACCGGAGGTCCCGGAGAAAAATCAACACGACCACAGGTAGAACATGCAAACTCCAAATATACAGCAGACGTCAGGGTGGGGATGGAACCCACGACCTCCTGTATACCAGGTGAGGTAGATAACATCTCGCCACCGGGAAAGACCCTCCAAATGCATTCTCAGCCACCGCTGGTGGATGGCCGCACACTAGAGGGAGCTCTAGAGCGCCCCTTTAAGCATGTTGGCCTACTCTTCCATGCTGGCCAGACGAATTGGAAAAGGTGGGAGTATCCACACTTTACCCCACCACGCGTGACCTGCCGATCGACCAACTGTGGATAGAGGTGGGGTGGTGGGGGTATTGAAGAAACAAACCCCATTGTTTCAACCGCGACCTCTGGATTGCAAGTCAAGTGCGCTAATCCATGACCCCACCGTAGCTATAAAAAAACTGTGTTTCCAGATCAGCCCTCAACGAGTCTCAAGAACCTTTGTCAAGAGGGCACGTTTGGCCAATTATCTTAAAAGAGTGTCCGGAGAAATCCCACATGCAGATTGATTGGTAAACCTTGAGATAGGTCAGCCACCTACTTGCTGTACTGCCTCAATCAGGTGTCATGCTGCTCACATTTAATTATGTGTACCGTGCAACTACTCAAATAATCCTCTATGCCCTGGTTTGTGTCTCCAAGTTGATGGCAACCCTTTGATTAATTGCCCCATCCCTGTCCCAATACAGGACGGAGAGAGCGTATGCATCATGGCTCTCAACCGTACAATTGAAAAGTGTTCAAAACAATCGACTCCGGAATCCAATCGGCGCCACCGATCATCACAATTCATCAAATCATTTCCTGGGCGAGTCACTCCACGCTCAATATTTTACGCAGAAAGTAACGATTGCGTCCACCATTTACAAGCAGCGTTCGCGGTTTGTGACGGGAGAGCGCTCGTTTGCATTCCAGGGATGAATTAGTGGCGGGGTTCCTGGGGCCGATGGTATCAACCGCGGTTGGGATTAATGCGCTTCAAGGGGCGGTTTGGATCAACCGCGGTCTACGGGGTGGTTGAGATCAATCGATTAATCAAGCCTTTATTTCTATAGCACTATTTCGTGCAAAAGATGCAATTCAAAGTGCTGTACAGATAAAAGAAAACGTTGTTCACGGGGTGGTTGGGATCCACGCGGTTCACGGGGTGGTCCCTCACCTGCTGCCTCATGACGGCGATCTGCGTCCGCAGGTCCTCCTGGCGGCACGGGGCCTCGCCAGCCTGGGCTTGGTGCCAGGCCGCCGACTCTTGCACCACGGCGCAGCTGGGAGACACCGCCAGTAACTCCGCCAGGCTCTACACGCCAGCACGCACGCGTAAGGACACACGCGTCTGTATACGCACCCACGCATTCACACGCGAGCGCACGCAGACACAAGCACACAAAGTGCACCCGCGCACGCGCGCAGTAAAAAATTACGATGAAGTTCTCTTTCATTCGGGGAGGCTGACAGGAGCAGCGTTACCGTCGACGAACAGAGATTTAGGATACTTTTTGATTTAAAGCTTTCGTGACTGCAGGGATTCATCTACTTGGTTCTTTCGGTAAAGTCACATAGAATGGAAATAATAAAATAATAGAAATAAAATATAATAAGGTGGAGAACAGGTCTGTCTAGAAGACAGAGTCTGAATTCAGACTCTGTCTTCTCGACAGACCTGTCCTCCACCTGAGGACGGCTGCTTGCGTTGTGGCCGAAACGTCGTGAAAATTATTTTATTACGTTTTATTTTTATTATTTCCATTCTACGTGACTTTACCGAAAGAACCCAAGAAGATTTAGGATACGCTTTGGTTCTTTCGGTAAAGTCACGTAGGTATAAAGTAAAATAAATCACGACGTTTCGGGCGCAACACAAGCGTCCATCACCAGGTGGGAGAGCATGGTCTGCTGCATGGTCTGCTGCTGAGGCCACCTCCTTATGACCCTTAGGCTACACCCATTTCAAACATTTTAAAACAGTCTGCCTCAACAGCAGACCATGCTTTCCCACCTGATGACGGACGCTTGTGATGCGCCCGAAACTTCGCGATTTATTTTATTTTCTACCCACGTGACTTTACCAAAAGAAACAAAGAGTATGGATTCCTGCAGTCACGAAAGCTTCAACTCAAGATATTGATTTAGGATGTGATTTGTTTCAAATTCTGGCTGGGACAGTTCGCAGAGGTCAGAGCACTGCAAAATGAACCGGGCGATTCGAGCGGCCCGAGTTTGATTCCCAGCCTTGACTGACATCGGTGGTGACAGCGATATCCGAAACGGCCTTCACCAACCCGCACTGACACCACGATTGTGACACGAGCACGGAGAGAGACCTTTCATCCTGCAGTGAACTGGCAAAAGAGCCGTACATATACATCACAAACGAGCAATTCTCACACGCACAATCCGATGCGCGTTATCAGGAGCGCAAGCACCGATTTTCATCGAGGAAGCAGTACACGCGGAATATAAAAGCCTATTACTGCCGCGCAGGTGTTAAATATCGTCATAGGAATTATCCAGTCCGTAGCTGGGGAATGTTTCTTTTTATTCAAAGTGAATCATTGCAGGTGATATAATCCAACGATAATAATAATAATCTTTTGATGAAAAGCCACTGTGATGAGTCAGGTTTGGCGGTGAGTGGCTGTGACAGCGGACGCTGCTTGCTGCTTGTGTTTAGTTTGCCGTCGCTTCCCCCGCTCTTTCGATGAGCACGGTTGGCTACGTACGGCACGAAAGAAATTCAACATACGTACAACATACATACAACATACATACAACATACATACCTGGTTGAGACGCCACACCTCCCGTTCCAACAGATCCTTGTGCCGCGTGGTCCCCTCCAGCTGCTCCTGTGCCGTCTTGGTTCTCTTCTTCTCCTCCGCCAGCTCCTTACGCAGCCGCTCCCGCTCGAGCTGAACATGCGCAAAGCGTGCACGGGTGCACAGTCACACGGTTAAGTTTGCGTAAAGTCTCTGCAGATGTACGAGCTGCACCGCAATACAATTTGGATTTGAAACACATGCCGAGCATCTGTGGTTTTTCTTTAAGAAAACTAAATTCTTATTTTATTTACCAGGTGAGGACCACTTGAGGTCTTCTTCAGGATGTGACCTGGCTCATGGAAGTGGCTTTATCATCATCACACGTGGGAATTTAAAAGAGCAGACAAATACTCTCAAACGTGTGTTTTCTAAACGTGGAGGGTAAAACCGGAGGAACCGGAGAAAAATCCACGCGACCACCACACAACCAGGCAACGCCAGGGTCTAGAATCAATACCACGACCTCCTGCGAACCAGGCGACGGAGACAACGTCTCCTTGCCGTCATGGCGCCCCATTTTATAACCGCGGTCATCCGTCGGGCCCGATGATTTCCGTCCCACTCGTAGTAATCACCGACCGTGATAAAACACACACACACACAACATCGCCGACGGATATTTTTGTCGCCAATTTTTCGTGAATATGAAAAAATAAAAATCAGCACGGCCGGGCACCTCTTCACGATCCAGACGGTTCTTGGCGACGACGAGCGTGCGGTCGTACTCGCGCTGGCGCCGTTCCTGCCCCTCGCCCGCCGTGGCCATCTGCTTCTGCGCCGCAGACAGCCGACCCCGAAGCTCCACGACCTGGCGCCGGCAGAGTAACGTGCGCCGCCCGTTAGCCGGAGGCGCCAGCAACGCCGCTCGCTCGCAAGACCCCGCTCGACGATCGCCTAAGGCCTTGTCGATGAGACCGGCCAGGCGCGAACTTGTATGCATGTAACATCGATGGGACCTTTTTTTGGCGTTTGTTTTCAAATTTTCTTGCTGTGGATTTCACACCTGATGATGACTGCTTGTGTTGCAGTCGAAACGTCATGAGAATTGTATTGTTTAATATATTTTAATTATTTTGTTTCCCTTCTACGTGACTTTACCGAAAAAACCAAGAATATGAATCCCTGCAGTCACGAAAGCTTTAAAGCAAAATATAATAAAATAAATAAATATATTTTGTGTGATTTTTATTCTTTTCTAACTTTTATTATTTTTTACCTAAGTGACTTTACCGAAAGAACCAAAGAGTATGGATCCTTGCAGTCACGAAAACTTCAAATCTATTCTTCCACATGTTTCGGACTCTATCTACCAGACCTGATCGACTGGTCTCATCCATAGCTCCAGTGGGCTTGCTATTATCGGAAGGAAGAGCATTCCAGAGGGCCGCAGTAGCGCATCTGAAAGCGCGCGATGCAGCGACCATCTTTGTTAACACGGCACCAATTCATCTAAGTTTTTATTCCCGGCCAAAGCCAACATCAGTGACGAATACCCGAACCGGTTTTTGGGCCTCTCCTAGGTCGACTCGACCTTCAATGAGCACTTGGTGCAGTGTGTGTGTAAATATCGGCACTAGGGGAGACAAAGGTGGCCGGGCACGCGATTGGCCGCTCCACCCCGTGCGGCACCGCTGCTCGCCTTTAATATTGGACGCCCGTTAACAGCACTTTCCCCAAAAGCCTGCGTAGGTTATAGAAGGGGATCTTTGTCTTTGTGCACGCGCGTCACAGTGCACTGCGCCTGCCCTACCTTGGCCTCGTACTGCTGTTTCATGGTCCGGAACTGCTCGTCCCACTGCTTGTTCACCTCCAGCAGCTGGAAAAAACCAACAACGTTAACGTTTCCCATCGTCACGCAAAACAACACCCATTCGCATCGCTGGCAAAGCATAAGAATAAGGGTGTAACAATCCGCACATACGGCCTGGCGATCTCACAAATTGTTGCGACTTAAGGGCTGTGATTAAAATTATTAATCCTGTAACCGCCTCGTCGCTACCGTCTCTCCGGTGTCGTTGTCTCTCTCTTGCTCGTGCGACTTTGGTGGCTCGATTTGCCTCAATGAAACGTTAGCGACATAATAAATTGAAAAACATCAATTCTCTCATGAACACGATTTGACGAATGAATCGTGAGCCCCCCCCCCCCCCCTTAAATTCAAGAATCGTTGCGGCTCAAAACCTTTGGAGTGGAACGATGCTGCATTTCGTATACGCTTTATGTGGCGAGTTTACACCTCTTAAAGTATATATACGAATCTAAAAGCCAGCCAGCAGTGACGCTTGCCGTACAATTAAAGAGAGAACCGACCCTTAAACCGAATCGCGGCGACGGACCCGCCACGCAGTTGCCGTGCGGGAACGCGACTCACCTCTTTGCGCTGCCTCTCCAGCGTCCGCACTTTCTGCGAGAGCACCTCCACCGCGGCGGGGTCGTCGCCCAACGCTTTGTCCGCCTTCTCGATCATCTTCACAGGTCGGCGTTGGCAGGAGGAGGAGGAAAAAAAAACAAAAAGAAAATTAAAATGAATAACCGAGCGCTCGGAGGCGCGGCTACAGAACCGTGTTCGCAAAAGCCGTTGGCCGACTTGGTTGATTGACTGCGGGTGCTCACAGACCCATTTGGCCACGCGCGAGTCGTGGTGTGCGAGTACACACGTAAAAACCCTGACAATTCCTTTTCGTAAAAACCCACAATACGCAACAAAAAAAAAACCTTCTCCCACAGTCTGAAAGGCCGTGTAGTCACCCGGCAGACTGCGTGGTGAATAAAGTCACCGGCGTAACTTTTAGCCTTGCCATTGTATTTTCAACCACGGGGAAATTCCCACCTCTGTTCCCTAAACCCTTTGGCACCAAAATGTCAATACTGGTCCAGAGTTTTCTGGTTTCAATATCACCATTGTGGACGACATTGGGTCCGGAAAACCCGTAAGCTGACAGATAAATGAATAAACATTTTTACGTGGAAAGATAATGTTCTGTTTTTTTCTTCTTTACTGCTATACAAGGTGGTGCGTAACGCCCATGAGAGTGGCACATCTGTGCTCTGAAAACACTTTCATTTTCTCGGTAGCAGAAAAAGCGTATTTGGCAAAACTAACGATAGTTAATCTTTGTTTTCGTAATCTCCGGATTACGTGACGCTCCAGATAATAAGATGCACTCCCAAACTTGTGCCTCGTGCCTATGAAATTATGCGCATTTGGCAAAAGACAAATAAGACTAAAGATTCCCCGTACAGCCTGAACAGACTGTTGGGGCAAGTGCTGTTAGCCAGCACCTTTGAAAGCCCGCACGGTGGACGAGAGGGTGGGTGACCAGCACCACGCCCGACTGCCTTTTCCTGCCCAGTGGCGATGTTTTACACACCGCATCAGGTAGTCATTTGAGGCTGAGTCTACCTAGGAGAGGCACAGGACCGGTTCAGAAAATCGTCACTGTTGTTGGCCGTGAGTGGGAATCAATACCAATATGCGCCATTTGCCAACGAGTGACGGTGCCAGGCCAGGTGCACTTTGAGGCCACATGAAGTGTCGAAGGCTCGCTGACAGGTCACGGGACAGACAGAGGTGCCATGGGTTGACCGAGACAGATACACACACACACGTACCTTTGGCTTCTCAGATCTGGATGTTTGATTGTGTCTTGAGGCCACGGCCGTGAGTTGGTGAAATTCCCTGAGGCCGGCATCACTGTCGCTCTCACTCTCGCTCGCTTTGTCATTCTTCTCGCCGAGCGGCCTTTCACATTCACGCCTGAAGAAGAGACAAAAGACAAAGATCCCCCCCCGTATAGCCTTAACAGACTGTAGGGGCAAGTGCTGTTAGCGAGCACCTATGAAGGCCGGAACGATACACGAACGAGGGGGTGGGTGGCCAGCACCACGCCCGACCGCCTTTGTCTCCCCAGTGGCGATGTTTACACACCGCACCCGGTGCTCATTTAAGGCTGAGTCGAGTTAAGAGAAGCGCACACACGATCACGTCTCAACCTCGATGGGAAAATCCATACGAACGCGCACTGCATCGGGGTCACGACTGTAAAGAGATGGATCTATCACGAGCGTTGCGCATCATCAAACTCGTAAAAATCACCGTCTGGCAATATTTCACGGGAACATACAATTAGATGGGGGTAACAATAACATCGATTAACTGACTAATGTCGATCATTCTTGCTCACAACACAAGCATTGAATGCACGCGTGTAATCAATTACGTTGATTTGATTCGTATGTGTCGTATGTACGATGTTCGCGTGACGTCAGCAGCAACATCAGGCTGCTACATACCACCACAACCGTACAGTATAATAAAACAAGTTTTTATGGATAGCTGGGGACATCTCTTGGCGCTTTGACGTGACCCACCCCCCCATCTCTGTAAGAATGTTGACGCACATGGAGAGCAAGGCCTAGCCTGAACTGAACACGCCTAATTAAAGGCTTATTTTGCATATCAGGGGAAGCGTTTAAGCATCCTTATCTGTCTCGATGCGAAGGCCGTGAAAATCTACGGCCGACCGTCAAAATCACAACCTGTGTCACGCAAAAACCACACGGGCACACTTAACAAAAAGTGCTTAACGAAGCGTGACACCGCCGCGCGATCGGGATATTCCGTGCCGTTGGCCAAGTGAAAACAACGATCTATTAAATCCTCACACAATTCTCCCGTAAAAATGCCACTGAAGTCAGGCCCCCCCTTCTCAGGTGTGGTGAGTAAAAGTTGCAGCAGCTCTGCAGCCGGGCTGACATTCCCCAAACCAGTCACATTCCGGACAGGCTCGGTAAAACTACCGATAGTTCCTCTTTTTAACAGGCAGGCTTTCGCGACCAATATCATCCAGGAATCAGTTTTTTTTATCTAACCCAAAAACGAGATCTAACCTAAAAAAAACCTGTATTATGGAGTTCCTGATAATTGTTTTTTTACCCTTTTATCTGGCAACAAAACTGACACCTTTTTTTACGAGGAGTCATGTTTGCATAGACCACAATACCTGCAGTCATAATGCATTATGATGCATTATGACTGCAGGTATTGTGGCCTATGCAAACATTACATAAAAAAAAAGGTGTCAGTTTTGTTGCCAGATAAAAGGGTATGGAGTTCCTCTTTTCGTAGAAAATTATATTGGCTTAATGAATTACTTGAAATAAATACAGAAATAAGCTATTTTAGACATTACAATGCTCATAACACATCTCTTTATCTCGTCAGATTCTTCTTGATAAGTGTATCTCATCATTTTCTCTCGATGCAGTCGTGTACAGTTCCAGATGGCGACAGCAAGTCCATAAAACAACGAGCGAATACCATATGTACGCTGAACTTCTTTCGCACCGTACGTAGCCAACCGTGCTAATCGGGCACGTGCCTCTAAACGTTTTCTAACCGTTCTCTAAACGTTGTCTTACCGACGAGCTTCGGTCGTCTGATGCTGTTGCTTCCCTTCCCCTTCAAGCTTCTTCTTCAGCTCTTGATTTTCGGTTGCGAGTTTCTCGCAGAGGACCTGCGAAACCAAAACCGGTTATTTGAAAGTGCACGGCCGTGAACGGCGAGTTACTCATTAACCAACGCACAAGTTTCATTCCGGCAGCCTTGCGACGATATATATACGACCGAGTAAACAGGCACCGGAAAGAATTGAGGAACAAAGACCACTTCTGTTATTACGGTCAACGTCAGAGGAATCGGCAGCAAACAGCAGCCATGCGAAAAGCAATCACGACGCCAGGGGAAGGAAGCCGAGGCGAAGGATGAGCACCGAGACAAAGGTTAACTTATTCTTGGTTCTTTCGGTAAAGTCACGTAGAAGGGAAATAATAAAATAATGTTAATATAAAACAATAAAAATTCTCACGACGTTTCGACTGCAACACAAGCAATTGTCATCAGGTGTGAAATCCACAGAAAGAAGAAAGAAACGTCGTGAGAATTTGTATTGTTTTATATTTATATTATTTTATTATTTCCCTTCTACGTGACTTTACCGAAAGAACCAAGAATGTGAATCTCTGCAGTCACGAAAGCTTTAAATCAAGATTTAAAGGTCGACTTGTGGAGTGGAATTACACGGAAACATCAGCAGCCGATGGGAGAGGATTATGATGATGACGGTTGTCGTCGTCAACGGTGGAGGAACTGCTACCCGCTATCGCCACCTCCGATTAGCGCCGTTGGCTACGTACGGTGAGAAAGAAGATTAAGGTACATACACAAAGAAAGCCTTTGTAAAGAGCCTGGGTGGGGAAGAGAATATCAAAAACACATGCGGAGGAGAGGTTTGACCGAAACAGGAGTGGCCATTTATGACTCCGAAGGTGATTTCCTGGGGCTTTTTTGTTAACCCCCCCCACCCCGCATTTGATCCATGTGATACTTTGCTAAAACACAAACAAGCACACTCATGAAATGGTTTACTGAGCGTTACGGCATTTCACTCTCAGTTCCCCTGAAAATTGAGAGGAAAAAAAACTTCCCACCCAAGGTGAAAAGGAGACGAGCGATTGTTGGCGCGCGTGCATAAATGTGTCTGTAGAACGGTGGTGCAGCGGTTAGCGCGCTGCGCTACGAACCCGGCAACCCGTGTTCGATTCCCGCTCATGGTCAACATCAGTGACGATTATCTAAACTGGTCCTGGGCCTCCCCTAGGTCGACTCGACCATAAATGAGTACCTAGTTTGTGTTTGTGTGTGTAAACATCGCCACACTGGGGAGACACAGACACAGTCACATATTCACTTAAAGATGTTTTTTGTTCATGTTTTAGTTTTTTGTTTGTTGCGGTTGCACCCGATTTAAGAGCCGAATGGCTCACAGGGCTATACCTAATAAATGAACTTGAACAAAGGCGGTTGGGCGCGGTGCTGGCCATCCACCGCTTCGTTTACCATACCTTCATAGGTGCTCGCTAACAGCACTAGCTCCAACAGTCTCTTAAGGATATGGGGCAATGTTTGTTTGTGGGACTGACGGATTATTTATTTTGCATCTGTATCTGAAATAAATCACCTGCCAAATCCCTTGTTCGGTGACACATTAAGAGTAGACACGTTGCGACGCGAATACAACTGTTTTAAATCAACAACATCCGCGGTTGTAATGTACACACGACGTCATGTAAACGTAACGCAAAGCCAAGGACGGGATACACGACAGCCCAGGCAGCGCGCAAGAACATCGCGCCGCGGTCAAACCCGTCAAGTAAATGGGACACACAAGGTCACTCCGGCTAGTGTTTCCATGCCCGAGAAGTAAATGTTTAATTCAACTTTAACTTTGGGGGGGGGACAAACAAAACCCTATGCCTTCATTAATGGTGAATTGGTAAAACAAAGTTCTTTAAATGGCCCAAACAAAAAAAACATCCACAGCAGCCGCAACTTTCCCCCACTTACGAATTAAACAAGGTCCCGCGGCGGCGGCTACCGAGTGGAAAGATTCCACGGCAGAGTGCACAGGGCCAAACAAAACCTGTCCCTGGCAACTTCCGTTTCCGGTGCGCCACTCTCCAAACGAAAGCAGAAAGCTTACCGTCTCCAACAAAAAAATAAAAACAAGCCAATTGATGATTGTATTGTGCAAAGAGGGAAAGATGCTGCAACAGTGATGTAATGGTTAGCACACTGGTCTTGCAATCCAAAGGTCGCCTTTGGATTGCAAAGGTCGCCTTTGGATTGCAAGTATTGCTGCAAGGCAGGGTGAGTTTCTTAAACCCCCCCTGTCCACTCAGCATTATAAACGGGCAAACCAGTTAGTCATACCCCACCACACATGACCTATCGATCGGCAGGTCACGTGCGATGGGGTAAAGTGTGGGTATGCCCGCATCTTCCAAGACGTCTGACCAGCATGGAAAAGTATTAACAATTTTTTTACAATTTTTATTTTACCAGGTAAGGTTCACACCGACCCTGAGTCCTGTATATTTGGAGTTTGCATGTTCTCCCTGTGGTTGCATGGATTTTTCTCCGGGTCCTTCGGTTTTTCCCTCCGCATTCAGAAACATGCGTTTAGAGTAATTGGCTACGATACATTTCCACACGAATAGCCACTTTGTTGAGCTATCATTGGCGGCCAGGTCCCTTCTGAAAAAGAGCTACATAGCTTTAGCGGGCCTTACCTGGTAAAAATATAAATTGTTCATAATAGTAATCTCAGTCTTGTAGTCGCCATACCCCAAGGTGATGGGCCCCATTCAGGTAACAAGAGTTATGGTGAAAATGGGGGCAGGTGAAGGAGCCGTTGGAAATTCCCACGTCAGTTGCATTAACTTGTACCGTACAATAGTCTCTGCTGCTTCCTTTAAACACAAAGGGGTCCCTTTCACCCGCGGAGGAAGCTAGGCACGATACGGTTAGGTGCCTGGCTATTTCAAAGAGTGGGCCATTGTTTATGAATAATGAACACACTGTCTAGGTCTGGTACCGCATTAAGTCACCGCAAACAAGGCCATGGTAGGAATCCCTGTGCATAATCCGTCACATAGTTTTGCAATGTCTCAGAACGGCAAAACTTCTCAGATACCTAACTTAAAAAATATGTGAATTACTCAATGCAAGACTTCCTTTTGGTTTAGACTTCTTTTCGAGACAGCAATAGGTGGACTTCACCGACGACCCGGCGACCCGAGTTCGATGCCAGGTTAACGTCAGTGGCGAGTGGTATCTCAACCAGTCTTCGGGACCCCCTTCACCGTCCTGCACTAACCAGGGTGGTGAAGTATAGTCAAACAACCCTATGGCCTTCATCCAGCAGTGGATTGAGAGCTGTAAATTACCTGTAAATTATTATTATTTTCACGTCTCATTTTAAAAATGAAAAACATTGTAGCCTCAATTGGTTCTCACCTGGTTCACCTAAAGGACCTGTGTGTGTGTGTCCATGTGTCTGCTTTAAAATAAAAAATAAACAATGTATGCAACTTCTTATTGATAACTTAATGGATAAGCTGAAATGTGTCTTGAATGAACAAGTCCCAAGACTCGTTAAGGCTTTTTCTTTGCAGGACTACTTACGAACAAGTTAGGTTCGAAAGGTCTGTTTGTAAGTCGATTTGTTCGTAAGTCCAACTTGACTCCTGCCTATTCCAAACATGGATGGCACGTACACTAAACACGGGGAACAGCTTTAAAAGTTGTATAATCTCCTTTAGATGCCACTGGTTCTTCATGTTCTGCAGAAGTAGATGCCACCACTGCCATCTATTGCGCGGCGGTTGAACTTACGACTCTCGGTCCGAACAGTCAACTGGACATATGGGACAGGTTCGTTCGTATCTCTGAAAGTTCACAAGTCGAATGTTCGTAAGTAGAGGAGTCCCTGCATATATACAAATTATGAAACAAATATATTAGATTTTTTTTTATCAACAATGTTATTTTCCAGTGCACGGGTTAAGAAAACTCCACACATTCTAGTAGACCACGACGGCGAAATTCGAGTTGCCATCGGCTCTCCCAACACACCTGCATGCACGAGGTCTTCTGGCTATTTTGCTTCACGACGCCGGACAGCTGGTGGAACTTGTGAGCCAGCCGGGCAAAGTGCTCCGAGAGATCCGTCTGGGCCCGCTGAGCCACGTCGGACGACTCCCCCGGCGGCTCCGACTGGCCGGCGGGAGATGTTCCCCGCGCAGCAGCGTCGGCCGACTCGGCGAGCTCCGTGGCGCAGTGAATGATGGAGTCTTCCAATCGCTGCATTTGTGCCGACACGTCTTTCAGCTGCACGTCTGGTGGTTGGAGGGCCGCGACTTCGTGCTGGTTTTCGGGGGGAACGAAAAGAACGTGGAGAGTGACCCACCCCCGAACTGGAAAACCGGTTAAGTTAAAGGGAGTCTCCCCGTTTTAGTTCTGGGGATTACGGGGGGGGGGGGGGGCCTTAAGGTGTAGGAAGAAACGTGCGCACGGAAGCCACGTAAACGCACGTACAGGCGAGCATGCAAGACGCTAGACTTAATTTGAACTGGTGAGGCACGTTGAGCTCAACAGCCCAAGACCGTGGCGACAGTTGGAGGACGTTGCAGGAACAAAGAGTTTCATAGAGAGCAATGGAGTGACAAAGACTCACATAGAGACTCGGGCTATTATTTCAGCTGCTAAGGCCACATTGAGCTTTACAGCGCAACTTCAGCAGTGGCTGTAGTTACAAGAAACTGCAGGGTGGAAATATTCAAAATTACAAGAGCAAAAACTTAAATCATTTACATACAAAAAAGCCAAAGCTTACTCCAAACAGGATAAAAATCCAAGTGCGTAAAAAAATCAATTGTGCCAAAATATCCTGACAAAGATTAGGACATTCAGATTAGGTGCATGCATGCACTCACATTCAAGTGTTCAAATGTAAATGACACTAATCATGCTACGCAGCAAGTAAATAACAAAATATTATTTATAGAAAGTATTGTTGGCAGTTTTGCCCAACAACAATCTTTCTCAAGAATAATACTCCCAGCATTAACAATACCACTAACAACACTTTTCTGGGTGGTTATGGGTAATCTGCGTGACAAGGGAGTTTTAAGTTTTGTTTTAGTATAGCGGATTTGTAGTGTTCATGATTTCCCAGGCATAATAAAATTAAGTCTCTACCGGCAATGCTTAAACAAATATAAGACAGATGTTTTTAACATTAAGAAGAAAGCATGAATATAAAACATACTCACCAGGTTAGTCATAAACACTGCCTAACAACTAAACTATTTCATTTTATCAGGTCAGGCCCACTGAGCTATAACGGTTCTTTTTCAGAAGCGACCTGGCCACAAATAATAACTCAACAAAGTGGCCTATCACGCGTAAATATATAGCAACGAAATACTCTAAAAAGCATGCTTCTAAATGTGGAGGGGAAAACTGGAAGACCCGAAGAAAAATCCATGAAACCACGGGGAGAGAGAGACGCAAACTCCAAATACACGACAGGCATCAGGGTCGGTATCGAACCGACGACCTCCTGTATACCAGGCGAGGTAGTTAACATCTCGCCACCGTGGCAGGCCCCAATTGAAATGTGCAAAGGGGTCGACATTTTGGCCAAATGACCTTCCTTTAGGGTAACCTGGACTTGCCGATGCACAGACTTAAATTTGGAGATTGCACGTTTTACACTGTGGTGGTGGTGACTTTAGGCAAATGAAGTTGACAAATGAGCTAAAGTTTGACTTATGAACAATGTTCTATTGCTGGATGATAGATAGCAAATGTGTTATCTTGAGAATGTAGACCTGCATCAAAGGATAAAACTAAGGACCACATAGTTAATAACAGAAGTCTGCGGTCCTACAAACGGAGGAGGAACAGCAAAACTACACAAAATCTTAAATGTCTCTCACCGTCAAATCTTATTTAAATTTTTGACAATTCTCTGATTATTTTCTGTATGTACCGGAATTATAAAAAAGTAAAATTCTAAGTAGAAAATGTCAAGAGTGGAAGCTTTACCTTTTAATTTTGGTAACAAAGGTTATTAATTCAAATGAGGCGACATCCAGTTCTCAGCTGGTTAAAGTTAAAACTTAAAATAAATAACAAAAATATCTGCTAGAATAAAATTCAGTGGGAGGTTGGAGGCTGTTTGCACTGTGGTTTATCGACATAGTAACCCGAATTTGATTGCTGGTAAAGACTGACACACACCCTAAGTAAACATTTGTACCAACTCCTGGACACTACCCACTTCACTTCTCCACCTACACCCATCAACGTGGTGAGTTAACAAAAATAATTCCATGACCAATGCAGTGCGAAGTGGCCTTCATCCAGCAGTAGAATGACAATGGATGACATTGTATTAGTTCATTACTGCCAATAACATATCAATAATGATCAACAAAATCATACCACCAAACCAGCTCACACTCAAGACATCCGAACTCTTGAAGATTGAAAGAATGTAATCAAATTTCGATTTAAAGCTTTCGTGACTGCAGGGATTTATCTTCTTGGTTTTTTCGGTAAAGTCACGTAGAAGGGAAGTAATACAATAATAAAAATAAAACATAATAAAATAATAAAATAAAAATTCTCACAATTATTTTATTATGTTTTATTTTTATTATTTTATTACTTCCCTTCTACGTGACTTTACCGAAAGAACCAAGAAGAAGACTGTAATCAATTATGTAACAAAGGCAAGTGCGTGTGAAAGACACCGCTTTGGTGAACACTTACCATTGGCGGTTGCGGTTTAGAAGAGCTTCCTTCGAATTTCAGATATTGCTTCGACCAAGAGATACCAGGTGGGATCACGGCTTCTAAATTTTAAAAGATACAACGCATTTAAAGCACGATGCTGAATTCAACGGGACACAATAACTCAGTTGGACACCAACCAAATGCGTGGCTTTCTAGACCAGAGCGATAAAGCTAAGAGGCTTTTTTGGCGTGGTCCCTTTTGTACAACTACTGTTCTACTGTTTTACTCTGTCGATGAGTCACCAACATATTATTAACATGACGAGCTCCTCGAGGTGGAAAGCCCTTGCGTTAAAATACATCTCTGTACAGCTCAAACCATATCATCATCTTTATTTTGGAAAAAAACATCGCCGTCTCATGCTCACATTTTCATATAAACAGTTTGATAATGTCACCCTCTGCCCTCTGCAATTACAGACCCATGAAGTTTGGGGTTTTTCTTTTTTACCCCAAACGTGATTCGCCACCGATAGCCAAAGCTTTTAGCCATTACTTTTCCCAACCGAGTTTCCATTGCCGTGATTAACAACAGCAGCTTATAAATGACGTACTATTCTCAGCTAGACTAGTTTATCCCTCAGCTCAATATACACGATGAGCAGCCCATTACACTACATCGATATAAATACCTCTGTTCATCACAGGGGGAAACCTGGCAAATTTAGTCAAGTCTTAGTGCTGTGGATTTGATTTAGTCAGTACAATTTATTGTAATGACTAAATTAAAAATCCAAAGACTTGGCTAAAATCCCACTGGTCACCGTCGACTACGCCAATACTAAAACTCTCAAGAGATTATCACCGGGTATTGCACATCTCCGGCTATAGTCCCGAACGAGTGACTGAATTTCAACATTCCTATGGCCACGGGCTTCCCTCTCCGAATGAACAACCGCTGTTGAATCTCCACATCGCGGCACTTATCTTATTCAACCCCCTGGAGAAACGACAAACTGAATTGACTCCCATACAGAATCCCAACCTCACACACAGCCCACCTGACCAAGCCCAGCGTTCCAGTACCAACGCCACTTGGAGCAGTGCCAAACGCCTCTTCAAAAAAAAACTCCAAACAAAAACTCGGCAATGTTACGCAGACGTAAACAAATAAATACTCTACGCCTACCACCCCGGCGCTGCTGTGGGTGGTGCTAGCGGGGCCGCCCACCTGTCCAAGCGGAGGAGGAGGAGCTGTTTGGGGAACGACAGCGTTGAAAAGAAGCGTTGGGAGGAGACTCACGACCCAAGTCCTCTACCCTCTGCCTTAACCGCAGTGCCTCTGCCTGGGACTCATTAAGGAGCAGGCCTTCAAGATGCACAGAACGAGACGAGGGCACAGGGTCAACACCGCCACGACCAACCACTTTTGTACGCGCGCTCTTTCACCGTAGTGTCGATGGGGCGGGGGGAGAGGGCAGGGCGAGGGGGGGGTGACGGGGGGGGGGGAGTCGATTAATCGCGTGTGTTACGACTTTTATATTTCAGGTAACAAAGGTAAAACGTTGCTCAATTTTTCTCTTTCGTTGCTCAACGATCGAATCACGCATAAACGGCATGCTTTCAAGAATAACCGCTACTGAGCTCACTTTTCTAGTCAAGGAACATACATCATTACGCAAACTCCGGTCATCCTTGCAGCAGCGGCTTTTGGTTAACCATCAAACAACGACGGTCACGGCATCGCACGCTTTCAAATGCCCTTCTGCGGCCGTCTGGAACGCTCTTCCTTCCGATATTAGGAAGCGACTGGAGCTATGCACTTTTAAATCTAGATTGAAAACTCATTTATTTAGAACTGCTTTGCGTCCAGTTTGTTGTCTTTCCCCCCACACCTCCGATTAGAACGGGTGGCTATGTACAGTGCGAAAGATACATGCAAATATGATGGGCAAAGTTCTGTCCTATTATGTTTTGGTCCTGTTACGGGCACAGCAGTATTGACGAATGCGTTGAGTTGACAAACGTGCACCACCACCAATGCAGCATCATAAAACTGATCACTTTAATATATTTCAATCGTCCTTTCGGAATAATATTACAAAATAAAATAATTGAATTCAGAATTTCTCAGCGAGCAGCGTAATGTCACGACGTGTCAGGCAACGGCCACAGAAAATAAAAACATATAAACTACTTCTGACGTCCCTGCATTTTGCGTGTAATATTATAGCAGAATTGTCAATGATTGTGCAAAAAAGCTGAGCCTTTTCCAGACCACAGGCTCAAAATGAGTGAATATGTGACCACTTTGCTGTTGACAATTGTAATGCTGCACATCTTTCAGGGTTGTTAAATCTATCATAATTTACAGAATGGCAAACAATAATCAATATTGGCATTAAACATGAGGGTAAATGACATCTTAGGTTGAGAGATATTCCTGCCAAGAAAATTAAATCAAATTAAATCATGAAGGGAAAAAAAAAAAATCTGATTTCTGGATCAAAGAGTGGACCCGTAGTATGACAATTCGTTGCATCGCGTGGGAGGGTTACAGTGAATCACTACCTTCTTTGGAATTAAACATTTGAAACATTAAAACATTTACAATAGATCATCATGAATTAAATTATCATGAACTATGCTACATCCCTAAATCAACAGCAACAGCAGCAGCAAAGAGTAAATAAATTCAGAAACAAAACTTACCAAGGCTCTGCAGGCCTCTCATCCGCTCTCGCAAAATCTCATTCTCTTGAAGGATCTTTTGAATTTCTGCAGAGGTCACCCAGGATGAACCTGGTGTTGTCTCCACTGTGAACGACGGACGACCAGACAGAACACGGGCAAGGCAGTGATGGTGCTGCCATGCAACTCAAGCCCAATGGAAGTGTGCATCACTCTTTCCGTGGTGGACAATGCTACACTTGTAGGTGATTCAGTCAGGAAACATCCTGTCTGTCAGACCAACTGTGATGACTCAGGAGGGGCTTTTCCAGTCTGATGAAATGTAAATCCTCACTACGTGGAATTTGTTTTTTATAAACGTGCCATCATCTGCAAAGAATTGCAGTGGTCTCAAAGTTTCTCATATTTTAGCTCTGTGCCAGAGGCTCGATTGCCAGAGGTCACAGATGCATTGATGGGCATCTGTCAACATCAGGCAGCATGTTAACTTGTCAGTCGTGAGCGGATGGACTCTTAATAAAAAGGAAGCAGGTCAACCCGTGGTGTGAATTATAAATCGGCCCAACATGTCGCTCCGCCAGGTGCCGTCTAAAAAAAAAGAGGCAACGAACTTATTCCCTTATGTAGGTGTGCAGTGGAGATGTGTCTACGCGTCCATCTCTTTACTGATCTTTGGAAACATATAAAGCACGTCCCAGAAAGGCAAATGACATATGGAAAGGCCACAATGTTTTACAATGCCCTGAAAGTAATCTACCTTATAACTTAAAAGTACTTCCTCTCCATGTAGCTGATAATGAGAATGACACTAGTTTCGCCATGAAGGCCACAATGTTTAACAATGCCCTGAAAGTAAAGTATTCTAACTTAAAAGTACTTCCTCTCCATGTATCTGATCATGAAAATTCCAGTGGCTTTCGTAGACAAATTACGATATTCAAAGCTGGGTTATGCAACACAGTGATCACAGTTAACCATATCAACACTGCGTGTCAAAGGCAGTGAACATACCAATGAGGTTAACAATCTCACTTCTGCAACCACCAGCAATACCAAAGGCATGGCTTAGCAAATGTAATATTTGCAACATGAGTGATAATCAGATAGCATTTTACAACGCGGATAAAAGCATAATTACAAATAGTTAACCAGTTTCGCATTAAGTTAAATATATACGGACATATCCAAAGACACCTCCACGTAAATATTGTTAACAAATAACATGTTACAGAACTGTATAATGTCCAACGATAATCACAATGCGAATGGTGCAGTCGAACAAGTGGTGGTCACTGGGGTCAGTAGTGGTTAGCACAAGGCGCAATGAATCCTGCGATCCGAATTCAATTCCAAGCCACGGCTAACATCAGTGGTGATCATCTCAAAGGGTCCTGTGCCTCCCACAGGGTCAACTCGGCCTAAAATGAGTGCCTGGTGTGGTGGCTGAACATCAGCGCCGGGGAGCGGTGCTGATCACAGCACCCACCCCGAGTGCGTCGCCGTGCCGGCCTTCATCGGCGCTCGCCAAAGGCACTTGTCCCCCCCAACGGTCTATGAAGGCTCCACGGGAGAACGTAAAGTCTTTGTTGCGTGGGAGACGAGTACCGTTGTGAGAACTTACCCGGAGGATGTAAAACCGTCGAGTTGTTTGCCTGCACGCCGTGCTGCCCTTGCCCAGCTGATGTGGTCCCGCTCATCCCACGCCCGCCCGGGTCAAACACTGGGATTTCTGGGAGCAGGTTTGACATCCCGTGCCTTACGGGTGTGGCAGTCGAATTAACTTCTGCCATCAGAGGAAACAGTAAAGCATGATAATGCAGAATGTTGTACACTCGTGTGGTTTGGACTGGTTTCAAGGTTCCACTAAAGTGACTTGGTGATTGCTGAGTAAAAATGACAACGCAGAGTGTGACATAACCACTGGCTCTGTCTATAATTAACTCCTGGAATTCACAATCTTCTATTTAAAAGTCCAGTGTGCATCACATGGGTGAGAGTCACAAAGGCAGGCATGTGGTTGAGTCAACATAAATGCATGACAAAAACCTTGCAGATCAATTTAATGTAACCAGAACTTAATCGCATACTTAGAATCCGAGTATTTCCTTAAAATGCTGGCCAGTGTACCGTTTTTTGACGTGAATAAAAAATTGCCATTTTCAACGAACTCAGCCCACGCAAACCACTTGCACATGCAGCCAGACGAAACAATCATTTCCTGTTGAGACATTTAAATGTTTTTTCCATTAAGAAGAATGAGAAATAATTCAGCTTATTTGAATAAAAATTCCTACATACATTCAAGTAAGTTGTTATAGATTGCCGCAGTATTTAATACTCCACCGCCGCTGAGAAATTGTTCCACTAGGCTATTTTGTCTCCTCCACGTAAACTAAACTACTAAACAATTTATATTTTACCAGGTAAGGCCCGCGTTATACAGTAGCTCTTTTTCAGAAGCGACCTGGCCACAAAGTGGCTTATCACGTGGAAATTGATCGCAGCCAAATACCTCTAAATGCATGTTGATTCTAAATGGAGAGAAACATCGGAGGTAAATTTAAGTACTCTATATTTCTATACGTATACATAACACACATGTGTTTAACCACTATACTGCAATGACTTCCTAATTCGTTTTTACTTGGTTTTATGTAGAGGTATATTTTTGTTAACGAGAACGTCCTCACCATCTGACAAAGCCAATCACCTTCTTGGTTCTTTCGGTAAAGTCACGTGACTTTACCGAAAGAACCAAGAAGATGAATCCCTGCAGTCACGAAAGCTTTAAATCGAAAAATAAACACAATCACATCAAGACTGTCACGTGGGCAAATACGGCAATCGATTTGGTGCTTAGGCAAAACCAGAGGAATGTTGAAAAGCAATAAAAAAATATTTGACAACGCTGTCCGACGTTTCGCTGGAGATTACATCGAGCATCATCAGGTGTTTAAAAAAAGCTCAGCACTCGCTTGATGATATTTTACCGGCACGGTCTGACCTAAATAAAACGCATTATGAATACAGTATTCATATTCTTTGGGTCTTTCGGTAAAGCCACGTACATAGAAAAATAAATCACGACGTTTTTGATCACAACACAAGCAATCGTCTTCAGGTGAAAAAAATGAACCCGTAAAAACAAAGTTTTTCACTATAAATCCTTTATATGCGTGGCGGCTAGAGTCCTCTCGTCCTCTGGCTTGAGGTGGCTGCCACCTATGGGTCAGATGATTGCCTGCCACCATTAAGCAATTGGTAATTAAATATAAAAATTTTTTTCCTAAAATGTAAAATTTTGGAATTTTTTTTCACGAAAATACATTGTCACGCACAACGAGTCTGTGTGCAAAATGTCAGCTCAATTGGATCACGGGAAGTGGGTTAAAAAACGACCGAAAGATTTGCACGGTCGTAAGCGCGCAAGCAAGCAAGTGAACTTAATATAAAGGATTTAAAAATCATATTGGTCGTGACATTCTATTAATATCTTATCTTCTTTAATATTTGTTAAAGGCACTTAACATATTTTAAACAAGAATTATTTATATGGCAGGGGCGCATGTATGTACGTTGAACTTCTTTCGCACCGTACGTAGCCAAACGCGCTAATTGGAGGTGCGGGGGAAGGACAAAAACGCAACACAAAAGGCAGTTCTAAAGAAATGAGTTTCTAATCTAGATTTAAAAGTGCATAAGAAATGGGTCACTAGGATAGAAGGTGGGGAGGGTAGGGAAGGGAAGAAATGGAAAAGTGGGGGAGGGAAGAGAATGGGCAATGGAGAAGAGGTGAGCTTTAAAAGAGGAATGGAAGGAGGTTAAGAAGGGAAACTGCTTATAAAACACTATCCGGCAGGAGAAAACACTTAACGTATAAACAGGACCCTGCGGGGTGGGCTGGTAGGAACGAATAACCAAAGAATATAAACATAATGTATTATTACACTTGTTTAGCCAGGAAAGCCCCACTGAGTCTAAAGGTTTGTGTAGGGTCCTGCCAAGTGTTTGCAGTAGGGGGCGATGTTGCTACACCGAATCGGACGATACGAAGGGAGAGTGAGGCCTAGTTCTAGGCTTTAGGCCTAGTTGTAGGCTTTAGGCCGCCGTCAGTTAATTTTAAAATTAAATGTTTTTATTATTTAAGTAAAAGCTTTAAATTTAAATGTTTCTATTTAGAAGCACCAGGGAATGTAACATTGTTAAACATTAACTCACTTGCACACACGCGGGGGTATGATACGAAGGGAGAGTGATAGGCGTAGTTCGAGGCTTTAGGCCTAGCTGTAGGCTTTAGAGCGCTGTGAGTTATTTTTTAATTTCAAAGTTTTAATTAAAAGCTATCTCAGGAAATTATAAGGGAATGTTACACTTGTTTAGCCAGGAAAGCCTCACTGAGTCTAAAGGTTTTTGTAGGGTCATGGCAAGTGTTTTCAGTAGGGAGCGTTGTTGCTACACGTAATCGGACATCGGACGGATGGACGGACGGACGATATTATTTTTTTATTTCAAAGTTTTAATTAAAAGCTATCTCAGGGAATTATAAGGGAATGTTACACGTGTTCAGCCTGGAAAGCCTCATTAATTTAAATGTTTTAATTAAAAGCTATCTGAGGGAATTATAAGGGAATGTTACACTTGTTTAGCCAGGAAAGCGTCACTGAATCTAAAGGTTTTTGTAGGGTTATGCCAAGTGTTTGCAGTAGGGGGCGATGTTGCTACACGGACGGACGGACGGACGAAATAATCTATTGGTGGCTGGTCCACTTCGTTCCTACCAGTAATAGTTCCGCCTATATTAAGGACTGTACAGGGACTTCTCTACTGATGAACATTCGACTTCCGAACTTTCAGAGGTACGAACAAACCTGTTCGTATATACACTTGCCTGTTCTAAGTCCTAAGTTAAACCGGCGCACAATAGATGGAGGTGGTGGCATCTACATCTGCAGAATATGAACGTTGGCATCTCTATTCCCCGTGTTTAGTGTACATGCCGTACATGTTTAGAATCGGCAGGAGTAAAGTTGGACTTACGAACAAATCGACTTACAAACAGCCCTCTGGAACCTAACTCGTTCCTAAGTAGAGGAGTCCCTGTTTCTATTAGACTTGATCGATTGGTCTCATCCATATCACAATTTAAATCACCGTATCGAAGGACAAAAACACTCCCCGTGCTTTCTGCTTGCTTGACAATGATAGACTTTGGATTCCTTCCAACAGTCTCTTTTTGAAACCTCTTAACAACCACGGGTCATTTCAAGAAACAGTATTCGTTCGTATCTCTTGCAACTTCAAAGGTGCTGTTAGCATTTTTGGCCTTTGAGCCCGTGCCTGGCAAATTTAACTGCATCTCTCTTTCACAGCCACTGCTGGTGCCGGTGGGTGCACAGCAGCATCCTGAACACAACTGGACCATTCCTCATCGGGGAAATGTTATGCCGACTTAAAAGTGCATGAAACACAATTCATACAAAGTTCACAGCGATATAAGGTGTCAATTTAGGATTATTCTGATGCGGTGGCACCATTAGACTCGCAGCAATGAGCTGCCACCGCTGAGTGTCTTGGGTTCGAATCCAGGTTTCAGCCAACTGGGATTCTACCATTTTCTCAAGGATAGCAGAGTGGATGATCTCCTGCCGGTCACCATCGACTGTACAAAATATACCATCATGCTAAATGTGGTTCTGTACTTCATTTGCCTAAATAACTACCCTCGGCTTACACTAACTTCGATGTGGTCTCCAGCTGTGTCCCCTCCGACAAAAGATCTTCAATCGCGCGAGCCCTCTCTGACTGAAGTACCATCACGCGGCCCATGCCAAGGCCGTCACCCAGCAGTGGATTGGCAAAGAACTGCGGATTGTCACTCACTTACATGACAGCCTCGTTAGGCAAACACAAAGACACACACACACTCGATATCAGTACAAAGACACCCGTATAGCCTGTTACAGACTGTTGGGGAAAGTGCTGTTAGCGAGCACCTATGAAGGCTACCACGACACACAACGGGGTGGTGTGGCCAACACCACGCCCAGGCCGCCTTTGTCTCACCAGTGGCGATATTTACTACACACCACACCGCTTACTCGTTTGAGGCCGAGTCAACCTAGGGGAGGCAGATAATCGTCACTGGTGTTGGCCGTGAGCGGGAATCGTACCCGGGTCGCCAGGTTGGTAGCGAAGTGCACTAACCACTACACTACCGCTCCCCACCTGTACAATACATGTGTAGTGACACAGCGCCGACTGCTATCCAGCAGCGGCAACTGCGGTGGAGAGTTAGCGCACACGCCGTTGAGTACATACACTGTGCGTGTGCCGGCAGGGTGGAGGAACTGGGGCAAGGGTCACAGAAGACCTCACAGGGAGGGCCTCTGGAACCCTCTGGTGGGTTCGAGAAAGGAGGCGCGGCCAGAGCGGAGCCAAACCGCACCGAGGAGAATAAAAGCAGCGGAGAGCGAGAGCTCCAGGCTGCCGGTAGGGGACTCGTCTCGTCGTTGCTGCCACCTTCGCCCGACCATTGCAGGGCCGGGCAGTAGTCTGCCTAAACATGAAAGGGTCGTGTCTAGGCCGGGCATGTCCGGCAGCGTGGTCGAGAGTGAGGAGGCAGGAGTTGGTGTGAACGGGATAATAAAGAGACTGTGCCTCCTGCGACGACCTCGTCTACGACTGAGTGTGTACGTCGCACACCACACGAACCCAAACAGCTGCATCAATGCAGCTGTTTGGGTTCCCCTGTGTCGCCTTTAACAGACTGTGGGGGCAATTGTTGCTGATAGCGAGCACCCTAACAAGGCCGGCAACAGCACACGAGTCACAACCACGCCCGGACACCTTTGATTCCCCCAAGGCTGATGTTTATAAACACAACACACCGGGCGCTTAATTACAGACCACTCGAGACCCGCCCCCCCCCGTACTAGACATCTGTGCTTAAGAGCTTCATAGCTCATCGGATTTCTCCGGGATAAATGAACCTTATAGCAGTAGCCCGGTTCTCGCATAATATCCGTGATGCAGTCATTATTATTATTACACGCTTTTATTTAACTCCCTGTCTGTTCTTGTTGTTGTTGTTGTCGTATCCTCAAATCTTGTAATTCAGTTCTAACCCACTTCCCAATGTGGTATCGACTGCAAACTTGGTATACTTATGTCATACTGATGACAATACTATATTGATATATTCTATCATAAAAAAATATATTTTTTGTTTTTAAACATAATTTTTACACGCTTTTTATTAACTCACTGTTGTTGTTTCCTCTAATCTTGTAACTCAATTTTATCCCACTTCCCAACGTGGTATCGACTGCAAACTTGATATACTTATGTCATACTGATGACAATACTACATTCTATCATTAAAAAAAATGTAAACATTATTTTTACACGCTTTTTATTAACTCACTGTTGTCGTATCCTCAAATCTTGTAAATCAGTTTTAACACACTTCCCAATGTGGTATCGACTGCAAACTTGATATACTTATGTCATACTGATGACAATACTATATTCTATCATAAAAAAATATTTTAAAACCATTTTCTTTATGTTATGTTGCGGCTTGGGTATAATTGTCCACGCTCAACTTACGTTGGCTGTAAATCACCACGGCCCCCCTTACGTTGTGCAAAGCCTCGGGGCCACTTCCTGGAGTCGTGGAGTTCTGCCATTACTAGCACGGTACATTTCATAAAAGCGTGTTTTTTTTAAAGTTTTATTTAAATATTACTTAGTCTGTTGATGGTCGGCGATGCGGCAATCGACTCATCTCGACGAGCTGTACACGATGCACCACGTTAATTCGACATCGCAGAATATCACCGATTTCAGATTGATTGTTACCCCAGTCGCGGAGTTGAAGTAACACGCCTGGGAAAAAAAAAACTAGTGTCCCATAAATAAACTATTTAATTGCCATAAACATCAAATAAAGATTCCGATTCGTACTCGCAATCGACCTGGGTGAGGTCAACGAGAGTTTAAGCAGCCGGTCAGCCCGGACAAGTCCTGGGCGATGACCATTCTCGAGGAAAGCTGCGGCGATACTTTTCCACTGCGGGCAAGCATTGCTATGTTGCTGTAGCCGCATGTTTTATGCTCCCACGTCCGACCTTCAGTGGCAGCTGACCGCGGTGGTGAAGTATGGTCAAATTACTGTACACCACCCACAACACCACCCACCGCCAGGCCACGTAACCCACCAAACTAGACGTCTGGCAAAACTCGAGACGCGGGGCTGGTAAAGTCGCTAATATTGTGGTTATTTTGTTTAAAAAATAAACTACTCACAACGTTAACAGGGTGTCCAGGCTACTGCGGTGTAGACGTCCGAGACCCAGGGCCTAGGACAGGCCGCCTCCAGTTCCGCGTTACAATCACACACACACTCACACGGGTAAACACACGAGCCTCCCCTACTGTGGTGACATAAAGCGTACCTTTGTTGTTGTTGCTTGGCCTTTAAGTCTTCATAATGTTTGTGTGTTGACGCCACTGGCGCAGCACAAGCTGCTGGTGAGGGGTGAGGGTGAGGGGTGAGGCACGCAACCAGCACTTCCCCCCTCGCTAAACTCGGCTTCGTGGATAATTCCCAGCGTCACCGCGACCACCCCCACGTGACGCGGCCGGTGACGTGTGCGGGTGACCCCCCCCTCACCCTTCCCCCGACCCACCCCCTCCCCCCGCCCCTCCCCCTCACATCAACCCTCCCCTTACCCCTCCCCTCACCTCAAACCCTTCCCCCTACTCCTCCCCTCACCCCTCCCCCCCCTCACCCCTCCCCTCACCCCTCCCCTCACCCCTCCCCTCACCCCTCCCCCTCCTCCCTCCCCTCACCCCTCCTCCCCCCCTCACCCCTCTCCCCCCTCACACTCACCCCCTCCCCCCTCACCCTCCCCTCACCCTCCCCCCGCTCCCCCATCCCTCCTCACCCTCCCCCCGCTCCCCCCTCCCCCTCACCCTCCGCTCCCCCCCTCACCCTCCGCTCCCCCCCTCACCCTCCCCCCGCTCCCCCCCCTCACCCTCCCCCCTCTCCCACTCCCCCTCACCATCCCCCCCTCACCCTCCCCCCCACACCCCTCACCCTCCCCCCCACAACCCTAACCCTCCCCCCCACAACCCTAACCCCCTCCCCCCCACAACCCTAACCCTCCCCCCCACAACCCTAACCCTCCCCCCACAACCCTAACCTCCTCACCCTCCCCTCTCACTCTCCCCTGCCCACCCACACCCTCCCCCCCTCACCCCTCACCCTCACCCTCACCCCTCAACCTCCCCCCCTCAACCTCGCCCCCACACCCTCCCCCCTCAACCTCCCCCCTCAACCTCCCCCCTCAACCTCCCCCCCTCAACCTCCCCCCTCAACCTCCCCCCCTCACCCTCCCCCCTCACCCCCTCCCCCTCCCCCCCCACACCCTCCCCCCTCACCCTCCCCCCCCACACTCCCCCCCCTCACCCTCCCCCCTCAACCTCCCCCCTCAACCTCCCCCCCTCACCCTCTCCCCTCACCCTCCCCCCTCACCCCCTCCCCCTCCCCCCCACACCCTCCCCCCTCAACCTCCCCCCCACACCCTCCCCCCTCAACCTCCCCCCTCAACCTCCCCCCCTCACCCTCTCCCCTCACCCTCCCCCCTCACCCCCTCCCCCTCCCCCCCCACACCCTCCCCCCTCAACCTCCCCCCCACACCCTCCCCCCCACACCCCTCCCCCCTCACCCTCCCCCCCTCACCCTCTCCCCTCACCCCTCACCCCCTCCCCCTCCCCCCCCACACCCTCCCCCCTCACCCTCCCCCCCACACTCCCCCCCTCACCCTCCCCCCCCTCACCCTCCCCCCCACACTCCCCCCCACACTCCCCCCCCTCACCCTCCCCCCCTCACCCTCCCCCCCTCACCCTCCCCCCCACACCCTCCCCCCCTCACCCTCCCCCCCCACACCCTCCCCCCCTCACCCTCCCCCCTCACCTTCCCCCCTCAACCTCCCCCCCTCACCCTCTCCCCTCACCCTCATACCCTCCCCCTCCCCCCCCACCCCCCTCCCCCCTCACCCTCACCCCTCCCCCCTCAACCTCCCCCCCTCACCCTCACCCTCACCCCCACCCCCTCCCCCTCCCCCCCACACCCTCCCCCCCACACCCTCCCCCTCCCCCCCACAACCCTAACCCTCCCCCCCCACAACCCTAACCGACGGTAGATACGCACGGGGTTATTCACACCGCTATCTTTAGCGTGTGCACGAGGGTGAGCAACAACGCACGGGTAGTCTTCCAG
Organism: Lampetra fluviatilis; assembly: GCF_964198595.1. Lineage (NCBI taxonomy): Eukaryota > Metazoa > Chordata > Hyperoartia > Petromyzontiformes > Petromyzontidae > Lampetra > Lampetra fluviatilis. Next base: position 5,665,207 of record NC_136315.1, read on the forward strand.
TAACGTTTGAGGGAATGCACGCGGCGAGTGTGTGTGAATAACCCGAGGTGGCCGATGGCCAGCCAAGAGTGAAGTCTCACAGGGGGGACGCGAAGGTAGTGAGGCCAAAGCTACGAGCGGCAACAGCGAGGAGGGAGGAAGAGGAGGAGGAGGAAGGGGAGAGGAATCGGGGGGCAGCAGCCCCAACACATAGTTTAACAAGACAACACTTGAATTTCGATTTAAAGCGTTCGTGACTGCAGGGATTCATCTTCTTGGTTCTTTCGGTAAAGTCACGTAGAATGGAAATAAAAAAATAATAAAAATAAAACATAATAAAATAATTCTCACGACGTTTCGGCCACAACGCAAGCAGCCGTCCTCAGGTGGAGAACAGGTCTGTCGAGGAGACAGAGTCTGAATGCTGCTTGCGTTGTGGCCGAAACGTCGTGATAATTATTTTATTATGTTTTATTTTTATTATTTTATTATTTCCATTCTACGTGACTTTACCGAAAGAACCAAGAAGATGACACTTGCCACCATCCTTCAAAGCCATTGGTGAAAAAGAGCAAAGTTTTTGTTTACATTATTATATGTTTGCATTTTAATATAATGTTTATGCGAGAGCCGGGGGCTTATGGGACCCCGGGGTCCCCCGCAATGAGGATCAATTACATAATACCGTACACATCACCTCTCTTGTTATTGAAATCTGGTCGACCCCCCTCCTCAACCTTCCTCCTCTCACCCGTCCACCCCATCGCATCTGGCAATTCGATTGTTGCGATTCTCTTTCACAGTCGATTATTCTAACAATCCCTAAAACTCGGAGGCTTTCGCGACCAATATAATCTGATTCGTACTCGGGACATCATTTGCGCGTGATTTTAATAAATGCCATAGCTAAGCCTCGAGTAAGAAAGGAAGACACGGGTGACACGCACAACACACAGAGACAAGCACCTAGCCTGAACAGACTGTAGGGGTGAGCGCTTTTAGCAAGCACCTATGGAGACCAGAAGGGCACACGAGGGGGTGGGTGGCCATCACCACGCCCGGTCGCCTTTGTCTCCCGAGCGGTGGCGTTTACGCACCACACCAGGTACTCATTTTTAAGCTGAGTCAACCTAGGGGAGGCCCAGGATCGGTTCAGATTCGTAGCGCAGCGCGCTAACCGCTACGCTATCGCTCCCCACAACACGTTCACACACACACAACAACAACCGCCATTCGCCACTAAGTAGCGGTGACGTCACCACGACGCTTGTGCCAGGCCATGTGCACCTTGAGGCCACGTGAAGTGTCGAACGCCCGCTGGCAGGAGGTCACGGGGCAGACCCAGGTGCCACGGGTCGACTGACTGAGATGACTGGCTGATGCCCCACCTGTGCCCCCTACTGTGCCACACACCCAGACACACATACACACACATACACACACGCACGCACACTGAGGCCTCGATATGCATTTGGATGGGCTCTCTTATAAACGCCGAAAAGCGTTGATTGCTTCGCGTGTCACATGGGGCGTGTTTAACAATTATCGGGCGCGTTAATTTGAATAGGAAGGGGTACAGTGGTAAACGCGGAAAGGCGCAGCGTGGTGGTGGGTCGTGAGGATTGGATTTGTGGAAACCCCGACTTTAAATAAGAAAAAAAAACATGTTGCGTTATACCATTGGAACCTCATTTGCCAGTAAAAAATATGATAATTGTTTTTTTACCCTTCTATCTGGCAACAAAACTGACACCTTTTTTACAAGGAGTCATGTGAGACTAGGCTCTAAGGAAAGCTGTCTCGGGTGTGGACCAATCAACTTCAAGGACAGTGCATACATTATCAGAGTTATGTTTTTTGGTTTGCATTATGACTGCAGGTATTGTGGTCTATGCAAACATGACTCCTTGTAAAAAATAGTGTCAGTTTTGTTGCCAGGTAGAAGGGTAAAAAAACAATTATCATGTTGCGTTATAGTCAACTCGATTGCGTTGTCAAATACCCATTTCGGGGTTCATTTAACCAGGGCATCATTTACACAAATGCGTTCCACACCGTCGTTAGCTGCATGCGATAGACACACGCCGCCGTGTCAGCATGCAGTGGCACGGATTATGCGCGTAGACGACGATGGGGCTGAGTGACCGCCGTGAATTCTCGTGGTGGTCTGGACGGGCGAGACGCGTCGGTGTTCTTCATTGCAAGGCGCCTCGAGCCACTGGTACGACCCCTGGTGGCCTTTCGTGCGGCCCCTGGTGGCCTTTCGTGCGGTCCCTGACGTTCGGACCCCCGACTATTCGCAAATGGTGAAAACACCAACCCCGCCCCCCAATCATCCACAATACAGGTTTGCTTGGGTTAGATCGCGTAAATGTATGTGTCGTTAAACCCGCCACCACCCGACACAGTAAACCAGTAAGGGTTAAGGGTTGTCACGTAAACAGAACGTACCAATTCGTCACTAGTGTAGAGGAGTAAAATGGGGACGTGACGTGACGTCATGTGTGGTGTTCAGTGCGATGACGTCACGTCTCCTAGGGTACTTAAGGGAGACCCCGTGACGAAAGCGGGGTCACTGTGGGAACGGGTAGAGTACGAAGGGTGAAGAGGGAACCAGGGGTAGAGAGAGGGATCGGATAGGGAGTCTGGGGAGAAGCCGGTGGTAGCCGTAGAGGTGCTTCTCTCTCCGCTCGGTGGAGTCGGCAGAGTCCACGATCCGACACGAGAGAGAGAGAGACCGGAGCTAGCCGGCAGGGACCCGGACTCAGAGTAGGACCCCTAGCCCCTGGGAGTTGTGTACCTTTGTGTGTGTTTGTGAAGTCTTTAATAAACCCTTGGCGAAAGCCCATAACTTACCTACGTCTCCGAGTGCGTCCGTGGGAACTCAACACTAGTACAGCACACCGGTTTGTTGGAGAGCAAAGCCACAACATTATCAATCTGAGTACCACGTTTCGCCAATAATTACAACCAGCTTCATCAGGCGGACAGCCAGATTGTGGAAAAATCCTCCTGTTTCGTTCCTTAAATAGAGGGGTTGATGTTATTAATGAACGCATATCAATGACAATGGGTATATCCATCGGTGTTTGGGGGTATTTATATGATAACTAGCTCTACTACCTGGCTTCACCCGGGACTTGATTCTTGTCTTGGATTAATACACGGCCTACGCGGAGGGTTGGGGGGGGGATGCGTGACGTCAGCAGGCACACTGCGTGACGCTGCCGCATGCGGGTGACATCACAGATGTGACGTCACCGCTCACTTGCTCATGCAATATATTATATACATTATTGCGACCCCGCCCCCAAAATACAAAAGTCTATTTTTATACGTTTTGCATTGTGTACAGTCTGGAAACTACCCACATGCCAAATTTCAAGTTTGTTGCATGTCGGGAAGTACGCTAAACATTTCGAACAGACACACATTCACAAATTTCCCTTTTATATATATAGATTAATGGACATTATCCATGCGCATTATGCAAGCCCATTGTTCGTGTACCTCCTGTCGATTGTGTGCACTAAAGTAGCCGTGCCTGTTATTGCACGTTCTCTTTGGTTCTTTCAGTAAAGTCACGTAGATTTTTTTTTTAAATAACTAAATTAAATCACGACCTTTCGGAGGCAACACAAGCTTCCGTCATCAGGTGGAACAGCCACAGCAAAATTACTGTAGTGAATAGGTAATTTCGCTGTGGCTGTTCCACCTGATGACAGAAGCTTGTGTTGCCTCCGAAACGTCGTGATTAAATTGAGTTATTTTCATTTTATTACTTGTATTTTTTCATCTACGTGACTTTACCGAAAGAACCAAAGAGTATGGATCCTTGCAGTCACGAAAACTTCAAGTCTAGAATTGCACGTTCTGTTTACGCGACAAACCTTACTGGTTGGCTGTGTCGGGTGGTGGCGGGTTTAACGACACATTTATACATTTACGCGTTTTAACCCAAAAAAACCCCTCTATTATGGATGATATTGGTCGCGAAAGCCGACGTGCTAAACCCCCATCATCATGATCGTGCTGCTGCTGCCAAACCCCCCAATGGTTTCAAATGGTGTGGTGGCCCTCACACTGATGATGTCTTATCGGCCAAAGTGCCCCCATCCCCCCCCCCCCCTCAAGGTGAGTGAAGAACACTGGGCCAGAAGAGTCAGCGGTGTTTCTCAAAGTGTTCTTGGGTTTTTTCGGTAAAGTCACGTAGGTTAAAATTTAAAATAAAAATAAAAATCACGACGTTTCGGAGGCAACACAAGCCTCCGTCTTCAGGTGGAACCGTCAGAGCACGCTCGCTGTATCAAGTGTATCAAGTGATACAGAAATCGTGCTGTGACGATTCCACCTGAAGACGGAGGCTTGTGTTGCCTCCGAAACGTCGTGATTTTTATTTTAATTTAATTTTTTACCTACGTGACTTTACCGAAAAAAACCAAGAATATGAATCCTTGCAGTCACGAAAGCTTCAAATCTAGAATTTCTCAAACTGCTTTGGACCGCGGACCACTCAGCCGAGCCGATGCAAATTTTTCCGCGACCACCCAGAAGCCCACCACCCATGGTGACAAACGCAGTCACTTCTCCCTCGAAATGCCACTCGTACTAAATGATTCATGTTATCGGAATTTTTTTTTAACGCAGCTAATTTTTTTTTTAAGGGTGACATTTAGATTTTAGGGTTATGGTAATTTAATCGGGGTAGTTTACCTAACTTCATTTCTGGAAGTTAAATATCACGAGGAAAATATTAATGTCCTAAACAAAAGGTCATTATTTCCGGATCAACCTGCATTTGCATCATAATCCCGCGGGCAACCTGAAGGCCCGTCATGGCCCACTGGTGGTCTGGGGACCACACTCTGAGAACCACTAAGCTAGAGAGACCTGACTCTGAGAACCACTGTCGTAGAGAGACCTCACGCTGAGAACCACTGTGGTAGAGAGACCACACTCTGAGAACCACTGTGGTAGAGAGACCACACTCTGAGATCCACTAAGCTAGAGAGACCGGACTCTGAGAACCACTGTGGTAGAGAGACCTCACTCTGAGAACCACTGTGGTAGAGAGACCTCACTCTGAGAACCACTTAGCTAGAGAGACCTGACTCTGAGAACCACTGTGGTAGAGAGACCTCACTCTGAGAACCACTAAGCTAGAGAGACCTGACTCTGAGAACCACTGTGGTAGAGAGACCTCACTCTGAGAACCACTGTGGTAGAGAGACCACACTCTGAGAACCACTAAGCTAGAGAGACCTGACTCTGAGAACCACTGTGGTAGAGAGACCTCACTCTGAGAACCACTAAGCTAGAGAGACCTGACTCTGAGAACCACTGTGGTAGAGAGACCTCACTCTGAGAACCACTAAGCTAGAGAGACCTCACTCTTGAGAACCACTGTGGTAGAGAGACCACACTCTGAGAACCACTGTGGTAGAAAGATCACACTCTGAGAACCACTGTGGAAGAGACCTCACTCTGAGAACCACTGTGGTACAGAGATCTCACTCTGAGAACCACTGTTGTAGAGAGACCTCACTCTGAGAACCACTGTGGTAGAGAGACCACACTCTGAGAACCACTGTGAAAGAGAGATCACACTCTGAGAACCACTGTGGAAGAGACCACACTTTGAGAACCACTGTGGTAGAGAGACCACACTCTGAGAACCACTGTGAATGAGAGATCACACTCTGAGAACCACTGTGGAAGAGACCACACTCTGAGAACCACTATGGTAGAAAGATCACACTCTGAGAACCACTGTGAAAGAGACCACACTGAGAACCACTGCGCTAGAGAGAGCAATTCTGTTACGAATACAGTACTATATACTGTACTCTTAGGTTTTTTTTCGGTAAAGTCACGTAGGTAAAAAGAAATAGTAAAAATAAAATAATAGAAATAATAACAGAAATTAAATTATAAATCACGACTTTTTTTTTACTATTTTTTTTTACCTACGTGACTTTACAAAAAAAAACCTAAGAGTATGAATCCTTGCAGCCACGAAAGCTTCAAATCTAGAAATACTATATACTGTGTAGTCGAGTCTAACCAACTTTTCCCATGATTGTGAACCAAGTAACGCGCCTACCATAGAGTATGGCCCTAAAGCCGATCTAGATCAGGGAGGCCAGCTCCCGGTCACTAATCGAACACGTTTCCTTAATATCTATACCAGTGGTTCTTAAATCTTTACTGCAGCATTGCAGCCCTTTGGTTCTCTATTGTTATATATTTTTAAAAATAAATACATGCGTGCTTAATTTGTATTTTGATGATTTGCCTTCTAAAAAAAGAAGACCCGGCAATGTTTCGCAAGCAAAGATCTCTAACCAAGAAGATGCTGCTTCCTCCGGGACTTTTCGACAGCCACAATCACGAGACCTTTGATCGTCACAGAGGTTCCCTAGGGGGTGCTAATGAGTGTGAGTCGAGGCCTTTAAATAGGGTGGGTGAACTGACATTCTCCTTTTTTTAAAATTAAAACAACACCCCAATTGGCCGCCTCCGCATGTCACACGATGTGTTTAGTGTTATGATTTGCATTGTAATTTGAATATAATTCCGAATATTTTCACTCACGAAAAACATATCTTAATTTGTATAACCAAAGCACCCGGTAATGGGGGAAGTTAAGCAGACTTGAGCCAACGTACTTCACAAACCCAACGCATTCGTCAATAACACCGTGGCCTTAAAATAAAAAAAAATACGTGACGTTTCGGGCAATAGCCCTTCTTCATAGCACTACAAATATACCCCCGTTATAGACTTAACAGACTTTTGCGGCAAGTGCTGTGAGCGAGTAGCACTGATGAAAGCCGGGATGGCACATGAGGGGATGGTTGGCCAGCACTACGCCCGACCGCCTTTGTCTCCTTATTTGCGAAATTTACGCACACCGCACCAGGTACTCATTTAAGGCTCAGTCGACCTAGGGGACGCACCAGACCGATTCAGATACATCTTCATTGGTGTTGGTCGCCGTGAGCTGGAATCGAACTCGGCACGGCGGGTTCGTAGTGAAGCGCGCTAACTGCTACACTATTGCCCCCCCCCCACCACCCCCATAGCACTACCAGGTTGTCAGACAGCTACAAAGTTTCGTGATCAGCAGCAAAGGGCAGTGGAGAAGTATCCACTGTGGTTCTGTATGGGGCGCCATGGTGGCTAGGAGATGTTAACTACCTCGCCTGGTATACAGGAGGTCGTGGGTTTTATCCCGACCGCCGCCTGCTGCTGCTGTATATTTGGAGTTTGCGTTGTCTCTCTCTCTCTCTCCGTGGTGCCGTGGATTTTTCTCCAGGTCCTCTGGTTTTTTCCCCTGCACATTTAGAATCAACATCACGTGTTTTAGAGTATTTGGCTGTTACAATTTTTCACGTGACGATAAGCCCACTTTGTTGAGCTATTATTTGTGGTGACGTCGCTTCTGGAACAAAAATAACCATATCGCTCAGTGGGCCTTATCTGGTCAAATAAAAACGGTTTTTTGTTTGAGCTTAGTATTCAATGTTGCCACATTCGTGCACGCCCCACCTTCACCAACCTGCGGTGGCTATCCAGCGTGAAGTATGGTCACCGCGTGGACACGCCCTGATCCTAGCAGTGGATGTACAGGTGCATAGTCACGGTTATTGCTTTTGCAGAAAATTACGGTGGAAATACAAAGCCTCGTGTGCTTGCTATTCAGAATTTTAATCTCATTCTGAACACGTACGCCGGATCATCATCGTCAGCCATGATCAATCCACTGCTGGACGAAGGCCTCGGCCGTCCGCCGGCGTTTCGCGATCCCGAAGTGCAATCATCCAACGAGCAGCTGCACAAGAGCGGATCACGGCTCAACAATCCGAATGTAACATCTACACGAATCCAATCTGCACATGGCAAGAAAACCCAAAACAATAGGGATTTTAATGTGCACGGGCCGTGTCCTCTTTCCACATGTGTTGTTAGAAATGTCTTGTTTTTTTTCTATATTTCTGTTACGACGATGGATTGTATCGTCATTTGCAGGATCTATTGAAAACCCATCACAACAGAGAGAGCGTTTGTGCAGAGCAATGCAGAGCGTAACACCATCGCGTGTCGTGAATTCATTGTATAATCTGCATTTCTGTACGATACAAGAGATCGTTTGATGAACACTGCGTTATGTTGTTCCCTTTGCTCCTGTTTATCCGTTCCTCTTATTTCCCATTCTTTATCTTCTCTCTTCCCTTTCCCGCCCCCTTTTCTAAGTGCCCATACTTTATTTATCACACAAAGGCCATAGCAATGGAGTCAACATTGGGGGGGACCAAATCTTCCAGGGTGTCTGGGGGTCCCAACCCAGAAAAATATCTACATTTCAAAACTAATTTCCTGCCTAAAATACAAAAAAAATCACGAACACATGGGATGGACTTTTTATTTATTTTTTACAATAATGTCTAATAGTGTATTGTATTACATTGCTCTGTTTTTACTTTTTTACCATTTCTTGTTTCATTGTATGTAATGGCAGAAATTAGAGATGAATAAAGTACAACCATAACCAAAATCATATGAACAAGAATCTATGCATTGATTTATATGAAGACAAGTCCAGATATTGTGGCCAAGGTTGATAAAATTGTTGTTTTTATTTACATAGCATAGCAATGATGTTTTTTTACAGCAATATATTGGTGGGGATATTTTGAGCATATTTGAATATATATTATAATTACGGCCTTGTATCATACTCTTGACTCAACGCCCATTCACCGTGGCGTGTCACTGCTAACAACGTGGCAATTTACGTTCAATGGGCAAAGATCCCCACCCACCATAGTAACCTTTAAAAGACTGTTTGGAGGCATCTGTTGTTAGCGACAAACGGCACGGGTGGGTGGGTGGGTGGTGTGACCTGCACCACGCCCAGCCGCGTTTGTCTCCCCGATGCTGACGTTTAAAAACCGTTTCGGGTACGTATTTTAGGCTGGGGAAATGAATCCAGGTGTCACCGACTCGACTTAAGTCAAACTTTGTTCATCATTATCGTCGCGAAACGTCGGCAATGACCTATATAACTGCTGGATGAAGTCTTCCCCAAGTTGTCGCCATCGCCAACGGTCTTGCGAGATGCAGAGTATTTCCGCATCCCTGCCTCCTGCAAAACTGGCTGAGCTCATCGCTTTCGGATGAAATGGTTGGCTGGACGCTCGCTTGTTCCTTCCACGTCAAATATGTCAACAAAAGTGAAGAGACAGTTTTTGCATCTTCGCGACGTATGCTTTTTCATTGTTGATGCGCGCGTTCATTTGCAAGACCTTAGATAATTTCCACCGAATAAAATACATCGTCTTTAAAAGCTAGGCTTGTATAGGTATTAATTAACAAACGGTTAAAGGTGCAGCCCTGAGATTGCGTGCTCAGGCCACTGATGGCGGAAGGCGCTTTAATTGAATCCGAATCCCGGTGGGATCACTCGATCCATGCATCGCAAGCCAACGGATCGACGAGATCGATCAAGGCTCGACGAATCTGTGAGGCCGGATGATGAATTATCGATTACTGTCTAGCACAACAACAACCACCATTCGCCACTAAGTGGCGGTGACGTCACCACGGCGCTTGTGCCAGGCTAGGTGCACACCGGTTATTGTATCTTCACTGGCGGCTGCAGGCAACGCAGTGCTGGATTAAGCTAGTGCGGGGCCTGTAGCATATGTTATAAAGGGGCCCTAAATATAAAAAACACATAAATATTAAAACACAAATGTTTTACTTGCATAGTAAAGTAATTGTATTTTTTTTGTTTGCTATACAGCCAGGTAATGCGACAAATCGCTAACCTTAAACACCCAGTCGTTCATAAAAGTTTAAGGCGGTATAGTACTATAGTCATAGAGCAAGTGCAGAAAGAACCAATGAGTACGGAATTGATAGCTTGAAAGCATTTAGCGCGGGGCCCTTGAAAGTGCGGTGCCCGTAGCATTTGTATCTACCTTTGCTACTGGGATAAATTGGATAATCCGGCACTGTGGAAATGCCATTGGGTCGCGGAGCCAGGCTAGGGGTGGCGTCTGTCGCGTTGCGAATGACGTTATTCAAAAAATTGCCTCGCGTATGTCAACAAAAGGTCCAAATTCAAAGCGCGCGTTTATTAAAAAATGGCGTACCACGAAAGCACGTAAACCGAGGATTGCCTGCATTCTGTAATTCAGCCCCATTGAGTGCATACACACCACCACACGTCCCATTGAGTGTGTACACATCAGCACAAGTCCCAATGAGTGCGTACACACCAGCACAAGTCCCATTGAGTGCATACAAACCACCACAAGTCCCATTGAGTCCATACACACCATCACACGCCCCATTGAGTCCATACACACCAGCACAAGCCCCATTGAGTGTATACACACCAGCACAAGTCCCATTGAGTGCATACACACCAGCGGTATTGCTGATGTACGTTTATTATCAAGCACGATAATCCTCTGCTTTATCGGCTGTCCGAGTGTATTGTACGACAGCGCCTCCACAAGAGGCTGTGCCGTGCTGAGGGCGTCTTTTTGGCGGACTCCACCACGCTGGTCAGATATATTGGAGGCAAGGGTTGGTAGATCACAAGACATTTTCAAACTCTCAGTCCTGCTTGCTGAGTCTTGGAAGAGGTGGTAGTACCCACAAAAAAATATCATTCGAATTTTTTAGTAATGTTTTATACTAGCTTTACTACCCGGCTTCGCCCGGGACTTGGATTCGCCACGCCCGGCCGCCTTTGTCTCCCCAGTGGCGATGTTCACACACCACAGCAGTTACTCGTTTGAGGCTGAGTCGACCTAGGGGAGGCCCAGGACCGGTTCAAATAATCGTCACCGGTGGTGGCCGTGAATCGAACTCGGGTCGCCAGGTTCAGTAGCGCAGCGCGCTAACCACTACACTGCCGCTCCCCCCGCCCCCACACACGCGCCCGTCTATAGGTACACATACACGCGCTTGCTGCAGACACACACAACTTTCAGGGTGCATACGGCAGTAAACGACTGAAATAAGAAGAACGCCTTAGACCTGCAACACATTTGTATGGCACTTTACTCGCGGAGGGTTGGGGGGGGTGCGTGACGTCAGCATGGCACACTGCGTGACGCTTCCGCATGCGGGTGACATGACAGATGTGACCTCACAGCTCACTTGCCGTGCAAAATATATCCATTATTCCGCCCCCCCCTAAAAAAAAAATATACAAAAGTCTATTTTTATCATTTTTGCATGGTGTACAGTCTGGAAAGTGCCCACGTACCAAATTTCAAGTTTGTTGAATGTCGGGAAGTATGCTAAATATTTTGAACAGACAAATATTCACAAATTTTACTTTTTTATATATATAGATGTATACTTGTAAAAATACGAATAACTTTTCAATAAAAAACGTGTTTTAATCATCATCATCACGTTCCTTGGGCAGATATCCCGTAGGTGTCCACTGCACATTTCGTAATTTATTTCCACGTTTCTCTGTTTTGTGCCAGTGTGGCTCAAGTAGTGGCCGCGTCTTGTCCGGGCACCGATCTCTTCCCAAGTTATCGTCAAGCCAATCTTCCGCGAGGTCTTCCCCTCTTTCCAGTTCCTTCAATTTTTCCCGAACACCGCACTTTTAATTTTCCCGTTGTTGTCTATCCCACATATGCGTGTCCACATAGTGCCAGTTTCCTTCTCGTCGCCGCCTCCATCATCATCAGCTGGTCGTCGTCTTCTTCGACGTGAAACCTTTTCCTTACTTATACTTTGGTCACTCTTTGGGTCCAGCTTAGATGCAGCAAGATCCTTCCGTAGCGATGCATTCCGAGCGCCATTATCTTATCGAATGCATGTTATTAATTTTTTGGTTAAAAAATTCAGAATAACATTTCAATAAACGTGCGTTTGTTTCAATGCATACCGACCATAACAATCAGCTGCTCTTCACTGTCATTTTAACAGCGATGGCCACAAGACAAATCGTGGCAAAAACACATTCCTGCGGAGGGAGCTGGTAGGAACGTTGGGTTGCTCGGTCAATGGCCAGGGTTAACGGCGGCGTGGTGTATTCCGCAAATATGCCTGACTGTGAGGGCGGGCACAAGCCAGCGTGAGTAGGTTAAACGTTGAGTTTTATAAGGGCACCACGGGGTGACCAGCCCTTCTCCACCCAGCCCCACCCCTCCCACCCAGCCCCAGCCTCTCCAACCAGCCCCTCCCCACCCTCCCCAACCAGCCCCTCCCCACCCTCCCCACCCAGCCCCTCCCCACCCTCCCCTCTCCACCCAGCCCCACCCCTCCCATTTTTGGATGCACGACGGACGGACACAATAATCCTCTGTGGGCTGGTGTAACCAGGAGGTTCCTACCAGTATGAGTCACTGTTCATGGTACAGCAACACCTCGGTTTACGTCGGGGATGCGTTCCTGAAAGGTGCGACGACGAACATCGAAACGACGTCAATCAAAGACGCGACTGACACGGTAGGTGGAGGCGAAGGCTGAGAGACGACGGATAACGAGACAAGGGAGGCACGATGCTGTCAGCGACGTGAGAGTGGGGTTGAAGCGACGCAAATCGGGTGGCAGTGTTCATAAAGCGACGACGTATTTGCGAAACGACGTGGAAGGGGGGAACGCGCACAACGCGCACGACTGTAGTAAGGACCCCGAGGCGTTATTGCATTTTAACATTTGTCTCAAACACATGCAGGAAAATGTAAAGATGCGGTCAAAACGTGTGACCGAGGTCAGTAAGCATATACAGTCCAAATCTGGTCACATACAACTGACGCGATTATAAACCTTTGACTTTAATTAATGGGGAACGTATGCGTCTTATTATACTGTATTCTGGACAATATGGTAATTAAGACAGAGAATACGGTAATTATAGACAGAGGAAAAGCTGAGCATTAACATTGCCACAGGCAACCCATGAAAACCAAATAGTTTAATTTGTTCTGGGAGTTGTGCATCAGAATAATCATCATCACCATCAGAGGTTCCTTTAACCCAATTAAAGCCCAGCAAAGAAGCTCTTTTTCAAGGGCCATTCGGCCGGCAGACAACAGACGCGATTCATTATACAGTATTGCCATGATCTATACACTGCTGGATGCGGACAGCAGTGGACCTGTTCCCACCTTTAGTTGTGACTCCGTGATTAGCCTCGACAGATGTGAAAAGAGCTTTGAGATAATAAAAAAATAAAAACTTTGGAAGTTGTAACTTTCCATAATCAAAACAACTTAACATGGATTCATGAAATATTCAAGTGCGACCGAAAATAATGTAAGATTTAAAAAGAAAACAATATCTTGTAAGACGGTTAGTTTCAAGTTTATTTAGTTTAACCCGGGGTGAGAACTCATGAGACCGGCGGCAATCCGTACGGTGGCATTTTCAAGCGTGACCTGGGCGGACCGACGTGACCCCAAGCGAAACAAACAGCAATCAGCTCAAAAACAACAATAACAACATCGGTGTCGCGTGAGCTCAGAGGATGGAACGCGAAAAATGCTGCTTGGGTTGTAAATAGCGAGACGCTCCTTGATAGGATTGTTGGAAGAAAATGTTACATCGGACGGGTTATGCGTAATGTAAAATATACACTAACAATAGCATTGCATCATGCAAATATCTAATTCGCAGAGTTGTAAACAATTGTAGGTCTATGAGTGATATCGATCGCTCCGAGTTCAAACACTTGCTTAATGGAAAACAAATAAAGTGTTGTCGCACCTGCAGTTTGCTACGAACGGTGCGAAAGAAGTTCAACATACGAAAACGATTTAAATGTTATTTGACCACGAACGCATTTCACGTTCAGATCATGTAAGCTACGTTGTCTTGTACGGACATGCATACAAAAATAGATCATACAATACACATGTAGAATGGAAATAATATATTTTTTTAATTATTTCCATTCTACGTGACTTTACCGAAAGAACCAAGAAGATGAATCCCTGCAGTCACGAAAGCTTTAAATCGAAATTTAATACACATGTATTTCTTTTCGTTCGGCACAATCGTGTATAACAATATCAAACTTGCTATCACGATTAATAATTATCATTCAGATATACTATACAATTCACTGTTACGGCGCTATAATCTACAAAACGCGTTATCAATGCCCTTTTATTCTACATGCTGATCTAATTATAGATACCCTACTAAATAAAAGTATATGATGGATTCATCTTCTTGGTTCTTTCGGTAAAGTTACGTAGAATGGAAATAATAAAATAATAAAAATAAAACATAATAAACATAATAAAACATAAAATATTTTATTGTGTTTTATTTTTATTATTTTATTATTTCCATTCTACGTGACTTTACCGAAAAAACCAAGATGAATCCCTGCAGTCACGAACGCTTTAAATCGAAATATATGGTGGATGTATCCGTTAAAAAAAGCCTAATGCATTCAAAAGTCTCTACATCTCAATAGTCGCCTACAACTTAGTAAACAGTTTTAACAATAAAGTTAGACCGATACATAACTGCAATCACCCCTTGAGACGAATATGCGAAACCAGTGGGTTATCTATAAACTGATCACCCCGTGTGTGTATATATATACACACACAGTATTTCATATGAATTTGGAAGAAAGAAAACTAGACTTACTGTCACATCGTCGACGCTTGTGCAGCAGCAGCAGCAGCTGTTGTTGGGTGTTTGCGGAAACAGATGGTAGCAGTGGCACTATCACCGAGAGAAACCTGCAAAGTGGAAATCCCCCAGACGGGAATTTCCAGGCCACGTGGCCTCGTCGAGCGAACGCATTGCAACCATTCAAAGAGGAGGAACGTGTCAGCCAAACACGTCCGTTGACCGCACCGTGTCGACCACGCAGACGGGGGCACCCCCCCCCCCAATATTAAAATATGCTCAAAATATCCCCCCCCCCAATATATTGCTATAAACAATATTTTTTTTTTAAGAATTGCAATGCTATGTAAATAAAAACAACAATTTGCTGAACCTTGGCCACAATATCTGAATTTTAGACAGTAAATGGCAGGAAGTAAGTGATCAAATTTAGATTTTTTTTCTGGGGGGGGGGGACCCCTAGACCCCCTGGAAGATTTTGTCCCCTCCAATGTTGGCTCCATGGCTACGGCCTTGGCCGTGAATAAGGCCCGTTGCCCGAAACGTCACCTGTTTAATTTTTTTTGAGGCCACACATTGTATTTTTAAACTCATGTATTGAGTGTTTGTTGTTAAGATACTGCTGGGGGGTGTAGACCACGTAGAACAGTGGTTCTTAACCTTCACTGCAGCCTTGCACCCCTTGGATTCTCAACCGTTAAACAAATGTATAATCCTGACTTAAAGCTTTCGTGACTGCAGGAATTCACACTCTTTGGGGTCTTTCGGTAAAGTCACGTAGATAGAAAAATTATTAAAAAATCACGACGTTTTGATCGCAACACGCGCAATCGTCTTCAGGTGAAACAATACAGCAGGCGGACTTCTGAGGCAGGAAGAAATACAGCCAGTAAATACGTCGGGTTTGATGAAACAAAGTCGTTGTTGTACTTACATGCCAGAGCTTAATTTGTGTTTCGATGATTTACCTTTAAAAAAAGGTCTGGCCATGTCTCGCCCCCCCCACCCCAGGGGGTGGATGCACCCGAGGTTACGAACCACTGCTACAGACGGTTGCTTTGTGTGCTATGCAGAAGGACCATTGGCCAAAACGTCACTTATTTAATATAGTTTTTTTTCTTTTTAGGCCACAGATAACCTTTGACTCATGTGTTGAGTGCTTTGTTGGTGTTGTTAAGAGACTGCTGCGGGGTCAGTGCTAGACTTATCGACCCCCACATAAGCAATGCAGTGTGTGCGTGTAAGTCGATGTGTTTCTATGTGTGTGGGTCGATGTCTGTGTGTAAGTCGATGTGTGTGTCTGTCTGTTTCGCCCGGGCAACGCCGGGTACTTCCCGCTAGTAAGCAATGCATGCTTTCTTCTGCGAGAGATTCCACTGAAGTCTTAAGGCCTCTTCTGCTAGAGCCATGGATATAGCCTATTCTATTACGATCGCAATAACAAGAGCGGATGGGGAGCGGTGGCACAGTGGTTAGCGGCTCTGTGTTATTGATTACAGCCGACATCAGTAGTGAGTGATTATATCAAAACCGGTCGTGTGCCCTTCCCTTAAACCAGTACTGGCCAGCATGGTGAAGTATGGCAACTCAACCCCGTAGCCCGGGGAGGGGGCGTTCATCCAGCAGTGGAATGACAAAGGGTCAAAATAACGATAATACTGGAAGGAACCACCTGGTTACACCAGCCCACAGGGGATTTTTGTGTCCGTCCGTCCGTCGTGCAGGGAGGGGCTGGGTGGGGAGGGGAGGGTGGGGAGGGGTTGGGTGGGGAGGGGAGGGTGGGGAGGGGCTGGGTGGGGAGGGTGGGGAGGGTGGGGCTGGGTGGGGCTGGTCACCCCGTGGTGCCCTTATGAAACTCAACGTTTAACCTACTCACGCCGGCTTGTGCCCGCCCTCACAGTCGGGCATATTTTCGGAATACACCACGCCGCCGTTGACCCTGGCCATTGACCGAGCAACCCAACGTTCCTCCCAGCTCCCTCCGCAGGAATGTGTTTTGGCAAATTTGGACCATCGGGAAACGTTGGACCAGACAGTGGCTCAACCACTCTTGTGAAAGACTTCACAGGATCTCTAACGGACAATGTGAAGAAGCAGGCGGTGTGTATTTTCTTTACGATTAATTACACCCGCAGTAATACAACTAAGCTAATAAACTAAACAAATGTTTTTTTTTTATGAAACCAGGTAAAGCCCCACCAAGCTATATAGCTATTTTTAGGAATTGACCTGACCACAAATGATCGCTCAACAAAGTGGCTTATCACGTGCAAATGTATAGCAGCCTCGAAACGCGTGATGTTGATTCTAAATGCGGAGGGAAAAACCGGAGGACCCGGAGAAAAATCCACGCGACTATGGGGAGAGAGAGAGAGAGAGACCGCAAACTCCAGGGTCGGGATCGAACCCACGACCTCCTGTATACCAAGCGAGGTTGTTAACATCTCCTAGCAACCGAACTATAAACCTCCGTCAATTTCACGAGGGCGGTACGCGCCGGTGTGTATACCGGCGAGAAGATAAATACGGCTGGCGTGACATACTACACCTGCAAAATAAATGAAATAAAACATCCGCTGGATAATACTGCCAAGGTTAACACCGCTGCAAAACACACTCGACCCGCGCCCGTTTCGTTTACAAGCGATTTACTCTCCTGGCCCAACAGAAGTGGTGGGGGAGATTCAAGAAACTTGCTTCAAAGGTCATCGGATTCCTCCAGTGTCATTACACATTTTGATACTGACACCACGGAAACATCCCTACGTAAAGTGTATAATGATGTCCTTTATGTAAAATGCACTATTGATGACATTACGTAGTACATCATTCTTGACTTAAAGCTTTCGTGACTGCAGGAATCCATATTGTTTGGGTCTTTCGGTAAAGCCACGTAGATAGAAAATTAATACAAAATATCACGACGTTTCGATCGCAACACAAGCAATATGTAGTACATAATGTGTTTTAAATTCACTGCGTAGTACGTAAGTACAACTGTATTTCCTGCTCACGTGAACATCGATGCCGGTGATTGCCTCCAGGTTTTACAGCACTGAGCCAGTGGTGAGATTTCGGCTTTCCACATTCCTGTGACGGGGGCGAGTCTAGGTAACCTCTGGGACAACAATTGTTGACTTCCCAATCACATGTATCGACCTTGGATGAGTCAACCTCCAGTCAGCATTACGAACTCGCAACCTTCCGATTGAGAGCCACTCGCTCTAAACTCCGAGTCAATCATCTGGCGAGCCGAGAACGCACTGTAGTACATCATATGCGATGTAGCCGACCAGTGTATGTTCTCACCATTGGAACCTCATTTGCCAGTAAAAAATATGATAATTGGTGTTTTACCCTCCTATCTGGCAACAAAACTGACACCTTTTTTTACAAGGAGTCATGTTTGCATGTTGCCAGATAGAAGGGTAAAACAACAATAATCATATTTTTTACTGGCAAATGAGGTTCCAATGGTGTAAATGCTTACCCCGAGCTCTCATACTCTGATGGTGCATTGTCTTTAAGTTGTGCGCCTTTTGGCGTCATCTGGTCCAACCCATGTGAGACTAGGCTCTAAGGAAAGCTGTCTCGGGTGTGGACCAATCAACTTCAAGGACAGTGCATATATTATCAGAGTTATGTTTTTTGTTTGCATTATGACCGCAGGTATTGTGGTCTATGCAAACATGACTCCTTGTAAAAAAGGTGTCAGTTTTGTTGCCAGATAGAAGGGTAAAAAAACAATTATCAGTGTATGTTATTTTTTTTATTGAGTGAATCCAAAGTCCCGAAGCCAAGCCTTTGCCTCCGGTCCTGCTGTGTTGAGGCTGAGCAGGCCTCCCCTGAGTTTGTGAATCGGGCAGGCTTAGGGGCCGTCCATAAATGACGTCATGCACCTAGGAAGGGGGGGGGGTCTCAGACATTTGTGACGATGTGTGACGAGGGGGGGGGGGTGAGAAATGTGACGTCACATCAAAACGCGCAACTTCAAATAGATATAGAATTGTTATAACAACACTAATTGTTATAACAACACTCCTACAACATCAGAGTGCAGCGCCACATTAAATACGCACTACAATGACAATAGTTTAAAGCGATTTGAATAATGTTTTATTTTCAAAATGTAAATATGGTTGGGGGGGGGGGCAGAGCTTTGTGACGTCATATTTGAGGGGGGGGGTCTGACTTTTTGTGACGCCGTGTGACGAGGGGAGGGGGGGTCAAAAATCGTCCAAAATCGCGTGACGTCATTTATGGACGGCCCCTTATAGGATGTGGTTGCATTGTTTGCTCCACCCCACAGGCACACAACGGGACTTGCTCCTATGGCCCATCGGTGGAGGTGGGCGAGGCATGAGTCGTGACCGGTCCCGAACCTGTTGAGGGTGGACCCACTCCTTCACGGGGAGCTTGACACCAGGGGGCTGTCGTGTGGAGGTAGTAATGTACTGTATGTTAAATGCACTACAATACGATTTAAACCTTTCGTGACTGCAGGGATTCATCTTCTTGGTTCTTTCGGTAAAGTGACGTAGAAGGGAAATAATAAAATAATTTAAATAAAACATAATACAATAATTCCATTCAGACGCTGTCTCCCCGACAGACCTGGGTTTCACCTGAGGACGGCTGCTTGCGTTGTGGCCGAAACGTCGTGAGAATTATTTTATTATGTTTAATTTTTTATTATTTTATTATTTCCCTTCTACGTGACTTTACCGAAAGAACCAAGAAGATGAGCACTACAATACGTTATTAAAATTTACGCCCATCTAACCCAACAACCGTTAAAAGCACTTTTATCGCGGATAATATTGGTCGCAAAATCCTTCGTGTTCAACTGTTATTCGCTCTGTAATGCACGTTACATTCGTAAGTTTAATTGTTGGGTGAGAAGTGGGGAGACCAGAATAGCCGTCGTCGTTTGCTCGAATGGCCTGGGTTGTTGGCACAGAACGTACCCGATGCAACGTACTCGATATGCTCGTCATTAACACGGCATTAAAATTAGAAAACATTATCATCACCCGTAAGAAGACGGAGACATTGCCTGCTTGCGTGTGAATGATAATATAACTAAATGACTTGATTACTATTAATAGTGTAATTGCCCGTCATGTTTCGGGTTCATACATTTTTTTATTTAATGAAAAAGAGTAACATTTTAAAATTGTGTTGAATGTATTTATTTAAAAAAAAATGTCTCTATCGCCTTTGGTGTAAATTGACGATCATCTCCCAAAAGTTTTCCTTGAGATTATTTTTTGTTGAATCAGCACTTTGATGTTGGTTGGATCTTTATATCTTGACAAAGCAACATAAACCAATAATGAGTTATACATTTAGCAATACGCCTTTTTATCTTGATTTGAAGTTTTCGTGACTGCAGGAATTCATACTCTTTAGTTATTTCGGTGAAGTCACTTAGTTAGAATTAAAATAAAACATTCATAATAAAGTTTTTTGGCTAGATCGCGTTATTTATAAATGTGTCGTAACCCTCCACCACCCGACACGGCCAATCAGCAAAAAAGTGTCACGTTGACAGAAGACAAATAGTTCACTACTTTAGCCCACCGGTGTGTTGAAGAGTGAGACATTGTAAATGTTGTGGTCGGGTGGTGGAGGGTTACGACACATTTATAAATAACGCGATCTAACCCAAAAACTTTTATTATGAATAATATTGGTCGCGAAAGCCTACGTGTTAAACTAAAATAAAACAACAAAACAATTACGTAAAAATCCACGTGGCCTACCCATCGTCACACGCAGCAAACAAAGTCGTCAGGCGTTCGGCACAGATCACCACAATGTTCTGTACAACAGTAACATCCACGCGCCAGCCGGCAGGTGGCGTGAGACGCACGCTTTCTGACCTCGTGGTTCGCTGCCGCCCGTAATCACGAGATACCCGTACCCGGCTACCCGTACCCGTTTGCGACCCTGGTGCGGCCGGGTACGGGTAGGTCGTGAGTCACCGGTGAGTAATCGTTTGTCACTCATTTCCCAACGTCTTGTCTCTTCTCACAATTCAAGTTCCTAGAATCAACCCACCCACGCCTGCAACATGGCTTCATCCCAGAGGTCGCAATCGGGTACCTGTACTCTACCCGATACCCGGCCGGGTACGGGTAGCCGGGTATCGGGTAGGGTACGGGTACCTGATTGCGACCCTGTTGCGGCCGGGTACGGGTAAGGAATAAAAACACGTTTATGACCTCTGGTCACGGTCGTGGGCACGGAGAGGCGCTCACTCACCGAGTTACAGCCCCTGATCACGCTGTGACATTTCGCAGTCATGTGGCGGTGGGTGGGGGGGGACATGACGAGCGTGTTGGAGAACTCTTTAAGAGACGCTTCGCGTCCTCTCACGCGGCCCCTAACAGATGGACGGAGCGTTTCACGCGTCGTTCCTTGAGTTGGAAAGTGTCAACATAAACCCGTGGGGGAGCATCTTGAGCTCGTAACTTCAGGAGGCGCGTAATGGTGTAATGTCTTGCAGAGATGAGTAGGCCGGTTGGAATAATGTGTAGAGCTTGCCTTTTACGAGGACGAAGCTAGTCGTGAGGTGCGTGATTAATAGCGAGGAATAAAAACCGTACATATTCGTGGATTCAGTTGTGCTCTTTCAATACGCGTTCGCCTTCGGAACACTACAATAAGAGACGTTACGTTTCAAGCCTCAACGAGATGACATCGCCCATAATGACGTCGTGGGAAGGATGGGGGTTGCTATGTTTTATTTTAGGAGAGCTTTTTGTGTGAGTCCTTTGAGTCTCCATCTCCGCGTAAATATATGTACGTATGTTTGTTGAACTTCTTTCGCACCGTACGCAGGCAACCGTCGTGATCGGAGGTGCGGGAAACACTTTGATATTTTTCATAATAAACGTTTTTGGGTTAGATAGCGTTATTTTTAAATGTGTCGTCACCCTCCACCACCCGACACGGCCAATCAGCAAAAAAAGTGTCACGTTTACAAAAGACAAATAGTTCACTGCTTTAGCCCACCGGTGTGTTGAAGCGTGAAACCACAACATTTAAAATTTTTGAATACTGTGACGTTTCGCTGGTAATTGTATCCAGCATCATCGGGCGATTCGCCAGAATGGTGAGGCTCTGCTCTGGCACCCGGTCTTTAATAGAGCAGTAGCAGGGTGACGTCATCATTAACTCATCAGGTGCAACGATTTGAGGCTGAGGGGGGGGGTATTGTAATTATATACTAGATTGGTAATCAGGCAATTGTTACGATGTGAGTTGTAGATTAGTAATCGGTTGTAATGTGCGTTATTGTTATAAATAACGCGATCTAACCCAAAAACTTTATTATGAATAATATTGGTTCGCGAAAGCCTACGTGTTAAACTTTCATATCTTTGCTGGTTTTCCAGAGGCAATGCTCCTAATGGGAACACAGCGTTATACAAGTGTAGTGCTAAAGTTGTGTTCATATTGGATCCACTTTCCAAGAACCCCCCCCTCTCCAGGCCCCCCAATAAAAGGGACAGAATGATTGCATTGCCGCTTTAACCTTACTTGCAGCACATGAAACATCATCTGATCTCGCCACTCCACACGGGCGAATGCTGTCGTCATACCTTAAGATAAGCAGACCAGTTGGCATAACGTGTACGGCTTGCATTTCACAAGGGCGAATCAGTCCTGTGCTTGATAATTAAAATACAAAATACATATTGCCCAGTTTCGTTTTCAGATCCCGTGCTGAGCAGCGACTGATTAGTCAGTGGGAACTTAATAGCAGTTGTTCAATGGGAAAACAAAACTATCACCCGCCATGGCAATGTGGAATTTCACCGTTCGTACGATGTAACCACCACGTTCGGGACGGCCGTATATCCCAGATGCAAGATCCTCCTGAAGCAGAGTAACCAGACTCAGGATTTTCAGTGAAAGTAATTCGCATTCATAATTATCTGTGCATCCATTTCGCAAAAAGGCCTCTTCCCATGTTGATCACCGGCCATGGTTTATCCACTGCTGGATAAACACCTCGCTAACGGCACTTGCCCCAACAGTCTGTGAAGACTATACGGGGGGGGGAATCTTCGTCTTGTATGTTGAACTTCTTTCGCACCCTACGTAGCCAACCGTGCTAATGGGAGGTGCGGGGGAATGATAACGAACTCAACACTTAAAATCAGTTCTAAAGAAATTAGTTCGTCGATATAGACGATTTAAAAGTGCACAGCTCCAGTCGCGTCCTAACATCAGAAGGAAGAGAGCGTTCCAGACGGCCGCGCAAGCGCATCTGAAAGCGCAGCGATGCAGCGGCCGTCTTCGTTCGATGTCTAGCGACGATTGTCCTCTCCGATGGGTGTCTGTCCTCCAGCCTTTGGCTGCCATTCCGTCAGCAGTCTCGACCGCAGCTCATCAACTTGTCGCCGTCATGACGTGCCCTGCACCCAAACCAAACTTACTTTCCTTAGCTGTCAATATGACGAATGGACATCAATCAGAGGTATAATTAGCCGTTAAGAAGTGTCTGTCCTTCGATACTGCTAACTAAACACATTCCTGCGGAGGGAGCTGGTAGGAACGTTGGGTTGCTCGGTCAATGGCCAGGGTCAACGGCGGCGTGGTGTATTCCGCAAATATGGCCGACTGTGAGGGCGGGCACAAGCCGGCGTGAGTAGGTTAAACGTTGAGTTTTATAAGGGCACCACGGGGTGACCAGCCCCTCCCCACCCAGCCCCTCCCTGCACGACGGACACAATAATCCCCTGTGGGCTGGTGTAACCAGGAGGTTCCTACCAGTATAATAATTGTTCTCAGTAGTGTATTACTACAGAGTACTGTTTACACACACACATATAGGGGCATTGGTCAGATCCAACCATAATAATCAGTGTCGAGCACCGGGGGGGCATGGCACAAATGTATTCGCAAATGTATAATTAATGCATCTATTTTAATTAATGTTTGTGTATTTCGCTTTGGTTAAACTGTACATGCCGGGGTGAGCGTTGGCTCGGTGATTACCGCACTGCACTACGGACCCGGCCACCTGAGTTCGATTCCCAGTCACTTGTTGATGTCAGCGGCAAGTGACGTCTGTCTGGTCCCGAGGCCTCCTGGGGGCCGTCCATAAATGACGTCATGCGATTTTGGGCGATTTTTGACCCCTCCCCTTCGTCACACGGCGTCACAAAAAGTCAGACTTCCTTTCAAATATGACGTCACAAAGCTTTGCCCCCCCCCAAAAAAATATATAAAACATGCTTTAAATCGCTTGAAACTATTGTCATCGTAGTGCGTATTTAATGCGGCGCTGCACTCTGATGTTGTAGGAGAAAACATTTATTAAAAGTCTATTTAATTAAGTAGAACGTGTTGTCTAAATGTATTAAAAGTTGCGCATTTTGATGCGACGTCACATTTCTCAACCCCCAACCACCCCTCGTCACACATCGTCACAAATGTCTGACCCCCACCCCACCTCCAGGTGCGTGACGTCATTTATGGACGGCCCCCTGGGTGGGTTCAGCCTTAAATGAGTTTACCTGGTGAGAAGGTGTGTGCTGGCCTTAATAGGTGCTCGCTAATGTGGGGAATAGTCCTGCAAATATGACCACCCCACCCAAAGGGCTGCCGTGCTGGCCCGGATACGGAGCAGTTCGTCCCAGGGTGTAGATCTGATTGTCGGTCAGCGGGGAGCGGTGGCGCAGTGGTTAGCGCGCACTGCGCTGCGAACACCGGTGACAAATATCTGAACCGGTCCCGGGGAGGCCCCTCCCTCCCCTAGGTAGATTCAGCCTCAAATGAGCACCTGGTGCGGTGTGTAAATTCAGAACCCGGGGGGGAGACAAAGGCGACACGGGGGATCTTTGCGAATATTTGTCAAGTGTGGCAGCGCTGTGCACGAGAGAGCAACATGTGAGCGATGATCTGAACCGGTCTCCCCCTTTGTCGACTCAGCCTTCAAATGGGCTCCCTTTGGTGCGGTGTGTTACACGCATCGCCACTGGGGAGACGAAGGCGGTCGGGCGTGGTGGCGCTGTCCACCGACCCCTCTCTCTCGCGGTGCCGTGCCGTCCTCTATCGGTTGCTCCTCGCTTAACAGCACTTGCCCCCGCAGTCGTGCGAGGGCTACGCGGGGGATCTTTGTCTTTGTGTGAGAGGGTGCGCGCGCGCGCGCGTGACGCATCTCTGATGCAATTGCGGCTCCGCCTTCTCGCCTCTGCCTCTCTCAGGAAGGGAGCCGTCGCTGCTGCACGGAGCCGAGTCACAACTCTCCATTCTCTCTCCCTGCTGCAGCACAGACAGAGCCACACTCTCACACACTCTCCACTCACAACTCACACACTCTCCACTCACAACTCACACACTCTCACTCCCTGCCTGCTGAAGCACAGAGCCACACTCTCCACTCACAACTCACACACTCTCCACTCACAACTCACACACTCTCCACTCACACACTCTCACTCCCTGCCTGCTGAAGCACAGAGCCACACTCTCCACTCACGACTCTCACACTCACTCCCTGCCTGCTGCAGCACAGAGCCACAACTTCCACACTCACTGCCTGCTGCTGCTGCCGCTGCATCACCCCCTGCCTCGCCACCACGCGACCCAGGTGAGCGAGCTCGCTTCATGTCGTAGGACACGTGTCTGTGTGAAAACGAGCGTTATAGCTCATCGCATTCCTCCCGTATACACGCACATTCTGACTCTGTTCGATTTCAACTTCCATTATAATCATCCTCACCCGGTTCGCATCCTCAACACCATTACGGTCTTGTCGTGCCATCATCATCATCACCGTTCAGCCACGCTGAATCTACTGCTGGATGAAGGGGAGGCTTCGTCTCTCTTCCTCCCAATCAGCGGTCACACCACTCACGACCATGCGACGTGAACGAGCCTGCAAGCCCAGCAACCTGCCAAGGTTGCATCAACCAGCGAGCGCTTGTAGATGTCAGTTTCGCTTTGGCCAGCTCTGAGTATAATGATTGTCTCCGCTGCGCGTGATAGATCACGGCACTTTGCGCTTGATTGTTTGCTAGATGTTTGGGGAATAAGCAGGGCTTCCCACCTTCCCACCCACCCCAACCAACTAATGATTAAACGATTCGTTTTATAACCGTTGGGAGACGCCCTTGTAGGAAGCGGGGTCTACATGCAGCAGTGGGTCGGTCGGTCGTGGCTGATGATGACTGGGAGTGCACGCGTGATTATAAAGGTGTGTGGTACGTGTCGCTGTTTAAGAAAAGCGAACGTGTAAGTAGGCTTGAGTTTAGACAACACGTGTGTGTGTGTGTTGTGGGTGTAAAAGAGTCCTCGTGTCAAATCCACCGCTGGATGATGGCCCCCCTCCACGTGTGTGGCTGGAGCCAGGCCACACACACACACGGGCCACTGAGAGCACTTTGCCCCAACAGTCTTATGAAGGCC
The DNA here is from genome assembly GCF_964198595.1 of Lampetra fluviatilis. NCBI lineage: Eukaryota > Metazoa > Chordata > Hyperoartia > Petromyzontiformes > Petromyzontidae > Lampetra > Lampetra fluviatilis. The sequence goes on from NC_136315.1 coordinate 5,691,244, forward strand.
ACACGAGGCTGGGGGACCTTTGTCTTTTGTAGGCCACGCACCGCGCTCCGAAACCCCGGGGCCATCCCCAGTTCACCAGTGGCGATTATTTGAACCGGTCCTGGTCTCCCGCTAGGTAGACTCGGACTTAAACATCGGTAGAGTACCTGGTGTGGTATTGTTAACATCGCGGCTAGAGAGACAAAGGCGGTCGGGCGGGCGTGGTTGCAGTACCGGCCTCGCAAACACCACTTGCCCCAGCAGCCTGTTGAAGCATACTCGGGTGACCTTTGTCTTTGTGGATGTGAGCTCATGCGAGTTGTGTCGTGGGGGTAGTCATTTGACCATACTTCACCACGCCGGTCATTCGTGTGTCGTGGTGAAGGCGGACTCCCACATGCAGCGCAGTATATAGAGCTCGTGATGATGATCACAAAAACATCCTGATAAAGAGCTTTATAGCTAATCGGATTCCTCCAGTATGAATACAGATGCTGATTCAAAGCCTGCGGGGGAGGCGTTTGGTGCTGATCTGGTCACGGCATCTCCCTCCGTTATGAAACCATAATGAGGCGTTTGTGCATCGGCTATAATCGACTGCGAGAAGTTTTAGATTCCTTAAGCTTAGCTGCAAAGATGGTGTGTGCATGAATACCCGAACTGTATGCACTTTGCATCGGGTAGGGCTATTAGAACACGTGTTGGAGATTAATGTTGTCACCTGCTTAGAGTCTTACATATCATCGGTTAGTGCAATCTAAATCTAAATGTTGTGGATTTGCTCTCCAACACACCGGCGTGCTGCACTAGTGACGAATTGGCCACGTTCTGTTTTACTTGACAACCCTTACCATTTGGCTGTGTCGGGTGGTGGCGGGTTAAACGACACATATTTATGCAATCTAACCCCAAAAAGAAACTTGTATTATGGGCAATCTACGTGGTGTATCTCCTGCTAGATGAATGCCTACCTAACAACACTATCATCACGATATATCATCAGTCGTGGGATATCGAGTATGTGATGAAGGCCGTTCACATCTTCATACGATTTTTTTAGCCACGGCCTATCCACTGCTGAATGAAGACGTTACCCCAATCGCCATCGTCGGTATCACGATTCTAATCGCCATCGTGAGCCGTGGTCTCTATCCACTGCTGGACGAAGGCACCCTTCGCCCACGCGGTCCTTAATCGTTCACGGCCAATGCGATTCCACCAGAAAATAAATTAACCCGTAAAAACAAACTTTTTCACTATAAATCCTTTATATGCGTGGCGGCTAGAGTCCTCTCGTCCTCTGGCTTGAGATGGCTGCCACCTATGGGTCAGATGATTGTCTGCCAGCATTAAGCAATTGGTAATTAAATATAGATGTTTTTTTTCCCTAAACAGTGTAAAATTTTGGAAAAAAATTTACACGAAATTTAATTGTCACACACAAAGAGTCTGTGCAAAATGTGAGCTCGATTGGATCACGGGAAGTGGGTTAAAAAACGACCGAAATATTTGCACGGTCGTAAGCAAGCAAGCAAGCACGCAAGCAAGCAAGCGAACTTAATATCTAGAATTAATATAAAGGATTTAAAAAACCCAAATCCATCATCCCGCGAAAGTCGCACGGAACCGATCATCATCTCGTCGTCGTTACATCGCCGCGGGCGTGTGTCCTCTCCCTTGGCTCTCATTCCATCACCACTCGTTGCTGTTAGGGCTGTAAACCAAACAAAGTTACGTGTGTGGTTTTGTATGTTTACCATGTAAGGCCCACTGAGCTGTTTAGCTCTTTCTCAGAAGCTACGTGGGCTATCAAAGAATGGTAGCTCAACGAATTTGCCTGTAACGCCACGTGAACGTTTATAGCAGCCAAACACTCTGAACGTGTGGTGACGGTGATTCTAAACGTGGATAAGGAAAAAAAACCGGAGGACCCGGAGAAAAATCCACGGGGAGAGAGAGAGAGAGACACGCAAACTCACAAGTATACATCAGACATCATCATCATCATTAGACCTCCTTTGCCACTACCAAAATATAATAATAGGGTTTTTCCGCTTTTTTCTGGCAACAAAACTGAAACCTTTTTACAATGAATCATGTGTGCATTAAACACAATACTTGTGGTCTAATGATGATGTAGATGCTTATCCCGAGCCCTCATTACTTTAATAGTGCATTGTCTTTGAGATGTACGCCTTTTGGCGTCCTTTGGTCTAGCACCAATTGAGACGAGGCTCAAAAGAAAGCCGTCTCTGGTGTGGACCAATCCGTTTCAAAGGCAATGCATATATTACCAGAGTGTGTTTTTTGTTTGCATTTTGACCACAAGTATTGTGGTTAATGCACACATGAATCCTTGTAAAAGGGTTTCAGTTTTGTTGCCAGAAAAAAGGGGGAAAACCCTATTATTATATACAGCAGACGTCGTCAGGGTCGAGATCGAACCCACGACTACTTGCGTACCAGGCGAGGGAGTTAACATCTCGCCACCGTGGCGCCATGAACACCTCCTTATAGCCACTCTGTGTTCGGTCCAAGCCTCACTTACAGTCGAGTAAATTTTAAGTTTTACGAACGTGGCGACTTCCTGGAACCAATCTGCCACTCGAAGCGCCATCGACAACAGTCAATGGGCGTCTATCTAATTTGCGTTTGTTCTCAGATCCGTAGACGGTACAATGTATATGCAGTATTATCAGTATTATTTCCTAGATTTGTTTAACAAAACAAAAAATGTTATGTGTGTAAGGGCCAGCGAGTATTATTGGTTGTAAAACGACAACCGGTAAAACCGGTTACCGTTTTCAGAATCGGTTAACCGTTTCTAGTGAAATGTCAGTGATGGACGCACAGGTTGGGGGCCGTCCATAAATGACGTCACGCACCTAGGGGGGGGGGGTTTGAGAAATGTGACGTCAAATCAAAATGCGCAACTTTGAATAAATTTAAACAACACGTTCTACTTAATTAAATACACTTTTTAAAGAAAATCTTCTCCTACAACATCAGAGTGCAGCGCCACATTAAATACGCACTACAATGACAATAGTTTAAAGCGATTTGAAGCATGTTTTATTTTTTGTGGGGGGGGGGGGAGCAGAGCTTTGTGGCGTCATATTTGAGGGGGGGGAGGGGTCTGACTTTTTGTGACGCCGTGTGACGAGGGGGGGGGGGTTAAAAAATCGTCCAAAATCGCGTGACGTCATTTATGGACGGCCCCTTGGCACGCGCGGAACGTACAAACAGACCGAACGGCGACCTGCCTAAGTCACCGCGTGGTAACAAGTTGCCCCGGGTTCTCACCTTGAAGGGGCAATTGTTCACCTACCAACTAAGAGGGAGATCTCGAGTGGTCATTTGGTCTACTCTTCCGCTCCGACCGGACGTGACTGGATGGGATTGGCGTACCCCGTGACACTTGGCCCCACCACACGTGGATTTAAGGAACTTGCCACTCCCCCCCTCGTTTTAATTGCCGCGCCTGGAGATTTAATCGAAGCTGCGAATACTGGATCAGAAGCTCTGGCCAGTGTGCCTCAGAGGTCGCATACGGGTTTTGATTCCTTACCCGTACCCGTACCCAGCCGCACCAGGGTCGCAAACGGGTACCCATACCCGTATCTGGCCGTACCCGTACCCTACCCGTACCCGGCCGGGTACGGGTAGGGTACGGGTATCGGGTACCCAATTGCGACCTCTGGGATGAAACCATGTTGCAGGCGCGGGTGGGTTGATTCTAGGAACTTGAATTGTGAGAAGATACAAGACGTTGGGAAATGAGTGACAAACGGTTACTCACCAGTGACTCACGGCCTACCCGTACCCGTACCCGGCCGCACCAGGGTCGCAAACGGGTAGCCGGGTATCGGGTAGGGTACGGGTATCGAGTACCCGGTTGCGACCTCTGGTGTGCCTGCTAACCGTCACACCACCGTGGTCAGCTCTTGCTCGGGACATTTGTAACTGGTTTGTAACCGGAGTGTTTGGTGTTTGTCCATTCGTTAATCGCTATTGCAAAACAACGATTTCGCCCAAGGTAGAGTATGTATTACATTAGATGCAGTGGTGACTCGTTGAGTGATGTTCTGTAAGGACTAGCAAACTACAACTTGTTCAAGTTCGTTTACCCTTTTAAGTGGTGGAACAATCCGCATTGCAAAACGTAAAAATTTGGCCTCCCAAAGGTTTTGCCCATAGCTGGGTTGGTTTTACTTATTGGGCAGGGCCCGTCTAAAGTTCCACGTTGCTGGAAGTCACGTACTATAAACACTTCACGAAAATGTCAGATCCCACAATTATCAGTGAACCGAGTAATTCGCCATACCCACGTTTGTGACCATGAAGCCAATGGGAAGCAGATGAAGCCGCCGACAGATTATACTGCCATGGAACGTGCAGGTCCAACGTCGGGCCAACGTTGGCATCCCAACGGTTACGACGTCACATTTCTCAAACCCCCCCTCCTCGTCACACATCGTCACAAATGTCTGACCCCCCCCCCCCCCCAGGAGTGTGACGTCATTTACGGACGGCCCCTTAGGTTTCCGTGTAACCGTGCTGTGATTTCGCAAGCGCCGAGTTGAGCGTGCGGATGCTCTGTGCTTACCGCCCCGTGTATGTGTATGGACTCTATACCGTACACGTCTGACGGTTGTTCCGTTTTCTCCAGTGGATGAATGATTAATGTTGTGCAACCCCCTCCACTACCACCACCACCACTCTCCAGAGGTCGCAAGCGTGTTTTGATTCCTTACCCGTACCCGGCCGCACCAGGGTCGCAAACGGGTACCCGTACCCTACCTGTATCCGGCCGTACCCGTACCCTACCTGTACCCTGCCGGGTACGGGTAGGGTACGGGTATCGGGTACCTGATTGCGACCTCTGGGATGAAGCCATGTTGCAGGCGCGGGTGGGTTGGGAAATGAGTGACAAACTGTTACTCACCAGTGACTCACGGCCTACCAGGGTCGCAAACGGGTACCCGTACCCGGCTGGGTACGGGTAGCCGGGTATCAGGTAGGGTACGGGTATCGGGTACCCGGTTGCGACCTCTGCCTCTCTCTCTCTCTCCCTCTTCACCTTGTCCAGACACGTGACAACAGTAGTGCCGGCACTCTGGCATTCGCTCAAAATCCCATTGATTTTTGTTCGACTTCCAGATGGCAGTGAGGCGGTGACTGCTAGTTCCCTCCATTAAATATGTTGAGCCCACTCTCCCCATCTCAGGTTTCACCTTCGGAAGAGGAGAAACAAAAACTGGCTTTTTTTTTAGCGAGGGAGGGAATATTTTGCGCGCAGATGTTTTGGCGCGTTGCGCGTGCTTCTCAACAGCTGTGCCGCTCGAGTGATCAGCGGGACGATGGGCATGCACGTACGCACGCTGAATTTCTTTCGCACCGTACGTAGCCAACCGTGGTAATCGGAGGCGCGGATACACGTCTTGTCAATTAACCAAATAGTCGCATTGTGGTGATCACGATGGTGGTGGGTGGTGGGTGGCGGGGGGCTTAGGAGGCTTGTTATTAAACATTACATCACCTTGCGGGTGCAGTTATTCAACAAAGCAAAGCACTCAGTTACATTTGCACACTGTACCTGCGTGCCGTGCATGGGGAGGGCGAGACAGGGTTTGAAGTTTTAAAGAGTGACGTCTGTTGGCACAGATTCCAAACCTGCTTCCGCAGACACTTTGGGATGTTGCTTTGGCATTCTATATAGTGTACACTTACAAAACAAAAGATCTATTCACCTTTCCAAAAGCAATCTATCGAGCCACAGCAGCCGTAAAGCGTGTTTGTAAAGCGGAATTGGACAAGGAATGCACAGCAGCAATATGCCTAAAGAAATGAAGCTTTCAGTCGGTGCATGTGACGTGCGGATCAGCGGCGTGGTCGTTGATGGGGACGGTGGAACAGAAGCTGAAAATTGTGCACAGGAACGCGGAGAGGTGCCTGCTGGGGATGTAAACAAGAGCACACACGCATCAGGGGGAACACGCGTGACATATTTGTATTGAGACGCCGTTGATCACTTTTCAGGAAAGCTTGGGCAGGACGTGCGTTGCTTGAAGCGATGGTAACTGATGGTCGAGACTGACGACGAATGGCAGCCAGCGGAGGGGGGGGTGAACACTGTGGAGATGCAGCGATTGGATCGGCACGAGATGGATTGTAGCTGCGTAGGACTGTGAGGGTGGGTGTCGGGGGAGGCCTTTATCATGTCCGATGATGACGACGAAGACACCACATTCCTCGGCAAGAGGCAAACTGACTTCCTCTCTGCCACATAGCTTCCTCAATCCCCTGCACGTTGCTCCAGTACAAACAACCGCAGTCTCCTAGACCACAAAACCCAACCCTCCTTCATTGTAATCCGCTTGTCACACCCACCCCCCACTAAAGCCATCTCTTACTCCACATCCTCCACCCCTCCCATCTCACTCACCGCCACATCAGGGATGTCCGTGAAATATCGGGCTAATGTAGAGCTGGTGTGGCTCAGCACATCAGTTGTATTAACAAATCGCCCGTTCATTCTATGAAGGCCAAATGTAATCATTTACACCTTCCACCGGAACAAACTTCCCTTGCACGTCAAACGATCAGCGCCTCGCTGTTAACCTTTTATTCATCCCTGAAAACTCGCTTGCTTACCCACAACTCCCACTCCATTCCCCACCATCAAACACCATCATCACCATCATCACCATCACCATCATCCCCTCTTCCCAACTTCCCTACCCACCCATCGCGCTTGCTCATCGTCAACAACTCACTCTCACTTTCATCGTCGTTTTTTCCCCCCCACGCATCATCCTCGCGCACTGCCACCGTTCTCATCCACTCACCTCGTCGCATCCCGCCGTTTCGGCGTAGATTTCCTAAGTCTCTGTTCAGCGCTTTGACCAAGGCGCCGTATGAATTAAAATCAGATGAGGTGTAATCCACCCTCTTCTCCTCCTCCCCCCATGTCCCTTTCTCTCCCCCCCCCAGTATGCTCTTAGTTATCTCTTCCCTTACCCATTTCCCCTACCCACAAGCGAACGTTCACGTCCCCCACTCGTGCTTCCCATCCCGAGGACGGGGCAGTGAGCGCTAGGGCCCTGTCGCGCCACGCTTGGGGGCTGTTTGCGGAATTTCTGTTCCGCCGGCCCGGCCCCGCGTTCGGCGATCGTCTCGTCGGGGCTCGGCCCGCGTCGAGTTTGCGAATAACGAACGAGGCGAGGTGCAAAAGCGACGGGCGCGAGCGACGCCGCGCCGAGGGGCACGGCGCGTCGCGTCGCGCCATCGGCAGTCGCGAGCCCAGCCGCGTGGCGCTTCTGGGGAGGCGGTTTTCGCAGTGGGTGGTGCGGTTGACCTTTCATTGTGGTGGCGCTTCTCAACGTGCCTCTTTGAGACTTGAATGCGCGCCTCAAAACGCGACATGGCACGACATCGATGGTGGTGATGATGAGGATATTCGCTAGGTTTCTAATTAGGAAGTCAGGAAAAATACGATGTGGTAATTGGAATTTAATGTTATTCGTATGTCGAACATTCTTCCAGCACCGAGAGAATGCTGCCGTTCACGCGTTTGGTGGCAAAAACCTCCTTGAGCTGCAAGACTCACGTTTCAGGAGAGTCCTGCCAATTTAGCGCAGCAGGGGCGACGTTGCTGCTGCTGCTGCCGCCCCCCCGTGTAATCCCAGTTGAGTAATTTGCAGGGGTTTTTTCAGCAGTAGGATGATCTGGCAATACCCGATACACACTGTGTGTACTTTAGCTATGGGAGGAAACTATAGAACCCCGGAAGAAACCCATACCGGACAGCGGGAAAATATACAAAGTTCACAACCAGAAACGCACCCGAGTCGGGAATCAAACTCAGGGCCTTCTTGCCGGGGGGCACAAGTGTTGCCACTGAGCCCACCCTGCCGACCATGTGCACGATGGCCATGCCGCGCGTCACTCTGTGTCCGCGTGTGTTTCTGTTGTTTGCGTTTGGCCCTCTCGGCCTTTCCCATCGATCATCCGCTGGGCCTGAAATGCAGCACCTCTGCCGCCCAGTCCCAGGGAACCTCTCCTCTGCAGCAGCTGCGCCGAATCCCGCCTACGCCATGAGCGGATACAGCGTGACCCTGGAAGGACAGCCGCCCTGGGGCTTCCGTCTCCAGGGAGGCAAGGACTTCAATATGCCTCTCACCGTCTCACGGGTGAGTACGCTGTGTGTGTGTGTACGTGTGAGCAGCAGTGTAGCGGTTAGCGTACGCTGCGCTACGAACCCGGCGATCCGAGTTAGATTCTGGCTCACGGCCGACACCAGTGAGGATTTTCTGGGCCTCCCCTAAGTCGACTGAGCCTCAAATGAGTACCTGGTGCGGTGTGTAAACATCGCCACTGGGGAGACAAAGGCGGCCGGGCGTGGTGTTGATCACCCACCCCCTCGTGTTTAAGGCTATCGGCGGGATCTTTGTCTTTGATTATCCGGATGTGATGTTTGTGTGTGTGTGTGATGTTTGTGTGTGTGTGTGTGATGTTTGTGTGTGTGTGTGATGTTTGTGTGTGTGTGTGTGTGATGTTTGTGTGTGTGTGTGTGTGATGTTGTGTGTGTGTGTGTGTGTGATGTTTGTGTGTTTGTGTGTGATGTTTGTGTGTGTGTGTGTGATGTTTGTGTGTGTGTGTGTGATGTTTGTGTGTTTGTGTGTGATGTTTGTGTGTGTGTGTGTGATGTTTGTGTGTGTGTGTGTGTGATGTTTGTGTGTTTGTGTGTGATGTTTGTGTGTGTGTGTGTGATGTTTGTGTGTTTGTGTGTGATGTTTGTGTGTGTGTGTGTGATGTTTGTGTGTGTGTGTGATGTTTGTGTTTGTGTGTGTGTGTGTGAGTTGAGCCACACAACAACAGCGAGCAGAGCGCTGGGTGGATAAAATAAATAAAATTGGCACAGTGGGGAGCAGATGTGGCGCATATGCCAGTCATGCCAGTTAGTCAACCCATAAAACTGGGGTCTGTCCCGTGACCTCCTGCCAGCAAGTCCACCTAGCCTGGCACATGGCGATGTCACCGCCTCTTTGTTGCAAAGAGCAGCTGTTGCTGTTCTTGTGTGAGTGTGCACGTGATCTTTGTGACCTGACAAATGATTCGCGAGCATAATGCACGTCTGTGGCAACTGGAATCTGAAACTAGCCTGAACTTCCCCCAAGATGAAATCGGTCTAGAATCGAGCAGATGGGACCCGTTGGCAAACATGGTCAACGGGGGGAGACAAGAAGGCAGTTGAGGTCGGTTTCGAGGCATGCCACCTCCCTCGTTGGTATGTTGTAAATAACAGCACTCGTCGCTTGCAAACAGACCTTTGCCTCGCTCGGCCCCTGTCCGTGGCTTTAAAGTCCACGTGCATAAGCCGGGGTGAGTAATGATAACGTCCTAAGCTCACGATGTCTGCGTGGAATTAGGAATGCGTCAGAATCGATGGTCGGTGCCCTGTCGTTTACGTTGTATGTAATGGGTTCAAGCGATCGCTCCGGTGATTGGTGACCGCCACATCGACCCGAATGTTAAAAACCGAACCGATTCTTGAATCAAATCGCGGTCCCGAACCACGGCTATTTCATCGCGTCGCTCGGCATTCGCATTGTCGGCATGCATCGTATGTCAGCGTGCATTTGTCACGATTCTGTGGTGTGTTTTTGTACAAGCTAGGCAACGAGTCCCCAACCAAAATAACAAGAAGAGGCATTTTTTTCCAATGAAAATAAAAACTCAACATTTAAGGCAAGCCGCATTGCACTGCGGTGAATACGATGGGTCCTGAATAAGCGACAGTCCTCGAAGAGCCCGCAGGTTGCCGACCCCTGAGCCGAGCAAACTGACTTGTCGTATTTGTAAAAGCATTGTGTGCATTCATGAAGGCGCATGAACACGCAAAGAAGACAAAGTTCCCGCCGTGATAGCCTTCAGCAGACGGTTCGGGCAATCGCTGTTAGCGAGCGCCTGTTAAGGCGGGCAAGGCTCATGTTTACAGAGCGCATCAGGTGCCCATGTACGGCTGATATCACCGAAGAGAAGGCCGCGCACCGATTCCGGATGTGACTCTCCGCTGTTGCTGGGAATTGAACTCGGGTTGGCAGTTTAGTCGTGCGCGGCGCTGACCAATAGGCCCGCCGGTTCCCGCCAATTCATACACGTGCGCACTGCGTGAGTGCTGTGTGTGTCTGACCATAGACGTGCACCTACTACGTGCTTGCCAGTATGTGTGTGCGTGCGTCAGTATGTGAGTGTGTGTGTTGATGTGTGGGGAGCGGTAGTGCAGCGGTTAGCGCGCTGCACTACGAACCCAGCGACCCGGGTTCGATTCCCGCTTATGGCCAACGCCGGTGAACCGCTCCTGGGCCTCCCCTAGGTCGACTCGGCCTCAATGAGTACCTGGTGCGGTGTGTAAACATCCTCACTGGGGAGACAAAGGCGGCCGGGCGGGGTGTTTGTCACCCACCCCCTCATGTACCGTGCCAGCCTTCATAGGTGCTCGCTAACAGCACTTGCCCCAACAGTCTGTTACAGGCTATACGGGTGTGCGTGCGTCAGTATGTGTGTGCGTGTGCTCATCAGCCATTGTGTCTGCGTACAGTTGCGTGAGTGAGTTCTTGTCGTCGTTTATGTGTACGCGTGTAAGCGAGTTCACGTCAGTGTGCGCTTGTGTATGTACGTTGAACATCTTCGCCACCGTACATAGCCAACCGTGCTAATCGGAGCTCTGCGTGCACATCAAGTGCGTGCGAGTGGGCACGTCGGTGTGTCCTTGCCAGCGTGTACGTGGTAGTGCGTGCGTGTGTGTACGCATGCGTGTGCTTTGTCAGTGCGCTAGTGCGTGCTTACCAGTGTCCACACGCACTTGGACAAGTGTCGGCGTGTGTGTGCGTGTGCGTGAGCGCCGTCGTTTTTTTTATTTTTTGGCACCTCGGGATAACTGGCATGGCCCAACGTTCAGCGGGTGAGATATTGCGACCCGGCGCGGTGCTGGGTTTTCACAGCTGCCGAAATTCCGTCCGCGCGCAGCGGCGAGCAAAGATAGAACGGCGCGTCACTGGCCGATTTCCTGCACCCTCAACGGGGTTACAGGCACGCACGCACACGGACGCGCGCGGTAGGAGGATGACCCCTTTAACCCCTGCCGTCAAAGTCACCAGAGGTAGCGTGCGCGTGAGGCGGTTCTCTCGACGTTAATTGCGGAGGGCCCAGGGTTGGCAACCTGCCTCTACGGAGACGTTTGCAGAACTCTAAAGGACTGCATTTTGGCTCTTGAAATATCGAGTTTTTTCTTGGCTAATTCAAAAGAGCTGCTCTTCTTGTTAATTTGATTTCTGACCCCTGACCATGGGAGTCCAGTTTACCATAGAAGTCCAGTTTTACCATGGGAGTCCGGTTTTACCATGGAAGTCCAGTTTTACCATGGGAGTCCAGTTTACTATGAGAGTCCAGTTTTACCACGGGAGTCGAGTTTACCATAGAAGTCCAGTTTTACCATGGGAGTCCAGTTTTACCATGGGAGTCCAGTTTTACCATGGGAGTCCGGTTTTACCATGGGAGTCCGGTTTTACCATGGGAGTCCATTTTTACCATGGAAGTCCAGTTTTACCAAAGAAGTCCAGTTTTACCATGGAAGTCCAGTTTTACCATGGGCAGGGGTTGGCAACCCGCGGCTCTTTAAGGGCTGCTTCGTGACGTCATTTATTAAGGACCACCGTCTCGTATTCACCACGCAGTGAGTTGGCGGCTCGTGAAATATGGAGCTCGAGGTTTTAGCCGCGGTGAGATACCTGCGAATCCCTTTCTCTTGTCATCAGTTGTGGTCAATCCACTGCTGGCCTCCCCCCCTCCTCTCTCAGCAGTGGCTTGAGCAAGCTATTGCTGGGCTGCATGCTTTTTGAACATAAGCACTGGGAAGACAAAGACGGCCAGGTCCCGATGCTGGTCCACACCCTCGTCTTGTGCACTGTCCCGGCCTTAATGGGCGGGCACTGACGTTGTGTAACTCGCCAGGCTGTGAGTGAACTCATTTTAATGCCCATGTAAGGCTCAACATTAGCAATGTCAACAATGTGCTTGAAAAAAAAATGTGGAGAATGGAAAATAATTATTTAAAATGTTCTGGTGTGTGTGCAAGTGTTCATTATTTTTATTTTATTCAGACAGGAATGCTGCGGTGAGTCGCGTGACCTTTTCAGGAGGGTCCTGCGCTACAACACATGACCAGTTCACTTATTTAATCTGTGCGAGGAATGCGGAATACCCACATACAAGTCCACACAGACGGGCACACAAGAGCCCACTGACCGGCGCTCAATTCTCCTAGCCCTGTCAGCGGCACGACTGGGAGTAATAAAAACAAAAAAAACTCTTGCGATCTATCAACCCTTGCCTCCGAGACACCGGGGCCAGCATGGAAGAGCAGACTGAAAAAAACCACACCCTCCCCTACAGAGGCCCTCCAGAGCACACCCAGACGAGTTGGCGTGCGCGGGCACTCATCGTGACCCCCACGCATCACCACCCCCAGACGCGCTGAGACGAGGCCACCACGAGGGGCACCGCGGGCGAGCGGGGGGGAGACGCAGGTTGTGCCCACCACCATCGCCTAGCGGAGAGACCCTTACCGCTAGCGGTAGTTTCGCGCGAGCAATTTCGGGGCCCCCGCCCCTCTTGCGCCGAGCCGCGCTGCGCGGTGACGCTGTGCCAACGCCTCCTCCGTGCCCGCCTCCGGCTGCAGGTGACTGCCGGCAGCAAGTCCGCGCAGGCGAACATGAGCTCGGGCGACGTGGTGACCGCCATCGACGGGGTGAGCACGGCCGGGATGACACACCTGGAGGCCCAGAACAAGATCAAGGCGAGCATCGGGAATCTGAAGCTCGGCTTGCAGAGGTACGTGGCCCTCTGCTGCCCGCGAGGGCTCTCCTGCAAGCTGCCGACCCGTGCGCGGTCGGTGGTTCGTCGTGATCGCGTCGGCTGGTGGTAAACTCAACTACGAACTGTTTTTTATTTTACCCGGGTGAGGCCCACTGAGCTTGTAAGGATCTTCTTCAGAAGCGAGCTGACTCTCGCAGACGATAGCCCAACGAAGTGGCTTACCATCGCGTTGAAATGTATATAGCAATGGCCAAAATACTCTTAGACGCGGGTTTCAAAATGTGGAGGGAAAAAACTGGAGGGCCCATGCAGAGCCGTACCGAGTCAGGGTCCTGTGCTACATCACATCTCATCGTCGTCGTCATCGTCGTCATCATCAGGGGCGAACCTCTCACGGCTAGGGGAATCTAACCAAAAGCCATGGAGGTTCATGGAGACGGTGAGTGTCATCTTGCAGTGGATGTGGGATTGGATTGCGAGTCAGTGGAAAGATCTGAGTATTGGGACGATGCATGTGGTCTCATTGCGACACACTTGGGCAATACTCTGGGAGCGTGTTTCTCTACCCCTCGCCACTGTGAAGGTATCCTCCTGGCTCTCAAGCAAATTTCTACACGACATGTTGTTTTGTTGTTGTTGCAAGCAACTTCAGAGCGAGGCTTTAGCTGTGCCTAGGAAACGGCCTCTTGATCGGCTGCTCGCCAACCCGTGATCAGATTCGTCGCGGTTCCCAAGCAAACCACATTGTGCGTTGTTCTGTAATTGATTTACATAAATTATCGGCCTAATGAGCGCCCCCCCCCCCCCCCCGGCTGTCTTTGCGGCCTCTGTCTCGTCCGGCCTGGCCATGTGTTTCCCATCCACGAGCCGAGTTTTGTTCAATTGCTGCGCTGCAAAGTAAACGATCTTCCGGACGCGTTGTTGTTGTTGGGGTCTCCAGCAGGAACCTTTTACGTAGGAAGTAGCGCACGCACATTGGGCCCTGCGTTGTGCCGGACTATAAGCCGGTAAACACGCAACGTTCGGTCAACGTTGGGATGTGGTTGGTGGAACCGCTGGGCCAATGTCAGCCCAACGTTACACATTTCCTGTGGATTTAGAACGCGTGGATAATAGTTTTAGCGCATCGGCCTGTTGGCTTTCCTGACCAATATTATCAAGCAGCAGTTGGTTGAGCAGGCACACTCCGCATTGGATTCGACCACAAGAGATGGTACAGCTTGACCCATCATCGTCACCACCCATCATCGCCATCATCTTTATCAATTATATCCATTATTATTATCATCATCCTCATTACAAGAACTGTTTCACCACGAACACCGCGCCGTTTAATAAGTAAAGGTTGAGTCCGACCTAAGGGAGGCAGAGGAACGTGTTCACGTCATTTATGAATGGGTATGCAACCCAGCGATGAAGTGCACCAACCAATGCACCCCCGCTCCTGTGACACACACACACACAGATTTGTGTTCTGTTGGATCAGGTGCTGCTGCTGGTAACCTTTGTCTCGAGGAGAGGCCTAGGAGGTGATCAGATATCACCGTCCACTGGCGTTATCTACGGTCGTCAGTCCACCGCAGCTGAAAAAAGTAATATTTGAATTTTTTTTTTAAAACACGCTTTTATGAAAAGTACTTGTCATGGCAGAACTCCACGACTCCAGGAAGTGGCCCCGAAGCTTGCCATAACGTAAGGGACCGTGGTGATTTACAGCCAACGTCAGTTGAGCGTGGACAATTAGACCCAAGCCGAAACATAACATGTAAAAAAAGAATGTTTAAAAATAAATATTTTTTCTTTTTAATGATAGAATATAGTATTGTCATCAGTATGACATAAGTGTACCAAGTTTGCAGTCGATACCACATTGGGAAGTGGGTTAAAATTAAGTTACAAGATTTGAGGATACGACAACAACAACAACGACAAAAACAACAGACAGAGTGAGTTAAAAGAAAGCGTGTAATAAGACAAAGATCCTCCGTATAGCCTTCACAGACCGTTGGGGCAAGTGCTGTTCGCGAGGATCTATGAAGGCCGACGAGCCGCATGAATTGCCGCGCACCGGCCGCCTTTGTATCCCCAGTGGCAATGTTTACAGAGTGGAACAGGTACTCGTGTAAGCTGAGTCAACCTAGGAGACGCCCAAGACCTGTCCAATATTCACGACCCTAGATTAAAAACTAATTTATTTAAAACTGCTTTTAGTGCTTAGTTTATTGTCTTGTCCTTCCCCCGCACCTCCGATTAGCACGGTTGTCTACGTAGGGTGCTAAAGAAGTTCAACGTACAATACATGTTCAAATCACAGTCCGCTCACTTTCACTGCGCAGAGCACGAAAGAACACTCGTGGATAAAAATGAAAACTTGGCAACGCTCATCGTCAACGTTCTTAAAAAAACGTAAGAAATGCCCACGAGGTGACGTTTCGGGCTACGGCCCTTGTTCATGGCACACGATGTGCCGGGTAGGAGCCGGGCAGTCGCCGCTTTGGCAGCGCTGCCGACGCCGTCTCTCCGGATATCTCGCGGAGCCCTCGGGGTGATGAAGTCATCACCGCGGCCGGCGTTCGTGAAAGTGCTCAGAAGAGGCTCGTGCTCATCTCCGCCAAATATAACCTGGGTCTGGCTTCTCTCGTGCTCTTGCGAGCAAGGGCCCAGCACCACCATGGCTCCATTTTGGGACCCCCACCACCTCCACCCCAAGTTACGACTGGACATATGTGAAAAAGAGCTTTACAGCTCTTCGAATTCCTCCGGTATAAATGTACATTCTGATAAGTTCACTCTCTGAAAGTGGCAGATCACTGTAATGGTGCCCCTCCCACCTCTTCCCCCACACACAACATATTTACTCCCGTCCCCCCCTCCCCCCCGCCATCCGAGAGGAGTTGGAGCCGTGCGGGAAAGTCAGGGCGGCGTTTTCCCCGTTACCCTGGGCAGGCGTGGGCTCTCTTCGCTTCTGACCGAGCGTGCCAACGTTGTAGTTCGTTCTCAACGCGGGATAGAGTGCGCACGCTGCTGCCTGCGTCAACGGTTACCTGCTGGAGACCCCAACAACAACAACAACGACGACAACGCCAACAACGCAGCAACTTGAGGCTGCGGTGGCTTCGTACGTTCCGTTCGGCTCCAGACCTTCCGGCCGTTTTTAACTCGAGCAGGCGCTGCGACTCCGACTTTTACCGAGAGCCATGAATGTTGTCCCCCGCTTTCCCGTCACGGGATGTTCTGCCGTGCCGTGCGTGTTTATCTCTCTCTCTCGAGTGATTTTGTGGCTCGGTTTCAAGTCTTGATGGGCGCGGGGGTACGATGCCTTTGCGCAATGTGCTGCTATGAAGCTGGCGGTGATCTGAGCTTGATTTGTGGTTTCGGATTTTTACCAGCGGTGGAGTGATATCTGAACCGGTCCTGTGGTTCTCATCTTGACCGACTCACCCTGGCCAGCGTGGTGAAGTATGGTCAAACAACCCCCCCCAAACCGCCCCCCGGCCACCCCTCCCCACCACTCCTCCATGATGGCTTGCCATGGCATGGCGCAAAAGAAGCTGTAATTATTATTGTCTGTAGGCCTTCATCCAGCAGTGGATTGAGAAAAGCAGGTGCTTTATGAACGGGAGATGGCAAAGATACATCATTTACGGGGAAGTTGTTTTAACGGAAACTCGTTCTTTCAGCAACGCGTCTACTGCTGGCAGCATTTAACGAGGACCCGCCGTGTAGGACCGGCCACATTGTCGTGAACGCACCGTCTAGGACGTTATCATTGAAGTCTTCTCTTCGTGATTGTGCCCGCCTACACCGCCTGCATCGAATTCCCATCCGGAAGCCAAAGCCTCCGCAGGTCATCCCACCGTCGGCTTGCGCCGCTTAAACGTTGAAATATGCAGCGGACGATTTTCATATTTCGTGCGCCCTCGCCGGTTTCGAGCTCCCCTTGCTCCAGCAGTCGAGCATCGGATTCTTGTCTCGGTGTCCCACGTTTGCGTGCACAGATGGATCGTGTGTGGGGTAAAAGTAAAAAACGACGCACAAGCCACGTGGGGAGTATTTTTTTTTGACCCTTTCATAAAATGTGCTTCGTTTTTGGGGGTATTTTTTGTTTAATAGCGATTGCGACATCGCGTTTCGAGAGGCACCACGGCTTGGCAGTTGGCAGCGACGTTGCAAGGTGACGGCACACGGGGGGGGGGGGCGTGGGTGGGTGGGCCTGGGGGGTGGGGGGGGGGCCCGGGGACTGGGGGGGGGGGCTGCACGATCATCTTGGCCAGAGTTTGACAAATCCATTTAGCGAAGTTTTTATTTTTAACCGCCAATTAAAAAAAAAATCAATGTATCCGTTTCTTCTCGGGGGTACAAGCCCCGAATAGATTGCAATGCAAAACTTTAAACGAAAATTTCATTCGTGTTGAATCATCTTTGCGAGAGTTATTATCTGGACCCTACGGACCCCGATGCGTTAACGCTTTTTTGGCCTAATTAGAGAGCGTTCATCGGCTCGACACGTGGGAACCAATAAGGGGCCATCCATTTAGTACGTACGCATGGAGGGGAGAGGGGGGGGTTAACCCAAATGCGTAGCTTGCGTACGGGGGTCTACTGACTGTACGCATAGGAAACGGGGGGGGGGTTGAAGCCTCGATAATAATTTGTCTACATTGGCTTTCAAATGAGTTAGATAGTCCGGTGGGTGGGGGTGGTGGGTGGGGGTGGTGGGTGGGGGGACTGGTCACATCCCTAGGCCCTCACCTCCACGACGCGTTCTGCCAACCGAGCACGGCTCCGCTCAACATCTGAACGGCGCTTCTTTCCGGAGTTATTTTTTTTACTGCTGGATCCGCCGTCGCTGTTTTTCCCGTTTCCAAGGATGACGCTGGCATCTGTTAATAGCGCGGCCGCAAAACCTGCAGACGGAGACGGAGGCAGCGGGGGGGGGGGTGCGGTGGGGATTTATTCGAGGATCTTCGAATGGGGGAAATCTGCTGCCGGCCACGGTGTCGTGGTTAGCGCGCCGGACGTTGATTTCCCGGCACGGCAAATTGAAGCAACGGTGCAGAGGTTTCTTTAACGCCTTTTCCTGTTTCGATGACGTACGCACGTGTACATCATCGGAACGAGACCGCAAGACAAACTAAAATAAAGTAACTTTGTCGGTACCGAGGCTCCCGCAAGGCCATGCGGGAGGGCGTGTGCCACAGAGCTATGTAACTCTTTTTCAGAAGCAACCCGGCATGTATACCAGGCGAGGTAGTGAACATCTTCGCCACCCTGACGCCCTTTGGAGGGTGTGGTGGAGGGCCTGGAGTTACCCTCTAGCAGTGGCATGGGCAAGCAGTTACAGGGGATGGAGCTTGATCACGTTGGCATCGAACGGGAGTCAATGTAGGGGCAATTGGCAGTATTTAGGACACAGGCTCGCAAGGTTTTGGGAGGCAGTGGGGGGGGCACACGTGGGCTTGTGTCTACAGGGGCAAGGAAGCGTTGCACCCTCTGAATAAAGAGCCACGCACGTGTCTGAGAATAGAATTGCCGGGGTGGGGGATGAGGTATTTGAGGTCATTATGTTACAGAGCTGTTCCGCTGGATATTCCACTCCAAACTTGTAGCGCAAACATTGGCACTTGGAATAGCCCCCCCCCCACCCTTGGCAGAGCAGCCACAGTGAGCAGAGTAATCTGGGGCTCGCTGTGCTCCGACGTGGTAGCGGAGGCCGGTGGGGTGTTCACGCGCTCGGGGGTTAGGGGGCCGGTGAATCGAGGTTGGGGTCACTTGGAGAAGAATACATCGGCTGTGCACTACGCCTTCCGTTTGTCGTGAACGGAGAATTGCATTGATATAAATGTGAACGCGCATGTCAGCAAAAGCAAACGACGACGGCTCGCCAACTCGAATTTGACAACTGTGGAAAGTTTTCAATGACGAGCGGGAAAGTCTTTCAATCGTTGCGCGTTACCCGTCTACGAAACGTGGAAGCTCGCGAATAAAACAGGGAATACATTTTTTGCAATGTGCGAAAACAAGCGCTTGAAGAGGGCGCCCACCCGGTGTACCGGTGGTGCGAACCACATGGAGCGATGTACCGGTGGTACGAGCCACACGGAGCGATGTACCGGTGGTGCGAGCCACACGGAGCGACGTACCGGTGGTGCGAGCCACACGGAGCGCTGTACCGGTGGTGCGGGCCACACGAAGCGATGTACCGGTGGTGCGGGCCACACGGAGCGCTGTACCGGTGGTGCGGGCCACACGGAGCGATGTACCGGTGGTGCGAACCACACGGCGCGATGTACCGGTGGTGCGAACCACACGGCGCGATGTACCGGTGGTGCGAACCACACGGAGCGCTGTACCGGTGGTGCGAGCCACACTGAGCGATGTACCGGTGGTGCGAGCCACACGGAGCGATGTACCTGTGGTGCGAACCACACGGAGCGCTGTACCGGTGGTGCGAACCACACGGAGCGATGTACCGGTGGTGCGAACCACACGGAGCGATGTACCTGTGGTGCGAGCCACACGGAGCGATGTACCGGTGGTGCGAGCCACATGGAGCGATGTACCGGTGGTGCGAACCACACGGAGCGATGTACCGGTGGTGCGAACCACACGGAGCGATGTACCGGTGGTGCGAACCACACGGAGCGATGTACCGGTG
This sequence comes from Lampetra fluviatilis, assembly GCF_964198595.1. Classification (NCBI taxonomy): domain Eukaryota; kingdom Metazoa; phylum Chordata; class Hyperoartia; order Petromyzontiformes; family Petromyzontidae; genus Lampetra; species Lampetra fluviatilis. The sequence continues at coordinate 5,710,760 of NC_136315.1, forward strand.
GCGCGAACCACACGGAGCGATGTACCGGTGGCGCGAACCACATGGAGTGCTGTACCGGTGGTGCGAGCCACAGAAAAATGAGTGCATGGTTTAAGGGAACCAAGGGAAAATCTTGGCCATTCAGGAAAGTGGGCTCATTCCAGGCACATCCTGGCTAGGGGAGTTGTCTGCTTCTTTTTTGTTGTTTTTGCTGAGCACAGGACCATCGGATCCTGCAAATGCCGACAGCCAGCAACACGCAGCATTACAAACGCTGTGTTAGATAACAGTCGATGCCTTTCTTAAATTAAGTACATTTCAGAAGAACTTGGGATAAGAGATGGGAGAGAATTAGAGAGTGTGGAACAGTGCGAGGGACTAAGCGGAGAGAGAAGTCAGGTGACCTGCAGTGTGGCGAGCGGGTGGGTGGGTGAGTGGCTGAGAGAGTTTAGTGCTTTAGTGAGTGGATGAGTGTGTTGGCGTGGCCTGACGGTGTGGTGGTGGTTGAACGCATTGTGGGACGAGACACAGACTCAGAATATTTTACTTACACCGGAGAAACCCGATGCGCGATGAAGCTTCTTTGTTTCCCCACAAGATGTGGCCAGTAGTTTTCACAGATGTCCAGTGAGTCCGGTGGACCGACTCCTCAACATTCCTGGAGGAGAGAATCGGTGAGTTAAAGGTGACCGGGTGTGGCCAGCCAGCGAGCGTGGAGAGGAGGAGCGGAGCTTCCCCGGCGCGTTCCCCTTGCCATGTAGCCCGTCAGGAATGTCTGGCCCGGGGCCCAAGCTCGCTCGGTGCCGGCCACGGTGAAATGCGGCATGTCGACGTGCCGTGGTAGCTGCCAGATCGGCTGGATTTCTCCCGGGCTGCAGCTGTGGTTGTGTGTGTTGTTGTAGCTGTGGTTGCGCGTGGTTGTGAATGGTTGTGTGTAGTGCGTGGTTGTGTAGTTTTATGGTTGTAAGTGGTTGCACGTGGTTGTGAATGGTTGCGTGTAGTGCGTGGTTGTGTAGTTGTGTTTATGGCTATGGTTGTAAGTAGTTGCGCGTGATTGTGAATGGTTGCGTGTAGTGTGTGGTTGTGTAGTTGTGTTTATGGCTATGGTTGTAAGTTGTTGCGTGTGATTGTGAATGGTTGCGTGTAGTATGTGGTTGTGTAGTTGTGTTTATGGCTATGGTTGCGCGTGGTTGTGAATGGTTGCGTGTAGTGCGTGGTTGAGTAGTTTTACGGTTGTGAGTGGTTGTGCGTGGTTGTGAATAGTTGTGTGTAGCGCGTGGTTGTGTAGTTGTGTTTATGGCTATGATTGCACGTGGCTGTATATAGTTGCGTCTGGTTGTGGCTATGCTTGTGTGTGATTGAAAATGATCGTATGTAGTGTGTGGTTGTGTAGTTGTGGCTGCGCGTGGGTTTGTGTGGTTGTTTCCCTATGCGTCATAGGAGAACAAACTGGACAGGCCTCACTTATTCATCGCAGGACTAACCATTATCGCCATCATCATTGCCAACATCGCCATCATCATTGCCAACATCGCCATCATCATCATCATCGCCATCATCATCATCATCATCGCCATCATCATCATCATCGCCATCGTCATCATCATCATCATCGCCATCATCATCATCATCGCCATCATCATCATCATCGCCATCATCATCATCATCATCGCCATCATCATCATCATCGCCATCGTCATCATCATCGCCATCGTCATCATCATCGCCATCGTCATCATCGCCATCGTCATCATCGCCATCGTCATCATCGCCATCGTCATCATCGCCATCATCGCCATCGTCATCATCGCCATTATCGTCATCATCATCATCGCCATCATCATCGTCGTCACGACGTCATCATCCGTTAGCTGTCTGGCTCCAACGGTACGGAACAGCCGCACAGTAAATATCAGGGTGTTGAGATCAATGCGTGCGTTTATTCGTCATAAACGCACGCCTCCTCAGTGCGAATAGATGCGTCGAGCCGGGTATCTGCTTTTTTGTTACCGTGCCATTCCTCATCTTTTGTTATCGCTCATAATCGTTACCTCGTATTTTGTTAGTTTTTCATCATGTCGCTACGATTGCACTCCGCGTCAAATCTAATTTTCGTTGTTCAAAGTGGTGTGTTAACGCGATGGCGCTTGGAGCGGCAGATCTGTGCCAAAGAGGCGTGCAAGTTGTGGAAGCAAAAGTAAAATGCACTTGACATCAACACGGGACCTCCTTTGCCAGTCATTCCATCACCACTCGTTGCTGTTAGGGCTGTAAACTAAACAAAGTTACGTGTGTGGTTTTGTATGTTGACCATGTAAGGCCCCCATTGAGCTGTTTAGCTCTTTTTCAGAAGCTACGTGGGCTATCAAAGAATGGTAGCTCAACGAATTTGCTTTGAACGCCACGTGGACGTTTATAGCAGCCAAACACTCTGAACGTGTGGTGACGGTGATTCTAAACGTGGATAGGGAAAAAAACCGGAGGATCCGGAGAAAAATCCACGGGGAGAGAGAGAGAAACGCAAACTCCCAAGTATACAGCAGACATTATCATCATGGGACCTCCTTTGCCAGTACCAAAATATGAGAATCGGGTTTTCCCATTTTTTTCTGGCAACTAAACAGGTGTTAAGACGTTAAAACACCAAACTTAGACCTTTTACAAGGAATCATGTCTGCATTAACCACAATACTTGTGGTTAGAATGCAAAAAAAAACATACTCTGATAACACTGGTCAACACACTTTTTCTGGCATAAGGTGTTCCAACGGTTTAAGGTAATTTTGAGGTGCTGATTCCAAATCTGGCACCAGTTTTTGTTTATCACATCAGGTTTTTGAGATATCAAATATTGCATTTTCAATAAAAACTGCAGAAGAAAAATATTAAATAAATGTGGATATCTACATAAAATGATATTATAAACACACTATCCTAAAAATACAGCACCATATTTTAACACTAAAGCAGTCACTGACTCGCAACAACTTGCAATCATAAGTGACAGAGTTAATTTTGGGTAATCAATTAAAATGGGGTATGCCGATAGCATAAAAATGAGATGTGATAGAGCAAATCTGAGATCAGATTTGGAATCGGCACCCTGAAATTAGTCTAGAACAGCTGCAAAAGTCCAGGCCAGAAAAAAAAAATTGTTGACCAGTGTAATATATGCATTGCAAGACAATGCATTGCAAGAGAATGGATGTATTATCGGAGTAGGTTTTTGTTGCCAGAAAACAGGGTAAAACCTATTCTCGTTCTTGACATCAACCCTTGGATACATTTGCCCCGGGTTGTTCACGGCGTCGGTCCCTAAGAGCAGGTCAACTTGACGCCAAAGTTCCATGCACCGTGTGGCGCTCGATCGTCCTGACCATGGTCGCCGCGTTCGGAGCGCGGTGGAGCGCCGACCGCTGCACCGCCGCTCCCCACGTCCCCGTCACGGCAGGGTGAAAGTGGCGCACCGTGACTCCGTTTCAATCGGTCGCTTCCCGATGGCTCCGGAGGCTTCCATAAGAGCCTCGTGCGCGGGGGCGGGGGGTGGGGAATTATTATTTAATATTGATGTGAATTAGAAGCGCATGTAATGCGTTCAAAAAACAAATCTCGTTCTCAATTAAAAAAAGCAATAACCGACGATCAGCTATTTAAAGAGGCAATACGTCCGAGGCCGGGCACCATTCCAATTTCAAACGTCTCTCTTCAAGCTGCGTGGCTTTGTCGTGTGGCCTTGTCTTGATCTCTGGTGGAGGTTAGGTGGAGGAGGGGAATGGGACCATAAAAAGGACAGAAGGCCACCTCATGTTTAAAACAGAATACTGATCGGCCGGCAGGACTGAATGAATGCCTCTTCGCCACTTAAAGCGCAGCTCGATTTTTGATCACTCGACAAACCTCGTGAATTTTTTGTGGCTGCGTGCTCATTCATAGCCCCCCCCCTCCCGTCAAGAGAGAGGACTCAACGCTGGGCTTGCGACGACGGGGATCGAGCGTGATTTATTGATGACGTCCAGCGCTCGGCACGGACGACACCAGACCGACGCCGGGGGGAGGGGGTCGGTGTTTTCTGGTGCTCCTGGCCTCCGTGGACGTGCGCGTATTTTTAACGCGGGCACGGGCTGGCTCGGGTGTATTTTTGGTACCGGTATGAAAGTGACTTGTATCAGCTGCCCTGAGTGTACTCGGGCACGCGCCCGTGTGTGTGTGCGTGTGTATGTGTGCGCGTGCGCGGAGTGGTGGGGAGCGGTAGTACAGTGGTTAGCGCGCTGCCCTACCAACCCGGCAACCCGAGTTCGATTCCCGCTCATGGCCACCAACACCGGTTCAGTTTCAGTTTATTTGGTATAGCCCTGTGAAGCCATTCGGCTCTTGAATCGGGTGCAACCGCAACAAACAAAAAACTAAAATATGAACAGGAAAACATCTTAAAGTGACTATGTGACTATGCGCAAACAGAAAAATCCAGGAAAAAACAGCAAAATCTTCCAAAAAAAGCACCGTACACCAACGCTGTGCGCAAAAATCCCAGTGGGATGCAAGTCAAACAACAACAACCACAAGACAACTTAGATTAAAGCCATCATTCTAACTCTGTACTACAACAAACAAAACATGGCCAAACCAAAAAACTTTTCGAAATCACCAAAATAAAGCCATAAAGCAATGTAACAGTGATCATAGGAACTGTGACCGAATTTTCACAATATACGACATAAACAACATGTACCACCAAACCCTGTATCTGAACCGGCGGCCTTGCCTGGGCCAACCCAGCCTCAAATGAGTACCTGGTGCGGTGTGTAAACATCGCCACAATAGAGAAATAAAGGCCGGTCGTGGTGCTGGCCACCCATCCCCTCGTGTGCCGTTCCGGCCTTCATAGGTGCTCGCGAACAGCCCTTGCCCCTACAGTCTGCTGAAGGCTATACGGGGCATCATCTGTTTACGTTTTGTGTACGTGCGTGCGCGCCTACCAAGCTCTCGCCTCGGTTTTCTTATGCCTGTCACTGCCATTGAGACACGCACGGCGATACACACCCAGAGCGTGCACATTGCTCTCCCACGCACGCGTCCACGCACACAAAGGTCGTTTCTGTGGCTTAAATTAGACCGGCGGAGTGATGTGAAATGAGCCGTATCTCTCCCCCTCCCCCGCCCAGTTTGAATTCCGAAATGCCAGTTGAGATTGATAGTTACCTCTGGCGTAGAATCTCCTGTTTTTGTTGCCCATGTTTGGCACACCTGGTTAGGGGAATTGAGATTGGTCTCTTGTAGATTTCTCCCTGCTCAACGATAGACGCAGGGCAAGGCAAATTGACGTTTCGCACAAAGCGTCGAAATGCACCCAGACGCTTTTTGCAGGAAACGCGAACGCTTTAACAAACAGGTTAGGTGTGAAGAGGGTAAGCTGCATGGAGAAAACATTTTAGGCACATGCGCACGCAAACAAACGGGGCTTAAGTCTCTGCTCGAACGGGGGGCGGAGGGTGGGCGGGTGGTCAGAGTTTGCATTCTCGCACGAAGTTCACGTGGAAGAGAATCCCAGACGTTTGACGGGTCACTGGACTAACGTTGGACCAAAGTTGGTCGATGTAAAGCACCGCAAAGCGGCCACTTTGGACCAAGGTTGGAACAACAAATCTGGCTGTCGCCTGATGAAGCTAGTTGTAATTACTGGCGAAACGTCGTACTCAGATTGTAAATGTTGTGGCTTGGCTCTCCAACACACCGGTGTGCTGTACTAGTGACGAATTGGCCACGTTCTGTTAACGTCACAACCCTTACTAATTGGCTGTGTCGGGTGGTGGTGGGTTTAACGACACATTTATATATTTACGCGACCTAACTCAAAGAAACCTCTATTATGGCTGGAACAACGTTGACCCAACAGTTTCCAACCACCCACATGCCAACGTTGGTTCCAGCAGCGTCGTTGGCACCTTTGCTGGGGTTACTGTCTCAATTGGCCCGTACCTGCTCGTAAACAAAACGATCATTGGCGTCATTTTCAGGATATTAGGGTGAACAACGTAGATGGGCATCCATCTGCTCGTAAACAAAATTAATCTGTTAGCTCTGCAAAAAAACCCGGCAATTTTATCGTAGAGTGAGAGTAACGCGTTGCGCACTGGCAATATGGGGGCGCCACAGTGGCAAGATGTTCACTACCTCGCCTGGTATGCAGGAGGTCGTGGGTTCGATCCCAACCAGAGGTCGCAAATGGGTTTTGATTCCTTACCCGTACCCGTACCCGGCCGCACCAGGGTCGCAAACGGGTACCCGTACCCGTACCCGGCCGGGTATGGGTACCCGTACGCTACCCGTACCCTACCCGAAATGAGTGACAAACGGTTACTCACCGGTGACTCACGGCCTACCCGTATCCGTACCCGGCCGCACCAGGGTCGCAAACGGGTACCCGTACCCGTACCCGGCCGGGTACGGGTAGCCAGGTATCGGGTAGGGTACGGGTATTGGGTACCCGGTTGCGACCTCTGATCCCAACCCTGATGCCTGCTGTATATTTGGAGTTTGCATGGCTCTCTCTCTCAACCCTCTCCACGCGGTTGTGTGGATTTTGCTCCGGGTCCTCATCGCGCGTTTCACGTATAATGGCTACTGGTATAAATTTCCAAGCGATGTGCCACTCCGTTGAGCTATCATTTTTGGCCAGGTCGCGTCTAAAAAAGAGTTACATAGCTCAAAGGGCCTTAACTGGTAAAAAAAAATCGTTTTAGCTTCAAAATGTAACGGTTTGCAAGTCTGTCATGCGTATGGTGCGAAACAACTTCATCATACACATGTACAAGTTAAGAACAAAGTAATGATTTACAATGCGCGGCACCAATGACTCTATTACCGACGCTTTCCCCTGCAAGCGGGGCCTCACCTGCTTAAATAAAGGAAATCTAATTATTTACACAGCTGACACTAACCAGGAATTATAACATCACTCCAGTTATTTTTTGGGCTCCAACTACCGTAATTGAGTCCGCGTGTGCCTGCTGCCAGATTTCACGGCGGGCCTGAGCTATACAACACAGACAAGTGTGCACACACAGGGCACGATGATAATCATCGAGCGTCGCGGTGAGAGAATCTTGCCAGAGATAGAGGGGGGGTGGTCCTTGTCTTGAAACATCTGGCCGTTCACCAGTGCTGGTTTGAGCAAGGCCGACTTGTTTGCTGATGAGACCCCGATTCATATTCTTAGGTTTTTATTCGGTAAAGTCACGTTTGTGAAAAAAATTTAGATTAATAAAAGTAAAATAAAAATAAAATAAAATTCACGACGTTTCGGAGGCAACACAAGCTTCCGTCTTCAGGTGGAACCGTCACAGCACGACTGCTGTATCAAGTGAGAGAAATTCCAAGAAAACAGTCCTTGTGTATATACTGTATATATACAAGGACTGTTTTCTTGGAATTTTATTTTATTTTTTATTTAACTTTTATTAATTTTACATTTTTTTACCTACGTGACTTTACCGAAAAAAACCTAAGAATGTGAATCCTTGCAGTCACGAAAGCTTGAAATCTAGAATTGAGACCCCGATTGTTGGAACCGGTCCTGCATTTATTTCTGTTGTTGCTTCCGTTGGTGCCGCTGTAAAGATGCCCTCCCGGGTGCCCGTGCGGCTGATGGAATGTGTGGAGTAAAAAAACAACTTAAAATGTTTTACATGGAAAGACAAAAGTGGGTAGCGGATTAATTGTCCATTTTTTATGACTAGCTGTACTACCCGGCTTCGCCCGGGACTTGGATCCACCACGCCCAGCCGCATTTGTCTCCCCAGTTGGCGATGTTCACACACCACAGCAGTTACTCGTTTTGAGGCTGAGTCGACCTAGGGGAGGCCCAGGACCGGTTCAAATAATCGTCACCGGTGGTGGCCGTGAGCGCGAATCGAACCTAGGTCGCCGGGTTCGTAACGCAGCGCGCTAACCACTACACTACAATGCGTTACGCTTCCACATGCGCGGGTCACGTGACAGATTTGACGTCACAGCTCACTTGACGTGCAAAAAAATTCTGCATTATTGAGCTCCCCCCCCCCCCCCCAAAAAAAAACTAACTAAAGTAATTTTTGCATGGTGTACTGCCTGGAAAGTACCCACATGGCAAATTTAAAGTTTGTTGCATGTCGGGAAGTACGCTAAACATTTTGAACAGATACACAACTTTGCCTTTTCTATATATGGAGATTATTATTTTTTGCGATAGAATTGTCCAGGGGGTTGGGAATGGATTCGGTCCCCCCGCGTGGCGTGTCGACAAATCGCCACAATGCAGAGCTGCGACTCTGCTCAAGATTCGAGGATTGTTAACGCGCTCCATGACGAAGTATTCTTAGGTTTTTCCGGTAAAGTCACGTAGGTAAAAATTAAAATTAATAAAAGTAAAATAAAAATAAAATAAAAATCACGACGTTTCGTAGGCAACACAAGCTTCCGTCTTCAGGTGAAGATGGAAGCTTGTGTTGCCTCCGAAACGTCGTGATTTTTTCTTTTTATTTCAGGTGAAGACATAAGCTTGTGTTGCCTCCGAAACGTCGTGATTGTTATTGTTTTATTTTATTTTACTTTTATTAATTAAAATTTTTTACCTACGTGACTTTACCGAAAAAACCCAAGAATCTGAATACTTGCAGTCACGAAAGCTTCAAATCTAGAATTCATGACGAAGGTTGAACGCGTTCATGCATCAGCTCTGTGTGTGAGTGGCGGGGGGGGGGGTTACAGGTGGAGGGCGGGGCGAGAGGGGAACTCGTTGGGGGGGGGGGGGACGATCTCGTGGGGGGGGGGGGGCAACTCGTAGGTGTAATCCAATAAGAGCGCAGCACGAGTGTAAGGTTGCATAGCCCTTGAGGACTCAACCCTCCCACAAACTGTGGCCACGTTGATCAACGTTTAGCGGCGAGTGACATCTCAATCTGTATTCTTAGGTTTTTTCGGTAAAGTCACGTAGGTAAAACATCAAAATTAATAAAAAATAAAATAAAATAAAAATAAAATTTTTATTTTTTTTTAATTTTGATGTTTTACCTACGTGACTTTACCGAAAAAAACTAAGAATATGAATCCTTGCAGTCACGAAAGCTTCAAATCTAGAATCTCAATCTGTTCCGAGCAGATTGAGATGTCCCCCCACTTTTCACCCCAAGGGTGGCACAGTCGGGTTTTTTACAATCGGGTTTAGTTGTCTTTTTATATTAAACCCGATCATCTGAGATTGGGAGAAATCCGGTTTAATTGGTTCTAATTGCAGAACCGCACTTCGCCAACTTCTCAACGATGAGCTTCATCCATTCCAAGCTAAGGAACTCACTGGCGCCCACGATTGTGGAGGAGAAGCTCGTGTTCATCAAGACCAACCTGCCCGCCGCATTCTACGACTACCCCGTGCCCGACGCCCCCCCCCCCCCCGAGTACGATAGCAGCACCGACGAGGAAGCAGCCTAAGCCTTGGATCAGAGCTTCGTATTCATTAAACCAGGTTTTAATTCCCCGAAATCGGGTTTAATTGTATTAAAGTAAAAACCCGATGCCTGCCGCTGGAAAAATCGGGTTTTTTCCACCCATGCTTCACCCACACCCGCTCCGACCGGCGTGCTCAAGTACGGTCGGACGTCCCTCGGCGGAGGATCTCATCCAGCAGCGGACAGAGCAAACGGCCGGCCGTGCACGGTGGGAATGGGATTGTGGGAACGTGAGCGACCGCCGTACGGGCCATCATTGAGCGTGGCCACGGCGGGCGAGGTTACCGGCGATGAAGCAAACCGCACGTGCCGGTCCAATGAGCGAGCCTTGCCGACGCCGCCAGAGTGACTTCTCTCTCGTGCTCTAGTGTCCAGATACTTAAACGTGAGACGACGCTGCTTGCGTGGGACACGTACGTGGGTGCGTGCGTGCGTGCCCAGTGATATATTTTAACTGTTACACAATGCGAACCAATAATTCATGGTTTGACAAGCAGAATGTAATCAAACCTCATTCGGGGCTCTTTCACGGAAGTTTGTTTAAGCTTTTAAATGCTCCCTTGTTGGATAATGTTGCTAGCACGCACATGCACATAACACACACACACTGACACTTTTATCACAACCATGTGTATTTGCTCGTGTACATATATATAGATGTATATGTTCTTCCGCATAGTTACGCGAGGAGAAATATAACCTAGTTAGATTCCTGGCTGTGGCGAGCACCAGCGGCGAGCGACATCTCAACCGGTCCTGGGCCGTTCCCCCCCTTCACTAATTCGGTGAAGTATGGTCGTGCAATCCGCATGGCTGACATGACGCGGGGGGGAGGCCTTAATCCAGCAGTAAATCGAAACATGTCTGTACATTTGTATTGTCATTGTGATACGCAAGTTAATGGCCGCGTGAATGGATAATCTCGTTCGTTGGAATGCGTCTAGCCGCACAAAGCGAAGGGGAGACCTGACCGTACGCGATGGCTGTGAACGGCCAGCGCACTGGCCTTGCGATCCAGGGGTCGCATGGTTCGATTCCATCTCCCTGGCGCGGCGGCTGAAACGACGGCTTCCGTTCGCCCGGCAGTATAAATGTGCGCACCGCAGTCGGATCGGTCGGCAAGGTCAGGGAAGGCGGGGTGGGCTTTGGTGCGGGTGCCCGCTCGTTCGTCGTGCGCGAGTCGGCCAAAGTTCCTTTACACGGAGGGGTTCTCCGGAGCTCCCTCTGGCGGGAGGGGCCGTCCGGCGGCAGTGGCGCGAGCAGGCAATTTCAGGGGCTGCGCCTTTTTCCGCAATTCGCGCGCAAGCCCCGTGCGCGCCAGGGCACGCACGTGCGGCAACTAAAGCACGTGACGGTCAAGATGCGTGATGATTTTACGAGGCAGCGGCCTTTGGCCGGCCATCGAACAAAGCCGGTGACGCGCGTTTTCGGATGTGCTTCTGCGGCCGTCTGGAACGCTCTTCGTTAGGAGCTATGCACTTTTAAATCGTCTAGGTTGAAAGCTAATTTCTTTAGAACTGCTTTTTGTGTTTAGTTTTTTTTGTCCTTTCCCCCGCACCTCCGATTAGCGTGCTTGGCTACGCACCGTGAGAAAGAAGTGGAATTGTAAAAATGCTTTGAGTAAGTCTGGACTCGCTCCCACACCTTTCCCAGGCAGAGAGTACGACGACGACGACAGCTGTGAGAAATGTGCGCCGGCCGGTACGGTACGCATCAAGAGGGAAAAAAAAATAACAACGTAAAAATAACGCCAAATACTGTACAGTGCACCGAGACTCAAGGTCGTGTGTAGGGGACTGCAAGGGATCATGGGGATGCCTCCAAGGCTTTCATTGCAGCCTCTGGCCAGAGGGCAAAGGTCGTGGCCGCCGTGTAAGTTTTGTGTTGCGAAATGCGGATAGACGAACAGACAGACAGACAAACAGACGGGCGGGCGGGCGGGGGTGGGAACATGCGGGCAAAGCGGCAGGAGCAACGCAATCACAAATCACACTCGCCAGCGTGGTGAGGTATGGTCAAAGAACCCCCATTACTGACAGGGTGGGGCAGCCCTTTGGCATCGGGGGATGAGATGGGGCTTGTCCCCCTCGCCCGCCCCCACCTCTAAAGGCTGTGCCCCCCTTCTAAATAATTGTGGTCAAGCTAAAGTTCACGTTTGATGAGCATCGAACGTATGTGTATGTCCGTTGAATTTCTTTTCGCACTGTACGTAGTCAGCCGTGCTGATTGGAGGTACAAGACCAACACGTACAAGACCAACATGTACAAGACAACGATTCCCCGTATAACCGTAACATACTTTTTGGGGGCAAGTGCTGTTAGCGAGTCGCACCTAGGAAGGCCGACGCAGCAACACAAGAGGTTGTGTGGCCAGCGCCACGCCCGGCCGCCTTTATTTCTCTCGTGGTGATGTTTACACACCGCACCAGGTTCTCATTTGAGAGAGGCTTAGTCGACCTAGGTGAGGTCCAGGAGGTCACGGGAGAGACCCAGGTGCCATGAGTTGATTGACTGAGAAAAGATCCCTGATACAGAACCTCGACAAAGACATATCCCCGTGTAATAGACTGTTGGGGCAAGTGCCGTTAGCGAGCACCTCATGAATGCATCTCCCTGGTGATGATATCTACACAGTCGACCTAAAATAGTGCCTACACAAACATGTGTGTGTGTAGGGAGCGGTAGTGTAGCGGTTAGCGCACTGTGCTACGAACCTGGTGACCCGTGTTCGATTCCCGCTCATGGCCAACAACACCAGTGATGATTATCTGAACCGGTCCTGGGCCTCCCCTAGGTCTACTCGGCCTCAAATGAGTACCTGGTGCGGTGTGTGAACATCGCCACTGGAGAGACAAAGTCGGCCGGGCGTGGTGCTGGCCACCCACCCCCTCGTGTACCGTTCCTGCCTTCATAGGTGCTCGCTAACAGCACTTGCCCCTACAGTCTGTTAAGGCTCCGCGGGGGAACTTTGTTGCCTGATAAACGCCTTGCGCAGTGTTTACCGCGCTCTGTGGCGCAAGCATCCCGTCTCTGGCAGCGCGAGACTGTGGCAGGTCGTACACTGCCGGGTCCTGTACAAACCAGCCCAGTCTTGAACTCGTCCTTGCCGGCGCGTCTGTGCGCCCCCGGCACGGCGAGGAGCGAGACCGAGAAGGATGATGTCTCGGCTCGAGTTCGCGCGGCTCCACCGTAAAAATATACGACGAGGCGTTGTATTTGCAGCGGCGCGGCCGATACCTGTCCAAGGACGCTCGCAATCGTTGACCGCACGAGAGGTGTTGCAGAGGTTCACGGTTCGCATCCAGCGGCCGCCCCGGTTAATTATCACGGTGCTCATCGACCGTAATCGTTGAAGATGCCGTGGCGCCGTTTGCAAGGGCAGGCCATCGCGTACCACCGGCGTCATGGCCCCGATTTTTCTTTTTTTTCCACTTCCCCAAACTTGTCAATTGGGATCGTGACTGGGTTCCCTCCTTCGGCTGCCACTCCGTTGTTAGTCTGGGCCACCGCCATTGTCGTCGCGTCCACCGACGCGTCCTAAACAAACCCACTTCGATTATGTTTCCAAGTCGATTGAAAATTGTACTGAAGATGTAAATCGGTAAGCGGGGAATCAGAACTTTTGTTTCCGTGTTTGCCTCTGCGTCGTTTCTCACGCTCGAACGGTTTCATTCCCACCTATAGCCTCAATGTAACATTATCGTACGCTTTGCAAACATAAATAATCTATTCGCACACGCACTAGTAAACGTGTGTGTGCGTCATCAATCAGTAAAACTCTATTTAAATATAGAGGCCTTCACAATACAAAATGTCCACAGGGCATTTGGCAAGTAAACATAACATAAGCTTTCGTGACTGCAGGAATCCATACTCTTTCTTTCGGTAAAGTCACTTCGGTATAAAATAAAATAAATCACAACGTCTGCCTCAGCATGGTCTGCTGCTGAGGCAGACTATTTTAAACAGTCTGCCTCAGCAGCAGACCATGCTTTCCCACCTGATGATGGACGCTTGTGTTGCGCCCGAAACGTCGTGAATTATTTTATTTTATACCGAAGTGACTTTACCGAAAGAAACAAACAGTACGTATGTATGTTGAACTTCTTTTGCACCGTACGTAGCCAACCGTGCTAGTCGGAGGTAACATTACTCCAGTTCGGATAATGTTACTCCAGTAACGTTTCGGTTGTACAAAACAATAAAAGGTGCACACACATTCCACGTGAACACAACATTGACCGGCACGCTGCACCACGAGCACCCCTCTACACGCAGAGCCACGTGACCCCAGGAAAGCAAAACCTGGAAACTCACAAACCTGGACTCGGAATGCACGAACCCCGAGTTAGGAACCCACCAACCGGTGACCATCGGAATTGATTTTTGCATCATTCCGTGCTTGTTAATTTCTGCAATGGATTTAGGTGAAATGTAGTCACATGTGCATCGCGGCACGCGCGCGCACATGCGCGTTGTTGTTTCTAGCTTGTTTACTTTCGGTTAGGAAGCGCAAGGATTAAGCAGTCGTCCTTGGGTCCTTTTGAAAAAAATAAAAAATACCTCTGTTATTTTTGTAAAGGGGCTCTCTGATTGCGACAAAGCGTGGACGGAAGGATCCGTTCTGGGAGTCGTTGAGAGCTCGTAGCGCCTCGACTGAACCCAGCCGCTCCGCTTTCCAGACTCGCCGGCAGCCGTTGTTTCGGCAAGTAAGCCCTGCCCTGGCTTCACCATTGTGCGGCACGTCAGCGGTGGTCAGGCTCGCCAAACAAACACTGCCAGCTTACTGGACGATATGATCGAGGGCGCCTCCACTTAAGCGATGGGGTAGCGTGTTGCAGAGGCCGCAAACGGGTTTTGATTTTTTACCCGTACCCGTACCCGTACCCGGCTGCACCAGGGTCGCAAACGGGTAGCCGTACCCGTACCCGGCCGTACCCGTACCCTACCCGTACCCGGCTTGGAACACATCCGAGGGGGCATGGATCGGGGAGAGGGAGCGATGAAATATGTCTCGTTCGCTGGCACTGGGTGGATTGTTGCATCGCAGAATCGTTTGAGATGGAGATGCCTTGGAGCGAGGACAGGGGGGGGGGCCTCAATCCAGCAGTGGATTGACCATGGCTGACGGTGATGATGATTGCCCAGACTAGGCCAGGGCCCGTCTGTGTGAGGTTCCGTCCGTTCGGCTCTTTGTTTTCGGGCTGCGACCCCCTCACCACCCCCCCCGTCCCCCTCCTCCTCCAGGCAGAGCCACGCAGACATCTCCACGGCCAGATGGGACGGACGAACGTTGCCATGGCAGTGCCAAATTCGGATCATTTCCAGATGTGGAAGATTGATGGGCGGTCTAGACTGGAAGCTGGAGCCTCGGAATCCTCCATTCATTGGTTGTTTTTATTTGTTTTCTTTGAATAATTACACATGATTACCGAGGAAAGCCTCCCCCGAGTCCCAACACTCTCTTTCAGGAGGGTCCTGCCAAGTGTTAGCAGTTTCAGAGGGGGGGGGGTGTTTTTTGTGTTATTTGCTGTTAATTCTTCAACTTTAGGTGGTTTGGCCAATACTGGTTACACGCGATGTTATTTTTGCTTTGAGAGGTTAACCGGACATCCCAGAGGGAATCCCCTGCAGAACAGGTGGAGAGGACATCCAAACGCCACACAGAGAGGGCCACCCTGTTGGGGAATTGAACGTAGGCCCTTTTTGCTGTGGGGCACGTCCACATGGTTGAACGCACGATCCCTTAACCCTTGTGCCCCCTTCGCGGGAGACGTGTATCTGGACATCGTGAATCGGCTTGCGACAGTTAAACGGGTCCGTGAGGTTTCTCCCCAAACGCGCGGGTGGTGCTGCTGAAGCGGCAACACATTGGCGCGTTTGTTCACGAGGTAGCAACTTTCTTAATCGGCGGTGCCGGGTGGAAGAGGGTGGCACGACACACATTTCACTTGCGCGACCTGACCCAACTAAATTGCCTGCGTGTTAAACGGGTTCGCCACGGTTAGTCGGCCTGCGTGCCACGTGGGACGGGCACTCCTGTCTCTTCCAATGTGTCTAGCACGCAGTCGCTCGGTTACGCGAGTGCAAATTTACGTGTTGGCGATCCGAGACGAGAGGGACCAGAATGCACTTCTTCAGAAAACGCTGATGTTCTTTGGCTTGTTTGACGCATTTTTGCGTCTCGTTCAAAACTTCCCAGCCTTTGCGGTTATTCTAAAAAAAATAGTTTTTTAAGATGGTGACGATAATGATGAAGGAGGCTTTTATAGTAATTTATAGATTTGATGTTTCACAGCGTGGAAGACGCGGGCCATGATTATCCCCAGGTGGAGCCCCCCCCCCCGTCCACCATCAGGGGCAGGTCGTTGAACTGCTGCGCCCTTAAGGCTGAGTGGCCGTCCGTAAATTGCATCACGCGATTTTGGACGATTTTTGACTCCCTCCTCCCCCCCCATCGTCACACGGCGTCACTAAAAGTCAGACCCCCCCCTCAAATATGACGTCACAAAGCTCTGCCCCCTTCCCCCCCAACTAAAACATGCTTCAAATCGCTTTAAGCTATTGTCATTGTGGTGCGTATTTAATGTGGCGCTGCACTCTGATGTTGTAGGAGAAAACATTTATCAAAAAGTCGATTTAATTAAGTAGAACGTGTTGTCTATATTTATTTAAAGTTGCGCATTTTGATGTGACATCACATTTCTAAACCCCCCCCCTCGTCACACATCGTCACAAATGTCTGACCCCCCCCCCCCCTTAAGTGCGTGATGTTATTTATGGACGGCACCTTATACCCGGGGGGGGGGGGTGGGCTGCTGGGAAAGTGAGAAACATTGTTGTCCTGGCATCTGTGCCAGGGATTCCTTTTTTCTCTCGAAGGCACAATCCGTGCCTGTGTGTGCAATTCCACGTACAGTACCACCGTACAGTGCTGTGAAAAAGTGTGCATACGCTCTCTATATAATTATATTAATTGCCTTCATTAGGCCACGGAAATGTGCAATGTGGTCCCTAATTACAAAATTACTTAGCGCCGAATATTACACAACCCCTGCAGAGTGATGCGAGTTGCGTGCATGCGGACTGTGCACACTCGTGCCACGGGTATCCGCGAAATGTGTGAACGTGTGTCCTAGGGCTCAACGATTTGGGGAAAATATCTAATTGCGATTTTTCTGGCAGATACTGCGATTTGATTTGCGATTACATTTGTTTAAGGCAAGCTTCAGTTGAATATTCACTGCGCAATAGATTTAAAACACGTGATGGAGCATTACCACCACATGATACCATCAAAATAGGAACTGCTCTATATATTCTAAAGCAAAGATGAGAACTTAAAAAAATATTAATTGCTTACAACATGTATTTATTAAAATGTTTGAATTGAAATAGAACAATCAAACATAGAACAAGTGTTAAGTTAAATAAATAAAGTTATAATAATAAAAAAAACAATTACAATAATTAACTAGATCTGGCCACCTCGCAGCCCAAGTCTGTACACAACATCTGGTACACACACCAAGGTAGTCGTCCCATCCAGGTACTAACCAGGCTCAACACCCCCCCCCCCCAGCCTGCTTAGCTTTGTATTTATATCCAGTTTATTGTCCTTCCCCCGCAGCTCCGATTTGCACAATTGGCTACGTACGGTGCGAAAGAAGTTCAACACGCATACATCATCTGACCAACACCGGCCCCCCCCCCTCGGTGCGTGCGAAATTCAGCCGTTTTCCTACTCCACTACCACCTCCCCACCCCCCCTATTTTTGTTTGGCTTTGTGTAGATTTATTTTTATTTCTCCGACCACGTGTGCAAACAAGTGTGTGTGTGTACGCAGCACTGCTGCGTTGGCAGGCTTGAGCAAGCGCGTTGCTGCTCTCAAGAGCATTTGAGAGGAGAGAGGTGATTGGTTTGGAACTCTGCTTCCAACTACAAATTCTTCGCAGTGCAGTAGGAGCTGGGTTTAAGCCGGTTATTTGGCGATGCTGCTGCTGCTGCTGCGTTGGCAGTGGTGCACATGCACAGTTAGCAAACCAAAAAACTAAACAATTTTTTATTTTAACGGGTAAGGCCCACTGAGCTGTTATAGCTGGTTTTTAGAAGCTACCTGGCCACTTGGTTGAGCTATTATTTGTGGCCAGGTCGCTTCTGAATAAGAGCTATGTAGCCCAGTGGGCTTTACCTCCTGGTAAAATGAAAAAAATAGTTTAGTTTTTATTGTATATTTTTTAAGTGATTTATTCACCTTTCCTATACTTTGCACTCCCGTCCCTACTGGACATCTGTGATAAAGAGCTGTATAGCTCATCGGATTCCTCCTAATAAATATTCTGATTATGAACGATCTTTATTTTTAAGCAAAAATATATTCGTACGGAGGTTTTCACGGCCGGTGTTACGTTTATTCCACTCACCGGGAGCTTCTTCAAAAGCTGAAACTTAAACCATTTGGAGCGTAACGTCAGAACGAGAGCGCCGAGCAGCGCACGGCACGAGACGCGTCGGCTCGTGCCCTGCGGCACAAGCGGCGTTGCTTTATTTCTTCGTTCCCCCAAAAAAATTCCAACATTTTAAATCGCGTGTTTTTTCAATGAAAAAAAATGTGGTCGAGCAGTGCATTTACGTGCAGCTGGAATGCTGACCTAAAATCCAGCAATGTCGTCGTTTGCGTCTTGATTTGGGAGTTGATGGCGCTTCATTTCCTCTGTACATTCATATCATTCATGTAACCACACCACCGCCACACTCCTCTCTCTCTCTCATTCTTTCGCTATCATTCTCACGCCCACAAATCTCACTTCTCTCCCGTGCCCTAATCCTCAAGCCCCCTCCCCACTCATGCCGATGTGAGGCTGTTTGCCGGTGTGAGGCTGTTTGCCGGGCGATGTTTTGCAGTCGGGGTGACATGCCCCTCTCTCCTTGTTTGGTCTAAATCACTCCGCTGCGCGGTGATGCAACTTCACTTTTGCCGCAGTGGCTTTTTTAAATATTATTTGTTTTAAGGCCGCGCCGCTGCCTTATATGGAAATCCCGTCTCGGCCTTTCCAAGCTCCTCCGAGCGCATTTCCCATCTTGCTGTCCAACAGCAAGATGTGAGCGAGTTTGTGGGGTTTAATCTCTTTAGCAAATTAATGGCTTGAGCGGTTGGAAAATATACAGTGCGCATGGCACAGATGCGTATCCCTTATTAAGTAAATAAAGCTATTTAAACGGTTTTCACATTTAAGACGGCCAGATTTATTTGAACAGATGGAAATCATGAATGTGCAGGCATTCGTGCTTGTGACGTCCCGGCTCTCCGATGCGTGACCTCGTGTTGTCCGGCGCGATGTCCGACGTTTCGCTCCCACGTGCTGGGATATGAGACCATTGAGATTGCAATCTCTTGAGCCAAGGGAGGCCACTGGGGGGGGGGGGGGGTGATGAGATCAAACGAATATATACGAAATCAGGTAAAAAAAAATAATATGTGAGCAACAGAAGATACCAAATTACTTAGTTTAACACCTAGGCTTTCGCGACCGATATCCATAATCTAGTTTTTTTTAGGTTCGATGGCGTAAATTTAAATGTGTTGTTAAACCCGCCACCACCCGGCTCAGATTGTACTCTGATTGTAAATGTTGCGAGTTGGCTCTCCAACACACCGGTGTGCTGTACTAGTAACGAATTGCCACGTTCTGTTTACGTGACAACCCTAACTAGTTGGCTGTGTCAACGACGATCGTCATAGATTGTCTCTCCGAAAACCGCAGCCAAGCCCAGGTGTGTAGTCACTGATTTGGAACCGTTGGGCAGGTGCACAGGATGTTATTGACGAGGGGTTCTGCATAAGGGCGGTGTTCACACGTCTACATGCTCCAAAATGTGTGGGTCATTCCTCGGCCTTCGTTGGGTCACACTGTCTGCGAGCCTTAGCCACGTCAGCCCCTCAGTCTGTGCGAGTCTCGGGGTCTCTGTGTGCAGGTGCTTGGTCTCTTATGTGCATCACTCGGCAGTATTGTCACCAGTCGTTGCGACCACCAGTGTCAGCTCTGTGGGTCTGTGTAACTGTTACGGGTCTCTGTAACATTATGGTCCTCTATTTTATGAATCTATGGATTTGTACGCGAGTCTGTGGTCCTCTTTGTGAGTTTATGGATGGTTCTATATGGAAGTCAGTGGGTTTCTACGCGAGTCTGTGGTTCTCTGTTAATATAAATCTGTGGCTCTCCGTGCGAATCCACGCGTTTCTGTGTGAACCAACGTGTCTCCGTGCGAATCCCACGAATCTCCGTGCGAATCCCACGAATCTCTTTGTGAGCCATTTGGTAAAATTGTCACCGCCCTCGCCGCTCAATGTGGAGCCAACCCAGGGGTCTTGGCGGTCAGCGCCAGGGGGGGGAGTTGTTTTAAAGTAACCCGGTTCTCTAAGGTCACGGTCATTCTCCGCCATGCTTGTTAATCTTTAGCCTCCCCTTGGTGGTGTTTTGGGGTGAGAGGGTTCGCCTCAAGCGAAGTGTTTTGTGGACTTGGGCCTCTTTGCGAGCAGGGCGCACGCGTCCCGCCACGCAGACCGAGTTGAGGGTTGCAACTCTTCATGCTGCTCTGCAGCGACTAGGCCAGGGGTCGGCAGCCTGCGAACTGCTTCGTGACGTAATGTATGTACAGGGACTCCTCTACTTATGAACATTCGACATACGAACTTTCAGAGCTACGAACGAACCTGTTCGTATGTCCAGTTGCCTGTTAGGTCCGAGTCGTCAGTTCAACCGCCGCGCAATAGACGGCGGTGGTGGCATTTACATCTGCAGAACGTGCAGAACCGGTGGCATCTACAGGAGATTGAATATACAACTTTTAAAGCCATTCCCAGTGTTTAGTGTGCATGCCGTACAGCATTTTTGGAATCGACAGGAGTAAAGTTGGACTCGCGAACAAATCGACTTACGAACAGACCTCTGGAACCTGTAATCCCGTGCATCGCGGCTCTTGAAATACTGAGTTTTGTACCGAATTCGAAAAAAAAAATACTCTTCGAGTTATTTAGGTTGCCGACCCCTGATCTAGACTCAAAACAACAGTCTGGAGGCAGCGTGGACACAGGCATTTTTGCAAAATACAACGGAGGCTCACTTTCGAGACTGGCTTACCCGCGTTTTTGTGCACCGCACGCTGCCACAGTTGGTGCACGGTTAATGGTAAGCAGCGCGGCAGTTGAAATGGTGGGGCAAGTTTCTGTCCTCCTGGCCACATGCAGTGCAAGTACACGGGTACACCAGTTTGTTGATCGGCAGGTTGAGTGTTGCGGGGGTCAAATGTGGGTGCTCACTTACTAGACGTCTTTCCAGCATGTGAAGGGGTCAGGATTCCCTCTGGAAGGGCTCTCTGGTGCTTTTGTCTCCTGAAAGGGATCTTTGGAGCTGCCTCTAGCGGTGGCCCTTCCACCAGCAGTGGCCTAAGGTAAGCAGTTGCAGGGCTGCGCCTTTACTCTTTTGCGCACAACGAAGGGGCGAGGGCTGCGGTCGAGGTGCGACTTGAACACGTCTTCGTGTTGGTCTGGCCTGCCCTCCTGGCTGGCTTCCTGCCGATGATGGCATTTTGAAAATCGGCTTTTAACGTTCAACATTATGAAAGGGTGTGGCTCTGCCTCTGCTGAAACATAAAGCTGGTTCGCACTGTAGTGGGGGCAAGAATGTTCGTAATTTTTTAAATAATTTGTCTTAATTCCCACCAAATGCGCTGCCCTCTCTCGGCTTCACTCAAAAAATCACGATCACGGGACGAGGGCAATTCCGTTTTGGAACTCCGCAGCGAGCGGCGCATCGCCCCGTGTTAAGGGAACAATCCTGGGAACAAGCCGCCTTGTGCCGGCGAGAGACAATTCTCACAGGGCGCCAGCGGGGAGAGGAGAGCTGGTGCAGGGTCCATGGCCCTGCCCGCCAGCTCCGGCTGACGCCTGTCGGCTTTGCGTGCCCCCCCCCCCCCGTCTGGCTTTGGAATGCGGCGAAGGTGAAACAGGTAGGGCAGGAACCCCTGAGTCTCGGTGGGTGTGGTGCAGAGCTGATGTGTTCAGCGGCTGGCTCAGGGGCTGCTCACGGATGCCTCAGGCTCCCTCTCAGGCCCGGCTCAGGCCTGGGTCGGGCCCGACCCAGGCCTGAGCCGAAACATAAAGTGGCTCGGGTCAGGGATGATTAAGCAATGGCTCTAGGATGGCCTGTCTACTGGGGAGGGGTGGGCTGGGGAGGGGGGTGCAGTTTCCTGCAGTGAGTTTCCCCGGTGAGGCCGTAGCGTCGGCATAGAGACAGCGAATAACAAAGTGAATAAGCAAGACATTACCATCTCCGTCAGACGCGTGTCCCAGCACGTATTCTTGCAACATGCCAATTGGCCACCCTACTTTCATTCGCCCCACACTGCCTTCTGGCAGTGCATAATTTGAGCAACTATACAAGATACGTCTGCTCCTCCATTTAAGGTTGTCTGCGTGTTTTTGTCTGTACGTGTGTTTTAGTCAATGAAATGTGGACAAGTCTACAATGCAGAAGGCTTTTTTGAGTCTCAAGACTTTTCCAGGGGGTGGGGGTGGGTTCTCACAAAATGTTTGAAGTATAAAATGGGACTTTTTGCTAGTATTAAAGTCGGGAAAAATAAAAATAGGAAAAAAAAACAGGAGGTGTTAAGATTTTCAAACACCAAATAGAAACCTTTTGCAAGGAATTGTGTACTGCATTAAGCACACGCGGTACTTGCGGTGAACGTGCAAACAAACATGCTCTGATAATATAATTATTAAGAAAAGGCATTGTCTTTGAAACGGATTGACCTACACGAGAGACGACAGCAGCCTTCTTTAGGGCCTTGTCTCACCAGTGTCACACCAGCGAACGCCCAAAGGCGATCAGCACGAAGACAATGCCACCATCAGGGCATTTATAGGTCGGGGTGAGCAGCTACAACATGGGACCGTTTTGACCCTTTCTGGCAATGAAATATGTGTTCATATGTTCAAACACCAAGTAGAATCCTTTTGCAAGGGGGCGGATGTTGCTGTGCCTCAAATGAGTACCTGGTGCGATGTGTAAACATCGCCACTGGAGAGACAAAGGCGGCCGGGCGTGGTGTTGGCCACCCATCGCATCGTGTGCCCTGCCGGCCTTCATAGATGCTCGTGAACAGCACTTGCCCCAAAAAGGCAGCGAAGACTGTAAAGTGGGATCTTGGTCTTTTTACGTGTGTATCTATGCATGCGGGAGTTTCTCTGGCTGGCCAGGTTGTGATGGCTGGCTCTAGGCCACATACTGAGCCACCGCATGCCCAAAACAGATGATGTTTGGCAAGATCGAGGTGGCTAAACGGGCACGGCACATGACGGAGAATAGTTGAGATGATAAGGCACTGAAGGGAATTGGCACTGAGTGGACTTGCCAATAACTGGTACCATAGGTGTCAAGGTTGGCCTCCGTGGAGGAGGCTCTATATGGACGTGACTTGGCAGTTGGGAGGTGGTCACTTAACAAGCGGATCGCAGGGGTGGCGAAAATGCAGCACAAGTGGGCAGGCAAAGGTGGTGCGTCTGCCAGTCATCTCGGTTAACACGCAACAACTTGGGTCTGCATCGTGACCTCCTGCCAGCGAGCATTCGGCACTTCGTGAGGCCTCGCAGTGCACCTCGCCTTGCACATTCAGCGTGGTGATGTCACCGTCGGTGAACGATGCCTGCTTGTTTTAGTTGCTCGATTTTTTTTAAATGCTCGCGCGGGGTTAACGTTGCAGTGAAATACACGGTGTGAAACGTGCGTGAGCGCTCTCGCACGGCCACACTTCCTCCGCAGCTCCCTTGGCGCGAGAGGAATCTCCCGTATTGTGTGCAAACGCCACGCAATACAACGGCGTGTGTCTACGGGGATGGATGTGTGTCTGGAGCCACAGGACACTTCGCTCCTGTGACTTCCTTCACCACGCACACACGCCCAGTATGTCTTCCCGACAATAAAAAAAAATCCAAAATGCAGTTTTTTTTTGGGTTAGATCGCATAAATATAAATGTCGTTAAACCCGCCACCACCAATTAGTAATGTTTGCTCGTTATTAGTACAGCACACTGGTGTGTTGGAGGATAAATCCACAACATTTACACTCGCCACATTTATATTTATGTGATCTAAGCCAAAAAAGCATTTATTATGGATAATATCGGTCACGAAAGCCTAATACGTGTTAAACTAACAAGACCCTTTTCTTTCACGCTTTCTAGCAAAGGTCGAAAGCGTTGATGCATTCAACGTACACCCATCTGTCTGTCTGTCCGTCTCTGTAACAGGGGGGGGGCACGATAACTCCCGTAGCGATGATTCAATGTCAGTGGAATCTCAGCACTGTATAAGGTTGTGTTGGTAATAGGTCTCCTACCCTATAGAAAACCAGTCACATTCGTGAAGGGTATTCCATTTCCTGGTGATAAACAAACCCCAGCAGTAAATGGAATCAGCCTTTTCGGCCAAGTTGATGATGCCATGTACCAAGGCCGTATTTATAATATATATTGAAATATGCTCAAAATGTCTCCCCCCCCAATATATTGCTATAAAATAGATTTGTTTATATTATTGTGGTTATGTTTGTACTTTATTCATCCCTAATCTCTGCCATTATATACAATGAAACAAGAAAAGTTAAAGAAGAAAAAAACAGAGCAATGTAATACAATACACTATTAGACATTATTGTAAAAAATAAATAAAAAGTCAATCCCATGTGTTAGGGAATCTTTTATTATTTTAGGCAAGAAATGAGTTTTAAAAATTTAGATTTTTTTTTTCTAAGGGGGACCCCCAGACCCTTTGGAAGATTTTGTCTCCCCCAATGTTGATTCCATGGCTACGGCCTTGCCGTGCACCATGCGTGTTCATCGCCTCCCCGTGACATCATCCCAAACGATGTCCCGTGAGGATGCATCCGTTGAATGGATTTAAAACTATCGTGTTTCGCCGCACACGTCCAACTGCGCATCTGAAAATCTACGTCTGCATGCGTTGCTACCTCCGAGCGACGTCGAATCGACTCGGGATTCGCCCCGGCCCGAATCGCGATCGCAGTTCCGCCACGCGCGGCCCCCGGCGTTCACCTCCGCTGCCTTCCCCTCCCGCCCCCTCCCACCCCTGCCCCGTCGTCGTAAAGCATCGCGCTCGCACGCATCTGTCACCTTCAGCGGCTGCGAGTCGCTAAGGCGAGGCAGCGGCGAGGGCGACGACAGATCGGATGAGGAGGGAGGAGGAGGCGCGATGACGCTTGGCAGCTAATCCGGCTCCCGCCCTCTCTCACCGCCGCCCGCGGTGGACTGCCCACGACTTGAGACCTCTGGGGCAGGATATTCCTGGGATGTGACTGATCCCCACGTCGGGAAGGGGGGAGGGTGACTGTGGGGGTGCGGACGTCTCTGTCATTTTGACCCCCTCCTTCCCCCCCCGCAGCTTACCGTAGTTAACCCCCAGACAGACCGACGAACGACTTTGCGCTAAGACTGAATGGCCTTAGCGTGGGCGACTCAAATTTCTAACAAGTGCTCGGCTTCAGAGGCGGTGCTGTAGTTTAGAATGCAGGCCTGCTATTTGCCTCGTCTATGACCGTATTCTCTGGATTATTATAAAACGTGATTTGATCTCCACAATAACCCAGATCAGAGTTGGGGGATCGGGGTGTATCTTATAATCTGGCAGGTGTGTGTGATGGTGATGGAGCAGTTGTGGGAGAGAGTTTTCAATACCTGGGCAGTGTGCTTATGACCAGCTCCGGATTGACAGCTGAGGTCTCACTCCGAAACAGTCGGGTGGCATTATCTTTTCATCGGCTCCGCACGAAGCTTCGGGTCTTCTCGGCCACAGTAATGCCCTCCCTTCTCTATGTTTGTGAAATGTAGACCCCTCTAATGGAACATCTGCACCAGTTAGAAACATTCAGCCTGGCATGCCTATGATTAATCATGGGTTTGACCAGGCTGGATTGTGTGAGGACCTCACAAAAACCTTGAAATATCTGGACACATTCCCATTTGTGAGCTCCTCTGGCAGGCAAGGCTGCGTTGGCTGGGTCATGTCGCCTGCATGCCCAAGCAGGTTCTGTTTGGCC
The DNA here is from genome assembly GCF_964198595.1 of Lampetra fluviatilis. Taxonomy (NCBI): domain Eukaryota; kingdom Metazoa; phylum Chordata; class Hyperoartia; order Petromyzontiformes; family Petromyzontidae; genus Lampetra; species Lampetra fluviatilis. Next base: position 5,736,338 of record NC_136315.1, read on the forward strand.
GCATAGAGGAGGCTAAACGGACACGACATGGGCTGGAGAAGAGATGGATTGATACGGTACGGGAGGATGTGGAGCTGAGTGGACTTGCCGACAACTGGTACCTAGCGGTGTCAAGATCGGCCTCTATGAAGGAGGCTCGTGAAGGACGCTGCTGCTACTGGACAATTGGAGGCAGTCGCCCTCCAGCAACAAGGCAGGACAGAGGAGCGACGCTCACAACAACGAGCGGAGCGCCGGACGGCCTAAAATGCAGCAAGTTGGCACAGTATGGGATACAGCTGGTGCATCTACCAGTCAGCCAACCCATGGCACCTACTGGGTCTGTCCCCGTGACCTCCTGCCAGCGGGCCTTTGGCACTTCACGTGGTCTCAAAGTGCACCTGGCCTGGCACAGGCACCGTAGTGACATCACCGTCACTTAGTGGCAAATGGCGGATATTGGTGTTGGTGAGTGGCACGCTCACCAACACCGTGTCTGTGTTTTGTCTCTCAAATTCAGCATTTCCTGGGTTTACTGTTGTTTTCTCATTCATTCTTGCCTGATGATGGTTGCTTGTGTTGCAATCGAAACGTCGTATTTTATTATTATTTAATTTATTTTCTTTCTACGTGACTTTACCGAAAGAACCAAAGAGTAATCTCGTGGAGGAGTGGGCTGCAAAGCAGCAGCCACTGCTGCTTTGCAGGGTTCTCTCCTCTCTTGTGCCCCATGCGCCTCGCGCCTCATTCTTCCGTCTGCCGACCTGTGACCAGAGGGCTCTTGCGTCCCCCCCCCCCAACACTCCCCCCCCCCCACAACTCCAACACTCCCCCCCCCCCAACACTCCCCTCCCCCCAACACTCCCCCCCCCACACTCCAACACTCCCCCCCCCCAAACACTCCCCTCCCCCCAACACTCCCCCCCCCCCACCCCAACACTCCCCTCCCAACACTCCCCTCCCCCCAACTTACTCCCCCCCCCAACTTACTCCCCCCCCCCCCCAACTTACTCCCCCCCCCCCAACTTACTCCCCCCCCCCACCAACACTCCCTCCCCCCACACTCCAACACTCCCCCCCAACACACCCCACCCCCCAACACTCCCCCCCCCCCAACACTCCCCACCAACACCCCCCCCCCCCAACTACACCCCCCCCCAACTACCCCCCCCCCCCCCCAACTACTCCCCCCCCCCCCAACTACCCCCCCCCCACCACACTCCCCCCCCCCCAACTACCCCCCCCCCCCCCAACTACCCCCCCCCCCCCAACTACCCCCCCCCCCCCCAACACCCCCCCCCCCCAACACTCCCCCCCCCCCAACACACCCCTCCCAACACTCCCCCCCCCCAACACCCCCCCCCCCCCAACTACTCCCCCCCCCACCAACACTCCCCCCCCCCCCAACACTCCCCTCCCAACACCCCCCCCCCCCCAACTACCCCCCCCCCAACTACTCCCCCCCCCCACTAACTCCCCCCCCCCCAACTACCCTCCCCCCCCCAACTTACTCCCCCCCCCCCAACTACTCCCCCCCCCCCAACTACTCCCCCCCCCCCCAACACTCCCCTCCCAACACTCCCCCCCCAACTTACTCCCCCCCCCCCCCAACTTACCCCCCCCCCCCAACTACTCCCCCCCCCCCCCCAACTACTCCCCCCCCCCAACTACTCCCCCCCCCCAACTTACCCCCCCCCCCCCCCCAACCTACTCCCCCCCCCCAACTTACTCCCCCCCCCCCAACTTACTCCCCCCCCCCAACTTACTCCCCCCCCCCCCCAACTTACTCCCCCCCCCCAACTTACTCCCCCCCCCCAACTTACTCCCCCCCCCCAACTTACACCCCCCCCCCCCAACTACTCCCCCCCCCCCCCAACACTACTCCCCCCCCCCCAACTACTCCCCCCCCCCCAACTTACTCCCCCCCCCCCAACTACTCCCCCCCCCCAACTTACTCCCCCCCCCCCCAACTTACTCCCCCCCCCCCAACTTACTCCCCCCCCCCCCAACTACTCCCCCCCCCCCCAACTTACTCCCCCCCCCCCAACTTACCCCCCCCCCCCAACTTACTCCCCCCCCCCCCCACTACCCCCCCCCCCCAACTTACTCCCCCCCCCCCAACTTACTCCCCCCCCCCCACTTACTCCCCCCCCCCCCAACTTACTCCCCCCCCCCCAACTTACTCCCCCCCCCCCCCAACTTACACCCCCCCCCCAACTACTCCCCCCCCCCAACTTACTCCCCCCCCCCACCAACTTACTCCCCCCCCCAACTTACTCCCCCCCCCCAACTTACTCCCCCCCCCCAACTTACTCCCCCCCCCCCCAACTACTCCCCCCCCCCCCAACTTACTCCCCCCCCCCAACTACTCCCCCCCCCCACCAACTACTCCCCCCCCCCAACTTACCCCCCCCCCAACTTACACCCCCCCCCCCCCCAACTACTCCCCCCCCCCAACTACACCCCCCCCCCCCAACTTCACCCCCCCCCCCCCAACTACTCCCCCCCCCCAACTTACTCCCCCCCCCCAACTTACTCCCCCCCCCACTTACTCCCCCCCCCCCAACTTACTCCCCCCCCCCCCCCAACTTACTCCCCCCCCCCAACTTACTCCCCCCCCCCAACTTACTCCCCTCCCCAACTTACTCCCCCCCCCCCAACTTACTCCCCCCCCCCAACTACTCCCCCCCCCCCAACTTACTCCCCCCCCCCCCCAACTTACTCCCCCCCCCCCCAACTTACTCCCCCCCCCAACTTACTCCTTCCCCAACTTACTCCCCCCCCCCCAACTTACTCCCCCCCACCCCCCAACTTACTCCCCCCCCCCCAACTTACTCCCCCCCCCCAACTTACTCCCCCCCCCAACTTACTCCCCCCCCCCCCAACTTACACCCCCCCCCACCACACCACCCCCCCCCCCCCAACCACTCCCCTCCCAACACTCCCCTCCCCCCCAACTTACTCCCCCCCCCCACCAACACTCCCCCCCCCCCAACACTCCCCACCCCCCCAACTTACTCCCCCCCCCCCAACTTACTCCCCCCCCCACCACACACTCCCCCCCCCCCAACACTCCCCTCCCAACACTCCCCTCCCCCCAACTTACTCCCCTCCCCCCAACTTACTCCCCTCCCCCCAACTTACTCCCCCCCCCCCCCCAACTTACTCCCCCCCCCCCCCAACTTACTCCCCCCCCCAACTTACTCCCCCCCCCCCCCCCCAACTTACTCCCCCCCCCCCCCCCAACTTACTCCCCCCCCCACCAACACTCCCCCCCCCCCCAACACTCCCCTCCCAACACTCCCCCCCCCCCAACTTACTCCCCCCCCCCAACTTACTCCCCCCCCCACCAACACTCCCCCCCCCACCAACACTCCCCCCCCCCCCAACACTCCCCTCCCAACACTCCCCTCCCCCCAACTTACTCCCCCCCCCAACTTACTCCCCCCCCCCCCCAACTTACTCCCCCCCCCCCCAACTTACTCCCCCCCCCAACTTACTACCCCCCCCCCCCCCCAACTTACTCCCCCCCCCAACTTACTCCCCCCCCCCCAACTTACTCCACCCCCCCCCCCCAACTTACTCCCCCCCCCCACCAACACTCCCCCCCCCCCAACACTCCCCTCCCAACACTCCCCCCCCCCCAACTTACTCCCCCCCCCAACTTACTCCCCCCCCCCCACCAACACTCCCCCCCCCACCAACACTCCCCCCCCCCCCCAACACTCCCCTCCCAACACTCCCCTCCCCCCAACTTACTCCCCCCCCAACTTACTCCCCCCCCCCCCCAACTTACTCCCCCCCCCCCCAACTTACTCCCCCCCCCCCAACTTACTCCCCCCCCCCCCCCCAACTTACTCCCCCCCCCCAACTTACTCCCCCCCCCCCCCAACTTACTCCCCCCCCCCAACTTACTCCCCCCCCCCACCAACACTCCCCCCCCCAACTTACTCCCCCCCCCAACTTACTCCCCCCCCCCACCAACACTCCCCCCCCCCCCAACACTCCCCTCCCAACACTCCCCTCCCCCCAACACTCCCCCCCCCCCCAACACTCCCCTCCCCAACACTCCCCTCCCCCCAACTTACTCCCCCCCCCACCAACACTCCCCCCCCCAACTTACTCCCCCCCCCCAACTTACTCCCCCCCCCCCCCAACTTACTCCCCCCCCCACCAACACTCCCCCCTCCCCACCACGGAGACTCACGTGTAGCGGCGTCGGCGGGAAGCGCTGACAACGGGCCGAGCGAGCGTCGCTCTGCGGCCTGCGGAATCGACGAGCCCGCGCCACCACCGCAGCAACATTTGCTGTTATATAATATCCGCACTCGAGTACGTGCGGCGAACGTGCGCGATCCGTGGGGGAGCGGCGGCGTAGAGGTTCGCACGCCGCGATACGGTACCGGGGTACACGGGTTCGATTCCCGCTCACGGCCAACACCGGTGACGATTGTCTGCACCGGTCCTGGGCCTCCCCTAGGTTAACTCAGCCTCAAGCGGTGTGTAAACATCGTCACTTGGGGAGACAAAGGTGGCCGGGCGTGGTGCTGGCCACCCACCCCCTTCGTGCGCCGTGTCGGCCTTCTTAGGTGCTCGCTAACATCACTTGCCCCAACAGTCTGTGAAGGCTACACGGGGGGATCTTTGTGTCGTGTATGTGTACATTCACTGGCTCTGGATAGTGGCTTCAATGCCTGTCTTAAATCGGTATGACTTTATTTCCGTGCGTTGCTCGGTTGTCTCGAAATAAACCGGAGGTGGTGGGGGGGGGGGGAGTCGGTAATTGAACACCCTCCCAAGTCTCGCTGAGGAACTATCTCGTTATTATGTTGATTTGCACTCCGAGGGGCGATTAAGGGTACGTGACTCAGACTGCCAACGAGCGCTTTTAAAGGAGTCGTCTAAGGCTCTAATCTGTGCCGTCCACAGTGGGGACAGCCCAGAGGTCGCAAACGGGTTTTGATTCCTTACCCGTACCCGGCCGCACCAGGGTCGCAAATGGGTACCCGTACCCGGCCGCACCAGGGTCGCAAACGGCTACCCGTACCTTGCCGGGTACGGGTAGCCGGGTATCGGGTAGGGTACGGGTATCGGGTACCCGGTTGTGACCTCTGGGACAGCCTGTCACCCCATTCGATTTCAGCCGCTCGGACCGAAAGCACCGGAGGGTAACCAGCGCCGCGGCAGCCATGCTGCTCCCCGAGTCCTGGCACACGAGGACACAGTCGCCTCTGGGAAGTGAGCGAGCCCACGCTGCTTTTCAGCAAAGTGAACGATTTGCGATTCGTATTGTAAACGGCAAAGGAAGGTGCAGCCCAACGATTGCTTGCTCACGCCATGTATGTATGTACGTATGTTGTATGTATGTTGTATGTATGTCGAATTTATTTTGTCACCGTATGTAGCCCAACGTGCCAATGTACACGTTTCGAACTTCTTTTGCACCGTATATAACCAACCGTGCTAATCGGTGGTGCGGGGGGAAGGACAACAAACTAAACACAAAAATCAGTTCTAAAGAAATTAGTTTTCAATCTACCCTATGTGAAAAATCTCGAGCAACCTCCTCTCGCAGGAGGCGCTTTGGCCTTCTCTTCCTTGCTGGCCGGACGTCTTGGAAGAGTTGGGAGTACCCACATTTTACTCCGTCGCACGCGGCCTGCCGATCAGCTTCACTGTGGTTGAGAACCATTTGTGCTGCTGCGTTGACAGAGGCGCGGGATGGGATTTGAACAATTTTTTTTTAAAACAACACCTGACCATTGTTTCAATCGTCAGCGCCCACCGGGAGATCGCATCTAACCAGTGGCTCCAGATTGCAATTCCGGTGGGGATGACCAATCATTGCGCCGGGGCACCACGAGTCACATTGCATGGCCGTTGAAACCCAGACGGGACAGATGCAAATGCAGCAGAAAGCAGCGGGCCCCGTAAAGGAAATGTTTATTTGGATTGAAAGGCTGGGGGGGGGGTGGGAAACTCAGCCATTCTGATGAGGAATGTGAGAAATTTGCTCATGTGACCAAAAGTAAACGGTGCCTGGTTTCTGAAATTTCCCCCTTCTGGTTTCTGAAGAAGTTACCCTTTTCCGTAGCTGTGCATCGTATTAAACGAGCGGTGTGCCGGGAAGTGCTTCCGTTGGCCATTGAGGATCCAAAATCTCCGACAGGCAGGTTGTCCCAGCAACGTGGACGCTCGTGCATCTCCACAGGGGACTCCTCACTCACTCAATCGACCACCACTCAAGAACTCGCTCAACCAACTACTCGCCCACCAATTAGCTCCTTCACTCAATCAACCACTCAAGAACTCACTCAAGTAACGACTCACTCACCCGTTCAGTCAACCAACCACTCAACAAACTACTCACTCGTTCACTCAACCATTCAACCAACTACTCACTGACTCGTTCGCTCAATCAACCACTCAACAACTCACTCAAACAACGACTCGCTCACTCGTTCACTCAATCAACCACTCAACCAACTACTCACTCACTCGTCCACTCAACAACTCACTCAAACAACTACTCACTCGTTCACTCAACCATTCAACCAACTACTCACTCACTCGTTCACTCAATAAACCACTCACTCACTCGTTCGTTCAATCAACCACTCGAGCGGCAGACCTTACTCCCACCTCGGACACCCGTACTTCTCCAGGGGGACTTCTCACACGAACCATCTTTTTTTTATTTCTTCTGACCGGTTGAATAAATTCGAGTAAATCTGAAGAAAAAAATCTACACGCAGCTTGGTAACACCCTTGAAATGTAGGTATGTCTGCTGAACTTATTTTGTAGCCTATTCAGCCAACCGTGATAATTGGAGTTGCGGGGAAGGACAACAATCCCGGCATGTTGGTGGGAAACTTTCTCTCTGGATTTTGAACAACAACAACATTCTGATGCCCGAAACTGGCCTGTAAGTGGAATTTTGAATATTTGAATAATGCCATATGTTGATAATAATGGCATATATTTATCTGGGAGTGCCTCACTTAACCTCTAGATAATTTTCACGAAGATTCCGCAATAGGATCGCTCGGCCAATTCAACTTGGAGAGGTAGAAACTAGAGTACGTAAAAAAAACAACTCGCCCATGCGCTCATCCATCCATAGAGATGTACGTACACTGAACTTCTTTCGCACCGTACGTAACCAACCGAGGGTAAGAGGATGGTGCGGATGGGTTCACGAACCCCCACCCCCGGGTACCTCGCAGCCCCGGTGGGCTCGGGGAGTTTCACAAAAAATCTAATCTCCATGTGCCCCACCAACCCCTGGCTCCAAAGCGCCGGATCACAGGCGTGTACCGCCACCACCACCACCACCGGATGTGCCTGCGTGAACTGCTCCCCATGGCTGTGGCTGTAGCCAGGGCAGACACGGCCACTGTGGGAGACTTAAACCTTCTCCAGGCCAGGAGACGCCCACGCAAAACTGTGGACAAATATCCTGGTTGTTTTTTTTTAGACCTGCGTTTTCTCCCATCGCTACAGTGACGTATATGCCAATCGCGCCGATGGCTGAACCTTTAAACACACGACGGAGCAGGAACGGCAGGCCCCGGGCACCGAGTCTGTATCTAGTAGTCTCGTAGATTTCATATGATTACAGTGCAGTGGAACCCATCTTGTCCATTAAAAAGCAGGCTATCTTTGCAGATCCTGCCTGTAATCTAAGCAGTAACCGCTGGGAAGCATTTGCAAGTCGCCAAACTTCCACAGTGCAGCTGGGCAGCTGGCCGGAGCACTGGTCTGTGTGTGCGCGCGTGTGTTTGCCTGTGTGTGTGTTTGTGAATGTGTGTGTATGTGTGTGTTTGTGAATGTGTGTGTATGTGTGTGTTTGTGAATGTGTGTGTATGTGTGTGTTTGTGAATGTGTGTGTATGTGTGTGTGCGCGTGTTTGTGAATGTGTGCTATGGTTGTGGGGAGCGGTAGTGTAGCAGTTAGCGCTTCGCTGCGCTACGAACCTGGCGACCTGGGTTCGATTCCTACTCACGGCCAACCGGTCCCGGGCCACCCCTAGGTCGACTCAGCCTCAAATGAGTACCTGGTGCGGTGTGTAAATATTGCTACTAGGGAGACAAATGCGGCCAGGCGTGGTTTTGGCCACCCACCCCCTCGTGTGCCGTGCCGGCCTTCATAGGTGCTCGCTAACAGCTCTTGCCGCAAGTCTGTTACAGGCTATACTGGGGGATCTTTGCTATGGTGAGTGGTGGCGCCGTCGTTAGAAGCGAAGTGGTTACCGCTCTGCGCGACCATAACCCGAGTTTGATTTCCCGCTCGCGAACAATAACAGTAACGAGTATTTCAACCAACCCTGGGCCTCCCCTAGGTCGACTCAGCCTCAAATCAGTACGTGGTGCAGCGTGTAAACATCAGCACTGGGGAGACAAAGGCGGCCCGGGCACCGTGTTGGCCAACCCCCATCCCCCCTCGTGTTTCCGTGCCAGAACGGGTGCCATAGGTGCCCGCTCACGGCACCTGCCCCAACAGCCTGCGAGAGGCTATGGGGGGGTGGGGTGGGGGTGATCTGTCTTTGTGCGCGTGTGTCTGTGTGTGTGTGTGCGTGCGTGCGTGTGTGCGTGCGTGTGTGTGTATGTCTTGGCAGCAGCACCGCCGGACACGGCAGCGGCACTCTTCTCCCTTGATGCTAAATCGAGTTCCCGGCATCGCGCCGGTTTAGATTTCTTCTCCCCGTTGTCTCTCGTCACTGTTTTTTTCTTTTCTTTCCGAAGTCTCTTAGCGTTGCGTTGCGCGCGCACGCGGCCGGCTGGCCTGCTGGCACGCGCAGACCGTGTCCCCCCCGGCTCTTTGGTGGAGCGCTCTCGCTCTCTCGCTCGCTCGCTGTCTCGCTCTCTCGCTCGCTCGCTCTCTGTCCGTCCGAGACCTTACATGGCCAACGTTCTTGCGCTCGCACGCACGGGACGGGACGGCGAGGGGTTAAACAATTTTGCGCTCGCTGCGTGACATCATCGCGGTTTGTACGGGGCCCGGTTTTTGTTGTTGTTGTTGTTGCTGCAGAACTTAGGCAGCGAAATAAAAAACAAACGTGGGCGTGGGGCTGCTATTTGTTGCAGCGCCGATTTAAATGAAAAAAAAATTCGTTTCCGTGTTTTATTTTTCTCCCCCCCCACATTAATGAATGGGGGGGGGGGGGCCGTAGGAGGCAACGTTTCAGGTGTGGTCGCCACGGCACCGGCGCTTGCGTACGCGCGCCGGAATGCCGCGGTGAAAATCATCACCCCGCAGCTGCACCGGGCCAGCATCCGCCACTGCCCTCTTCCACCCCACCGCCGTTCCAGCCTCTCCCCCGCCCTTCAACCGCCATTGCCCTGAGTTTGACGAAGCGAGTTGGTTGCTAAGAAAACACGGCGCGGTTTTGTGTTTCCACGGGCGGAGAACGGCGCAAAGCGGAGTTTGTCGGGGCTCCCGGCTCAGCGTTGTCGTAGTTTCGACCGGCGGCCTTTGGGAGTGCGTCCGCTAAATAAATTAACGGCGCGCCGGTTCGTCCGCCGCAAGCCCCTGGCTCGTCTCCTTTAACCCCTGGGAGTTCATCGCTCGTTCTGTAGCGGGGAAACGCGCGGGGCTCCCCCCTCGTTGTTTCACACCGGGCCGCGGCCACGCGGGACCGGCTACCGTTCCGCGCCGATACTCATCCATGAGTCCGTGAAGGCATCGTAGCCGACGAAACTAATCGGCTTCTAGACTGGGGGAAGGAGGGAGGGAGGGGGATGTTTTTTTGCTGGCAACAACAACAACGGCAACAACGCCGCGTTTGTAATTCCCGCGCCACTCTCGTTAACGTCTCTCGCTGCAAGGGCCTCTTTGTGCCGTGTGGACACGCCTGCTGTTTTTCGTGTTGTCGGATAACGCTGAGGTGCGCGTGGGTGACGGGGGGCGGGGGGTAGCGTGGCGGTCAGCGCTACGCCACGCTACTATCCCGGCGACCCGAGTTCGATTCCCGCTCACGGCCAACACCAGTGAGGATTATCTGAACCGGTCCTGGGCCTCTACCCTAGGTCGGCTTGGCCTCAAATGAGTACCTGGTGCGTGGTGTGTAAAAATCAGCGTTGGGGAGATAAAGGCGGCCAGGCGTGGTGCTGGCCACCCACCCCCTCGTGTGCCGTGCCGGCCTTCATAGGTGCTGATCGCTAACAGCACTTGCCCCAACAGTCTGTTGAGGCTATAGAGGGGATCTTTGTCTTTGCCTGCCACACCTGTGTTGAGAGCGGCAATTGCGCAATTTAACTTCTGCGGTGGTCATAGGAGCTCATCCCAGGGCCACTGTGCCCACGACTGGAATGAAACGTATAAATTGGACATGCATTGAAGACCTGCCCTTCCCCCAGTAGTAACGCAACCTGAAGCTGAGGTGCATTCGTAAGACGCACACGCAACGAGAATGTACGTGTCGTATACCGGTAACGGCAAAACATATCTAAGAATTTTGTATTTTTTTTATATTTGAATGTTCATGGGCTTTTGTTATTCGTGTGGCTTCTTTTAATCTTCCTCTTGTTGCTCTTCATCAAAACCGAACTCGCCACGTGCGTCATGATAACGATTTGATGACAATGGTGTTGTACGCACGCATTTTGAACTTCATTCACACCGTACGCAGCCAAGCGTGCTAATCGGAGGTGCGGGGGAAGGACAACAAACCAAACGCAAAAATCTGTTTCTAATGAAAGCAGTGTTTAATCTAGAAAATTTCAAAGTGAATAGCTCCCATTGGCTTCCAAACATCGGAAGGAAGAGCGTTCCAGACAGCCGCAGAAGCTCATGCGAAAGCGCAGCGCGATGATGCGGTGACCGCAGTCTTTGTCCGATGGCTCTCGCTGCTGCCAGGACCACCGCTTGATGATGGTTTAGGCTCTTTGACGAGATGAGCAGCTGCTGCTGCTGCTGCTGCTCCCAGCACCATTAACACGACACTCGTGTGTTTGTGCTGCCGCTACCTCCGCTGCCGTTGCTAATTTCAGGGGTAAGCGACCAGCCCCCGTGCCCACCGCCACCCCCATCATCGAGAGCGCCCCCATCGTCGTGCCTCACCAGAAGGTACGCACACACACACGCACGCACGCATACACACACACAGACACACGCATACACACACACATGCATACACACACACACACACAGACACGCGCGTGTCTGTGCACACGCACGCATACACACACACGCATACACACACACAGACACGTGCGTGCACACGCACAAATACACACGCACGCATACACACACACAGACACGCGCACACAGACACGCACATGTCTGTGCACACGCACGCAGACACACGCACGCATACACACGCACGCATACACACACACGCGTACACACACACACAGACACGCGCGTGTCTGTGCACACGTGCATACACACGCACGCATACACACACACACAGACACGTGCATGTCGGTGCACACGCACGCATACACACACACGCATACACACGCACATACACACACCGCATACATGCCGCACCCAGCCTGGCTCATACGTACACACAACGCAGCTGGCACACACACACAACAACAACAACCACAACCGCCATTCGCCACTAAGTGGCGGTGACTTCACCACGACGCTTGTGTCCACGTTGAGGCCATGTGAAGTGTCGAACGCCTGCTGGCAGGAGGTCACGGGGCAGATTGTAGATCAGGCCAACCTAAATGTTTCTAACTGGCGAAGATGCTCCATTAGGGGGGTCCACGTTTCGCAAGCATAGAGAAGGGAGGGAATAACTGTGGCCGAGAAGACCTGAAGCTTCGTGCGGAGTGACAGACCAGGTAGTTTCCACACAGCGTTACGCAACCGATGAAAAGATAATGCCGCTCGACTGATTCGGAGTGAGACCTATGCTGTCAAACCGGAGCCGGTCATGAGCACACTGCCCAGGTATGGGAAACTCTCCACTCTCTCCACAACTGCCCCATCACCAATTGGGAGTTGTGGGGTAGAGTGTTCGATGGTACAAAATACCCAGGCAGGTGCTTAGTTTTGGTGAGGCTGATGGTAAGGCCCCACCTCTTAGTGGCAAGCTCCAAGTTCAGCAGCAGCGCCTCCAACTCTGAGTGAGCAGCAATTACCAGATCATCGGCATACATAACATGGTTGAGCAATAGGGAGCCATCCCTTGACCGCACCCGGGCATCGATCAGCCTCCCAAAGAAGGCTTCACGAACTACGTGGTCGAAATATATGTTAAAAAATGTGGGAGCCAGAGGACATCCCTGTCGCACTCCAAGGAGAACAGGAAATGGCTCCGACTCCTGACCACGTAGTTTTACCCAGGCCCGCTCACCATCATGAAGGTCCTTAATGATCGTGAGCAGAGGGTCAGGGACTCCGAAAGCACGAAGAACATCCCAGAGCCCAGGCCTGAAACCGCATTGGGGCTCCGCAAGCCTCTCCTCAGCGTGCCTGGCAAGCCGATGTTGAATAATCCTTGCCAGGACCTTTCCCGGCACACTGAGGAATGAGATGCCCTTGTAGTTGTTACAGTCTGTACGGTCCCCCTTTTTAAAGAGGGGGGCCACCAGGGCATCCTTCCAATCGTGCAGAACCCGTCCAGTGGTCCAGACTGTTGTTATTATGTCATGTAAGGCAGTCTGTGCACAAACGCCACCCTCCCTAAGCATTTCGCTTGGGAGATCATCTCTGCCCGGTGCCTTTCCTGGTCTCATGCTGTTGATCGCCTACTTCCTCAGCAGATGGCGCCTCAGCCAGCCACTCACAGACACCGCAGCCTCAGCAGGATCATCCCCATTTTGTTCCACAATGTTTTCCAGGCTGAGGGATTTACCCTCCCCCAGGACCTTACATAAATACTCAGCAAATCTGCAAACCTGTTCCTGGGGGTCGGAGATTGGATCGCCGTTCTTTCCCCTCATGATGGTAATAGGTGTGGCGCTGCAGGTTACTTTTTTGATGGAGTTGAAAAGAGCGATGTGTGATCGCGGGCCATTGAGGCAGACTCCATCTCCTCAGCATCCCGCGACCACCACCCATCCTTGCAGCGCCTCACGGCTCTCCGAACCTCCGAGCGAAGGCTGCAGTAAGCCTGCTCATTCTCTGACGTGGGATGCTGTAGATGATGAGAGTGGGCCTGTCGCTTTTTTTCAGCCAGCCTGAACACCTCCTCTGTGGAGGTATGGACTGTGTACCCAAAGCAGCCATTGCAGCTGCATGAGCCACAGTCCTAAACCTTGCCCATTTACCCTCGACATCAAGAGAAGTGGGGGACGATGCCAACCCCAACCGCAAGCGATGATGAAATTCTCGCTTGCAACTTTCATCAGCGAGCAGAAACCATGCCACAATTTGTTTGAATCGGGTCCTGGGTGTACACCCACCACCGGAGTGGAAGAATGGCAGGCGCATTTTACAGATGACAAGTCGATGGTTAGAGGGCAGATCAGCTCCACGGTAGGTCCTGGTGTCAAGGACATAGGCGCTCATCCGCTGTTCCGTCACTATGTAGTCCAGCAGATGTTCTTGCTTGGACCCGGCATGCATCCATGATATTGTGTGGATGCGCCGATGCCGGAACAGCGTGTTGGTAATTACAAGCCCATGGGCTGCACAAAAATCTAGCAGCCTCCTACCATTGTTATTGAGCTGATCTGGCCCATGCCTTCCAATCACTCCAGACCAGGTGCCAGCATCATGGCCAACTCGGGCATTGAAGTCACCAACGAGGAGGTAGGGGGTTGTTTTTGCCGGACTAGCCTGGCTCATACATACACACGTACACGCAACGCAGCTGGCACACACACACACGCACACACATCCAGCCTGGCTCGTGCACACACACACATGCACACACACACATCCAGCCTGGCTCGTGCACACACACACACACCCAGCCTGGCTCGTGCACACACGTGCTTGCACACACACGTACCACACTCACCCCAGTTCGTACACACACACACGCAGACGCACACACGCAACCCAGCTCACACACAGACACACACACATGGCACCCAGCTTGGCTCTTGCAAGACAATGTCCGGCTCGTGCACGCACCACACCCACACCAGTTCGTACACGCGCGTACACACACCACATCACATCTGGCGACGACCTCTCCCTCCCTGTACCTCTCCTCCTCCTGTTCCTCCTTGGTCCTTTTTTCCGAACTCACCGTGGGCTCTGTGGGGTCACGCTTCTTCTCGACTTGCACTGCAGAGGCTTGCCGGTTCGATTTGATCTCCCCGAGTGGCAAGTTTGAAACAATGGGCAGGTGTCTGAAATCTCTCCTGCATCCGCCCGCCCGCCCCGCAGTATGAATGGCGACGCGGTGGATAGTCAAAGTTCAAAGTTCAATTATTAGGTATGGCCCTGTGAGCCATTTGGTTCTTGAATCGGGTGCAACCGCAACAAACAAAAAACTAAAACATGAACAAGAAAACTTCTTAAAGTGACTATGTGCAAACAGAAAATCCAAGAGAAGACAGCAAAATATTACAGAAAAAATCACCGTACACCAACCCTGTGCAAATATCCCAGTGGGATGCAAGTCAAACAACAAGAACCACAAGACAACTTAGATTAAGGCCATCAGTCTAACTCTACTACAACAAACAAACATGGCCAAACCAAAAAACTTTTCGAAAATCACCAAAATAAAGCCATTAAAGCAATGAAACAGTGGTCATAGGAATTGTGATCGGCTGGCCGCGTGCGATGGGGTCTTGTCCTGGGTGCTCCTTACTTTCCGTAGACATTTGGCCAGTGTGGAAGGGTAGGCCAAGTTCCCTCTCTGGAGGGGGCGATCTTGAGCTCCACCCTCTCGTAAATGCCCTTCCGGCAGCATTTGGCACGAGAGTTTCCTTATTACATTTTTACTTACGTTTTTTTTACTTTTGATCTGCTGCTCAGCTCAGCCGCATCCATCACTCGCCTCCCCCCCCACCTTCTGCTCGATTCCATTTCGGGGACCCTCTTGAGCTCACCTCTTCGCCCTGTCCTCCGAGCGATGCCTGCGAAGGCAAGCAATCGCAGGCCTGCTCCATTATCTCCGCCTGAGCCGAGTTCTTAGGGACGCGTCCGGACGTCTCCCCCCCACCTCCACCCCCCCTGCCACCCCGACCCGACCCCAGTGGCTGATCCGTAAAATCCTCAATTTCTCTCTCAAATGATTGCCCGACTAGGCTTGGTTGCACCCGGAAAGGGGCCTCTCTCTGCTTTGGCTGCGCCAGCCGGAGCTGATTACTTGTCGGCGCTGGGAACGGCAACGAAACATTCGCCTTGGGGGGGTGGGGGGGGGGTGGGGGGGTAGGGGGTGGAGGCCACTGAGTGGCCCGGCCTCCCACTTCCCCTCGCTTACAGTCCTCCGCGTCGTCGTCTTTTTACCGATTTCCCGTAACTTTTCCTCGATTCGCGAAAACCTCTTATTATCTCGCGCAACTTTTCACTGCCGCGTGCCGCTGGGGCGGCCCCTCTCGCCGTTTTGGGGATCCAAATCACCTCCGGATCACGTCCCATCTCGTCAGAGCTCGGAAGCTAAGCGGGGGTTTGATCCTGGTTAGAACTTGCATGGGAGACTGCCTCGCAATGCCGCCAGGTGTTGCAGGCCTAGGCCTGCAAAGTGGTCAGTGGATGGCGGCCATTGCAGTGGATTCACGATCCACTGCCCTGAATGCGGCTGCTTTTTAAGGACATTGGCATGAGTTTGAAGGCAATGGCGCTCTGTAACTTTGTGTAGCAGGAACTACCAACAGCCCAGTGAGCAGCCCAGGCATACATGTCTTATTATTTTAGCTTTCTAGATGCGGCCTTTGCACATTTTTTTTCATCAATTGTTGATAGATTTCTCTGGGAAGTTTCCCTCCCACACGCAAACAAACTGGACAGGGATTTGACCAAACATTGTAATGCAAGACACGGCTGATGAACGTTTCCTGAGACTCAGTGAGGCCTTTTCCCATGCGAATAAAATACTGTTCTACATTTTTGTTTGCTTCCGCCAAACAGTCCAACTCACTCGGTATGCACCAATTGTCGGCACATCTCAGAAGCTAAGCAGAGCGGAGCCTGAATAGTGCTTGGATGGGCGACCCAACATGAGCGAAAGACGGGTGTGCTAGGCATTTGCTGTTGTTCTGTACACAGCCTCACCTCCGACACCGATCCGTACTGACCGGCGTGGTGACGTACGGTCAAAACATCTGCCACGGTTTGAAAGGCGTGGGTAGTGCCCCTAATCCAGCAGTGGATTGACAAACGGGCCGTGCGAATGAAAAGGCCATTCTGAAATTGGATGAACTGGTAGTTGCATTTTCACACTCATAATAAAGGTTTCTGGGGTTAGATCGCGTTATTATAAATATGTCGCCACCCTCCACCACCCGACATGGCCATTCAGTAAAAAATGTGTCACGTGAACAAAACGCCAATTAGTTACTTCTTCAGCCCACCGGTGTGTTTGAAGAGTGAATCCACAACATTTATAATTTGAGTACGACGTTTCGCTGGTAATTACATCCAGCATCTTCTGTCAAATCGCCCGAATAATACTGGTCGCGTAAAGCCTACGTGTTAAACGGCATTTTCACACGTAGGCTTTCGCCGCCAGCATTACAAATTCACAGTCGGTTTCCTTTGTGTGAGATCATCGTGGAGGGACAATGTCATTCTGAGATGTGCGCCTGACCAAAGCCAAACGAGTCGAGTTGTCACGTGCACCGGTGTGCCCGTCGACTTTGTCTCTCGGCAAACCCGGTTCCGTTTGAGAAGCGAGCGAACGTTCAACGGTTTTGCACGGCGCGTCGCCGGCGTGCGCAAGTTCTGTTCGTACGTTTCGTCTCAAAGTTTTAATTGAGTATTTGGGGGGGGGTCAAGGAGCGTGCATGATTGAGGGATTCGTTTGAGGTTAATCTCTGCGGCGCTGTTCTCTTCTGCGTTCTTCCAGGTTCCCCCGGAGCGAATTCTTGCTTTTCCTCCTTCAGTCCTGCCGCCCTCTGCCCTCTCACCTCTGACCTTGTGCCCTGCTGCGCACGACCTCATTTCTTTTCCGGCCTTGTCGCCCCTCTTAAAAAGATAACGAAAGCCACACGACACGGCAAAGCACACATTTAAGCGTACGCAAGTCTGAATATGAAATAAAATGTGGTCATATTAAACTATCCCATTATGCGTTTAAGGTTCAGGGTGTCTGCAATTCCTCCTGCCTCTCTCACCAGTTTGCGTAGGTTTGAGGTGTTTGGGTGCCGGTATTGTGAGTCTGCGTCCTCGGCACAGGACGGTGCAGGGAAGCCCCATTGCTGCGCTGTACTATGCTCCCTCGCTATTCACCAAACGGCACTATCCAGTGTGGTGAAGGACGGTCGAGCAGTTTCCCCCACATTGGTTGGGTAAGCTGAGGTCGCGACCTTGGATCGCGGCAATTTGTCTAATTGATAGCGGGGGAGCGAGGTAATCTGCGGCTTCCCATCGGTTGCCCCCCCCCCCCCCCCCCTTGCTGCGGTAGAGCAGCGAGTGAGTCCCAAGTGGCTCCAGACGACCCTCCATTTGAGGGTCATCTTGTTCGGGGTTCGACACGTGTTCGTAATTGGTAGCTCCCTCCATGATGTCAGTGTTCTGGGTTCTCGAATGAGAAATGAAGAGAGCGGGGAGCGATTCGTCGGAGGTCAAATATTCCGATACTCCTCATTCGTGTAGAGCCAAGCGTCGCTTATCAGACAGAGAGCAGCAGGGTATTGTGGACACCCAGTGGAACAAAACATTCGGCTCAAAACACTGCCCGGTAAACCGCTTTCACGACGTGCCCGCGGGGCCGTCCTTCGTCGTCTGAACCGACCATTCTCCGCGTTTTGTTTGACTTGACATTGCATAATTCCCGCGCATCTCGCCGCCCGGATACAAGAAAAAAAATAACCGAAAGGTCGTCGGTGTGACCTCCCCCTTCCCGGCCGCGCCGGCCTCAAAATTTGGCGCAGACCAAGGTCTACAACTCCCCTGCGGGTCTGTACGCGGGCGAGGCGGCAGAGGGCCAGAGGCGAGGCACGTGGGAGGAGAAGCAAGATGGGTAAGATGAACTTCCCGCCCGCGCGGGGTCGGCGTTCGCGGTTGTTTGACGGTGCCGAGACGGTTTTCTCCGCGCGTGCGCGGGAGCTTTCTCGAGAGAAGGGAAATGTCGACGCGGTTTGTGCCGCGGCTCCGGACGAAGCCTCTCCCCGGCACGTGGAGCGAAACGTCGGGCGGACGTCGCGCTGTACAAGACGCGGTGGTGACGCGGTGGTGACGCGGTGGGGATGCGGTGACGATGTGGTGATGCCGTGACGATGACGCGGAGAGCGAAGCTGGGTAACGTGTCGCTTGCAGCCAATCCGTGTAAGTCTGTGACTCAGCGTGTAAGTGTGTGCGAGTCTCCGGGTCTCCGTGTAAGTCTGTGACTCAGCGTGTAAGTGTGTGCGAGTCTACGGGTCTCCGTGTAAGTCTGTGGCTCAGCGTGTAAGTGTGTGCGAGTCTCCGGGTCTCCGTGTAAGTCTGTGGTTCAGCGTGTAAGTGTGTGCGAGTCTCCGGGTCTCCGTGTAAGTCTGTGGCTCATCGTGTAAGTGTGTGCGAGTCTACGGGTCTCCGTGTAAGTCTGTGGCTCAGCGTGTAAGTGTGTGAGAGTCTACGGGTCTCTGTGTAAGTCTGTGGCTCAGCGTGTAAGTGTGTGAGAGTCTACGGGTCTCTGTGTAAGTCTGTGGCTCAGCGTGTAAGTGTGTGAGAGTCTACGGGTCTCCGTGTAAGTCTGTGGCTCAGTGTGTAAGTGTGTGAGAGTCTACGAGTCTCTGTGTAAGTCTGTGGCTCAGCGTGTAAGTGTGTGAGAGTCTACGAGTCTCTGTGTAAGTCTGTGGCTCATCGTGTAAGTGTGTGAGAGTCTACGGGTCTCTGTGTAAGTCTGTGGCTCAGCGTGTAAGTGTGTGAGAGTCTCCGGGTCTCCGTGTAAGTCTGTGGCTCAGCGTGTAAGTGTGTGCGAGTCTATGGGTCTCTGTGTAAGTCTGTGGCTCAGCGTGTAAGTGTGTGAGAGTCTATGGGTCTCTATTAGTCTGTGACTCATCATGTAAGTGTGTGTGAGTCTCCGGGTCTCCGTGTAAGTCTGTGGCTCATCATGTAAGTGTGTGAGAGTCTATGGGTCTCTATACGTCTGTGACTCATCATGTAAGTGTGTGCGAGTCTCCGGGTCTCCGTGTAAGTCTGTGGCTCATCGTGTAAGTGTGTGAGAGTCTCCGGGTCTCCGTGTAAGTCTGTGGCTCAGCGTGTAAGTGTGTGAGAGTCTACGGGTCTCTGTGTAAGTCTGTGGCTCAGCGTGTAAGTGTGTGAGAGTCTACGGGTCTCTGTGTAAGTCTGTGGCTCAGCGTGTAAGTGTGTGAGAGTCTACGGGTCTCTGTGTAAGTCTGTGGCTCAGCGTGTAAGTGTGTGAGAGTCTACGGGTCTCCGTGTAAGTCTGTGGCTCAGTGTGTAAGTGTGTGAGAGTCTACGAGTCTCTGTGTAAGTCTGTGGCTCAGCGTGTAAGTGTGTGAGAGTCTACGAGTCTCTGTGTAAGTCTGTGGCTCATCGTGTAAGTGTGTGAGAGTCTACGGGTCTCTGTGTAAGTCTGTGGCTCAGCGTGTAAGTGTGTGAGAGTCTCCGGGTCTCCGTGTAAGTCTGTGGCTCAGCGTGTAAGTGTGTGCGAGTCTATGGGTCTCCGTGTAAGTCTGTGGTTCAGCGTGTAAGTGTGTGTGAGTCTTCGGGTCTCCGTGTAAGTCTGTGGCTCAGCGTGTAAGTGTGTGTGAGTCTTCGGGTCTCCGTGTAAGTCTGTGGCTCAGCGTGTAAGTGTGTGCGAGTCTACGGGTCTCTAAGTCTGTGGCTCATCGTGTAAGTGTGTGAGTCTCCGGGTCTCTGTGTAAGTCTGTGACTCATCATGTAAGTGTGTGAGAGTCTACGGGTCTCTATAAGTCTGTGACTCATCATGTAAGTGTGTGCGAGTCTCCGGGTCTCCGTGTAAGTCTGTGGCTCATCGTGTAAGCGGTGTGGGGTTTGTGGCTGGGAGAACTCGGAGCTCCCCTGCGCGCACTGCGTTGCGGAGAGTTGCGGAATTCCTCGCCGCTGACTTTGGTGACATATTTGGACATTTTTAAGAAGGCGTTTAAGAGGTTTGCGTTTTTGGCGATTCGGTGGTGGGAGGGGAGGGAGTGTGGGGAAACCCGCTCCTCCCAACTCCTTTATCGGAACGAACAGCACTCACGGGGAGTGGTGGCACATCGGTTTTGCGCGCCGTGCGATGAACTCTGCGACGCGAGTTTTGTTTCCGGGGCGACTGCCAACCCCCGTGGCGAGCAGCGATGGTGGCGGGGGCCACGCTCCAGCAGCATGGCGAGGAACGGTCAGAAGGACCCCCATCAATGACACCGCATATCGAGGCCTCGACCCACTATTTGGATTGCTGACGGCCAGACGTTTTTTTATTTACCTGCATATTATTATTATTTTTAATCACGGTTATCCTCCTTGCAATTTCCCTTCCTGATGACATCTTTTTAGCATGAAAGAAGCACAATAATGAAGGTTCTAATCAAGTACGAGTTATTTATTTTCTGGTTATTTTTCCATCCTCTCTTTTTTTTTGGAGTGATGTCCGGGTACGGTGGTGGTGGTTTCGTGAGCTACACGATAGTTTCAGTTCGTGTACTAAATGTAATGGCTTATTGCCTCGCCGGCGGTGTGTGCATTACGCACTTTGCAGGTCGTCACGTTGTTGCGGTGATCCATAAATATACATGGGGCAGGCTTTCGGCGAGCGAACTGCATTTGAAGAACGTACAAAAATTACCTTCCCCCTCACCCCCCCCCATGGAAGTTGCAGCAAAGCGCTAAAGCCGCACGGTAAAACAAAACAAAAAATTGCCCGAGTTAACAACGACGACGCGCACCGGTATGAGAGCTCGGCATCGCACCGTCGCCGATCGGTGACGGCGCACGCAGCTCGTCCGCCGGCCGCAGATACCCCGGGCACGGAGGGACCAAACGTCGGCCTCCTGCCCCTCGACAAAATGAAACGTTGTGGGGTCCCACAAGCTGCTCTGGTGACGTCCGCAATTCTTTCCGTGACGGCTGTGGCTGCAGTTGGGGGGGGGGGGGGTCCCAGGGGGGGGTCCCGGCCCCCCTACCACCACCCACCCCGCCTTCTTCTTTCGCGGCGGCAACATCGAGGGCCAAAATCAACCGCCTGCGATCAATAAGTCTCTTAAAAAAAAACGAAGCACGGCAAATGCAAAGAAATCAATCGGAGGGCCTCCGTACAAACGGTCTTGTTTCCCCGTCGCCCGAAGAGATTGATGCCGGGTCAATGTTTTGAAATGAAATGCGGCTCGGCCCGTGCGGCTTCCAGGTGGCCCTGGAAGTTGGTCGACACAGAGACGCCCTCTTGTGGATTCAAGCGCATGAGAGCAGAGATTCGCTTCTGTGCCTCCTCCTCGCACGTCAAAGTTCCAGTAACAACTATTATTCCGGAGCACGTCAGGGTCAGGCGATCATTGTTTTTTTTTCCAGAGCAATATTAACCAAGCACTGTTTGTCTTAGTCAGCAAACTCTGGATTGGTTTTGACCTTCTGGGTCTCATCAGCTGAGTCGGGCTTGTTATGCAGAAGCCGCGAGATGGCTTGCTATTATTGGCAAGAGCACTCTCAACTTAAACTAAATTCATAATCAACGTTTTTGGGTTAGATCGCGTTATTTATAAATGTGTCGTAACCCTCCACCACCCGACACGGCCAATCAGCAAAAAAAGTGTCACGTTGAAAAAAGGGTGGTGGAGGGTTACGACACATTTATAAATAACGCGATCTAACCCAAAAACGTCGATTATGAATAACATTGGTCGCGAAAGCCTACGTGTTAAATTAAACTAAATTATTTGTATTTTGCCAGGTAAGGCCCACTGAGCTACGTAGCTCTTTTTCAGCGGCGGCTTGGCGACAAATGATAGCTCAACGAAGTGGCTCATCACGTGGACTTCATGGCAGTCAAATACTCTCAACGCGTGATGTTGATTCTAAATGTGGATGGTTAAAGCCGGAGGACCTGATGAAAAATCCACGCGACCACGGGGAGAGAGACACGCAAACTCCAAATATATAGGCGTCTGGGTCAGGATCGAACCCACGACCTCCTGAATACCAGGGGAGGGAGTTAACATTTCTGCATCGCGTCACCCCTCTCCTTTTGGAACCCCCGTTCAAGGAAAAAGCAACACCGTAAACACACTCAATATGCGTTGCCGTGGAGCATTATAAGTAAAAGCAATATGAGCACAGCTCATTCTGTCTCCACATAAAATAACAAATAAAGAAATCTGTACCCCACGAGGCCATTTATTGGCATTCCTGGCCATCGTTACCGAGCGGATATCGCCTCTCGTGGCTTGGGTCCGTGTGTGTACGACCAGAGTCTGACAAAAGTGATTTATGAAATTCGAATAGTTACGTAATTTTATTGTTCAAAATGCATGTTGTTCTCGTTTGGGGAAAGTAAGTCTTTTCACGCGCCAGCACAGCTGCAAGCCCTCGGAAATTGGGACAAGCCGGCAATAAAATGGTGCCCTTTACTTTGAGCCGGCCGTTTTTTTTCTCTTTCAAAAGCGCCCTTGGGCGCAGCTTGGCCGCTCTTGAGGACGCGGAGACTCCCTTACGTCCGCGACGGAAGGCCGTCAGGGTTCTTGTGCTCAAAAGGTGCGGCCAGCGACGCCGAACTGTGTTACGTCCAGCGAATGACGGCTCCTCTTGGGACAGCCTTACACAGGGCCCTAGGCTTCTTCTTGGTTCTTTCGGTAAAGTCACATTCAGACGCTGTCTTTCCGACAGACCTGTTCTTCACCTGAGGACGGCTGCTTGCGTTGTGGCCGAAACGTCGTGAGAATTGTATTTTATTATGTTTTATTATTATTTTATTATTTCCCTTCTACGTGACTTCACCGAAAGAACCAAGAATTTGTTACTATTGTCTTTATTGATGATTGTTACGCTTGTTTTCACCAAGGGAAGCCTCGCCGAGTCTCAAGACACTTTATCAGGAGGGTCCTGCCACGTTTTTGCAGTAGGGGAGGGGATGATGTTGATGTTGCTGCTGCTGCTGCTGTGCATAATCCGAATTGAGCAATGCAAGTATTTATTTTTTTGCATCGGGTTGTTTGGGCCAATACCAGTTACATTGCATGATTTTTGTAGCTTTTTTTTAATGAATAATAATCCAGTAGAAGCTGGATACTAGCTCACCCCTTAGATGGCTTGACCCTGGGCTTGACCCTGAGCTTGACCCTGGGCTTGACCCTGGGCTTGACCCTGGGCTTGACCCTGGGCTTGACCCTGGGCTTGACCCTGAGCCTGAACAGGATGAAGGAGTCCGCAGTGTGAAAAATCTGGGTAAGGAGAGTTCACAGATTATGGGGACAGCAGCAGAGCCAGGAGTACACTCCCATGAAGCGCAGATTGACTGAGGGGTTTTCCAGGAGGCCTTGATGGCTGCAGCGCACAGTGCGAGAAGGGAAGTGAAGTGAGATGAGAGAGAATGTAAATCAGGATATTTATTCATACTGGAGGAATCCGATGATCTATAAAGCTCATTTTTTTACAGATGTCTAATAGAAAGGGAGAGGTAGGCAGGTCCCAAGTCCTTCCAGAGACGGAGAGAGAGACACGGAATGATCCAATGGAGAAACCTTTGTTTTATTTGAAATGGCCAGGCCCTATCTTGTAGTGGAGCCCCACGAGTGATTGAGTTCCCAGCGGACCAGGAGCGCACGCCAGGAGACTGGCCTGACGCGGTCTCAATGACGGGCGATGGAATCTCTGGGGCAGCTTCCCCGAGCTGACGTGCTTTCGTAGCCGCAGGGCGCCCGCACAACTCCGCACGTCTCTCTTTGTCTTTCCAGGTGGTTCAGATCAACGTTGGCAACAAGTTAGTACGCTGCGTGCCTGCTCGTGCGTGCGTGTGTTCTGCATCGTTGGCTTCTCTAACACGTTTCTCTGTGCCGACAGCGCCATCGCGTGTGAGGGCGAGTGTCCCTGTGCCTCTAAAAAACAACTAAAAACATTTTTTTAATTTCGCCAGCTTAAGGCCCCACTGAGTTATATGGGTCTTTTTCCCGAAGCAACCAGGCCACAAATGATCGCTCAACACAGTGGTGTATCACGTGGACACTTATAGCAGGCAAAAACTCTCGAACGTGTGGTGACGTTGATTCTAAATGTGGAGGGAAAGACCGGAGGACCCGGAGAAAAATCCATGCGCCCACGAGGAGAGACACGCAAACTCCAAATATACAGCAGGGGTCAGGGTCGGGATCGAACCCACGGCTTCCTGCGTACCAGGCGAGGGAGTTAACATCTCACCACCGTAGTGCCCTTTGTGGTCTCTAAACAAAGGTCCCCCGTGTAGCTTACGCAGACCGTTGGGGGCAAGTTCTCCCAGCAAGCGGGGTTGGCGCAACCCCACAGTACCACGAACGTCTCCACGGTGGGAGTTCGATTCCCGCTCACGACCAACACCAGTGACGAACGTCTGAACCCCCTTCCTGGGCCTCTCCTCTCAGTTTACTCGGCCTTAAACGACGACCTGGCGCGGTGTGTCAAACATCGGCGCTGGCGGAGACGAAGCCTTGTCTATCCGTGCAGGTCTTGGTAGGTGCTCGCTCACGGCGCTCGGACTTACGTGCGAGGTATTTTTTTACATGCTTCCTGGAGTCGTGGAGTTCTGCCATTACGAGTACGGTACATTTCATGAAAGCGTGTTTAAAAAAAAGTTTAACAAAAATATTACTTATTACGTTTGTTGTTGTAACGTTCTGACTCCACGCCCCGACTGGACATCTGTGAAAAAGAGCTTCATGGCTCATCGGATTCCTCCTCCAGTGTAAACAAACTTTCTGATTCTTTGAACACGGCGAGATTTAAAGGCCGCACTGGAAGGGCTGCACGAACAAATGAGCGTCACCGTGTTCGTCATGCGAAGTCTGCCTTGCAACAGTACAGTGCTGTTTTCATCCTATTGAAACGATGACAAGGGCAGGACAAGCAGCATCGGGCAGAGTAACAACGGTGTCTGCGTCAGTGTGGCGGTTTCGCAACAACCATCGATATCATACCATTAGCGCCGGTCTTGCCACTCGACTTGAAGTTTACATTTGTTTTATTTTAATTCGTCTAATTAATTGCGTGTATCATTTGGTTTGTCTCTCTAAACTGTGGTTCCTAAATATGTTATTGTTAGTCTTAATGTTCGGTTAGAAACGCTTTGTCTGTGCCCTCCAGGGTGAACTGCAGTTGGCTAAGTCTTGTCCAGCCCTGGCCAGATGGCTCTACAAGTCAATAAACAAAAATACAGATTCAGAGAGATACATGGAGACGCATAGAGATACATAGAGACTCAGAGTTGCATAGAGGCTCATAGAGATACATAGAGACTCAGAGATACATAGAGGCTCTTAGAGATACATAGAGGCTCATAGAGATACATAGACTCATAGAGATACATGGAGACTCATAGAGATACTTAGAGACTCAGAGATGCATAGAGGCTCAAAGAGATACATAGGGATACATAGACTGGGTGAAAAGTGGGCTAAGTTTTGCCAAATCCTGGCCAGCTGGCTTAAAAAGTATTCAACTAACGAACTAACGAACATCCCGCGGCTACTCCGGTACTGCATGCCGGTTGAGGTGCTCCTCGCATCCATCGATTCATCAACTTAATCCGTGACTTTTGTTGTGCATTTATTAAAACTTTTAGCCGATTAGGCGGCGCTATGCTAAAAGTCAAAAGCGCATCACATTGCTACTCTCCGTTCTCTTGGTGCCTTGTGTGTCTGCTCTGTTTTCTTTACGACGTTCAATACCTTCCTTTTGCAATGTCGCTGTCTTTTGCGAAGATTTTTCTTCAACACGTTTTCTGTTTTGATGCTGCTGTGACCCCCGTGATGGTCAATGCTGTGTCTCTCATGTTACTTGCCTCTCATGTGTACCTGCTCTATGCCATTCTGATGTCCGTCTCTCTTGCGAGTGTCTCCCTGCCGGTCTCGACCTCTCCTGTTAACATTTATGTCTCTTTGTCTCCCCTGTCTCTCTCATCTCTCTCCACGTGTCTCCTGCACTTCTCCCCGTGGTGTCTCCCCCGTGCCTTCGTTTCCCCTCTCCGCTTCCCTCCCTTTCCTGCCCATTTCCTCCACCTACCTCGTTCCTCAAAACCGCCGCGGCCGACCGGCCCGGCGCGACCGGCAAAAAACCACGACGCCAAAACCAAAACGTAACTAAACGCGCGCAAAACTCGCACGAAGGCCCGCCGGCGGCCGCGCCGTCCTGAGCGGGGAGGCCCTGCGGGCGGCGGCGGCGCACCCCCACACTCCCCCGCCGCACGTCGTGGGCGTGGGCGCGATGCTGGGCGGGGGCGCCAGCGTCGCCCTGGCGCAGTACAACACGCCCGTCCTGCTGTACTCGCGGGACGCCATCGCCAACGCTGTCGCCGGGCAGGCCCGGGCCATGGGCTCCGAGATCGCCGGGTATTTGTGACGCGTTCCGAACGGGGCGGCGCTTTGTTCGACGATGGGCAACCCGGTCTAACTATTAGCTGTTTTGTACTTTGCCGGGTAAGGCCCGCCGAGCTGCGTAGCTCTTTGCCGGAAGAGACGCGGCCACAAGTGATAGCTCGACTAAGTGGCTTGTCACGGGGAAATTTATAGCGGCAAAATAGTCTGAACGCGTGGCAATGTGGATTCTAGATGTGGAGGGAAAAACCGGAGGACCCGGATTAAAATCCACGTGACCACGGGAAGAACACGCAAACTCCAAATGTACAGTAGGCGTCGGGGTCGGGATCCAACCCGCGACCTCTTGCATACCAAGCGAGGTAGTAAACATCTCGCCACCGTGGCACCAAGATGTGTTGGCGGGTCACCATGAGGCGGCCGTCCTTCACCTCGGTGGGCTAATCAGAATCAGGATCTTTGGTTATCCTGGAGAAATCCGATGAGCTATGAAGCTCTTTGTCACAGATGTCCTGCATTGGGCGGTGTCAGCAAGTTACAAGCATGAAACAATACAAAACTATTTTACATAATGGTGAACATGTCTAGAAATCTAAGTATTTATCAAGATTGGGCAAGGCAGTAAAATCAACAACTCAACAGTGCCAGTCCACACCAAGGTAACAACAAAGCAGTAGTCCCTCAACACAATGGCACCTGACCCACGCATCGCCCTCGACACACCTAGGCCAGGCCACCACAGGGAACCCCGCGGGACACGGGTTGCCCACCACAGCTGTAGATGACGCGGTAGTAGTAGTTGTTGCGTTCCTGAAGAACACCGTGTTATGGAAAAATCGCGTTACTGTGAAGAATACATAATATAGCTTATGTAAAGCACAGTCCACAATGACACGTGAGATGGCTATGCAGGCTGAACAAAGACGGAGGCGCGTGGGTAGCGTCGAGAAGCATCCAGCAGCATCCCGCCGCCTTGTGCGACGCCGAGGCAGCCGTACAACCGCTTATTGCTACTCGTAGTTCCGTTCACTCGATCGCGTTGTATATCCAATTGGCATCCGCGTCATAAAAAATGCGCTCCCCTGTGCATTAATTGCGTTTATATCCAAATTTGCGTTACGAAAACACGCGGCGTCATGCGAGAACAGACTGTGCTACACTGCATGGATGCAATGCTCTCAGCCTTGTCCACACCACCAGCGCTCTCCGAGAGGGCTACGCGAGTCCGTCCGTATTATTGCTTGGATCAACAGACTCGAAGCATTTGAAACTGTTACCGTCCCGACGAGCAGCAGTGAGGCCAGAGACGACTGCGGACGGTTGTTGTTGTTGTTGTTGTTGTCCATCATTAGGACTCCGTCGGTCATCGATTTGTGTGCGCGCGCCAGAAATGTTTTTGAATCGCGGCAGATTTTTTTTCTCCCGTCGCCGATAAATTTGCCAGTCGGCCGACGGTCGGATTCGTTTCTCCGCCTGGGAAAATAACGACAGTGGGTTCGTGCATTTGGTTTTCACGCAATTCTGAGAGTGCAAGGCTATCACGTGGAGACTATGTTTCACAGACGAGCATAGTCTGCCGGTAGGCGGCGATGTTGCGACGTGGTCGATTAAGTAATTGCCCGTTAATGTTTCGAATTTGCCAAAATTGGAAACGGTGACACCGGCACACACGGCCCCCAAAAACGTAACGGGATCTTGAACGTCCCTCTGCGAAGCAGATGCGGGCCGTGTTCGTGGTTCATGCACACCGCCGCAGTATTAACCAGGGAGGCCGCCGGGCTCAAGCCGCGAACCTCTGCAACGAGCGGCGAAGGCGCCACCTCTCGGCCACGTCACAGCCTCGTTCCGTCCGTCAGCACGTGCATGAGTGTGCGCGTCCGTCTGTTTGTCCGTCTGTCCGTCCGTCAGCACGTGCATGAGTGTGTGCGTCCGTCTGTCTGTCCGTCCGTCCGTCTGTCCGTCAGCACGTGCATGAGTGTGCGCGTCCGTCTGTTTGTCTGTCCATCCGTCCGTCAGCACGTGCATGAGTGTGTGCGCCCGCCTGATGACATCTAAACGTGCTTTCACGAAAAAACTAAAACCCGAAACTAAACGGGGCTCCTCGCTGTTCAGACGCCTGGCTGAAGAAGCGTGCGTGCCCACGTGGCTTCCTGCGCCGCGTGATTATCGCCCAGTAAGCCTCCGCTTTCTCCGTGTCTTATCGCTGTCGTGTTTAAGCCGCCACTTGAGGGCGGCACTCTCGTTTCCTTTCTGTCCCCCCCCCACCCCCGTGTCTCTTCCCCCGCCTGTCCACGTTCCCCACCGCTTTGCCCTGCCTGCCGCTTTCTGCCGTCGGATGATTTCCTGTTGCTGGCCTGGCCGCTCCATTACCTCATCCTCCTGATCCTGCTGCTGTTGCCGCCGCTGACGACGATCATCCGACGACGATGATGATGATGACGCTGACAACGATCGTCGTCATCGCTGCCCACTCCCCCCCCCTCCCCCGCTCAGCGATGGCGATGCACCGAGCCCGTGAGTCACCGCGTGCCAAAGCCTGGCTAAGCGCGCGCTGTGAACGGAGGTTCAATTATCTTGGTTCTTTCGGTAAAGTCACGTAGAATGTAAATAATAAAATAATACAAATAAAACATAATAAAATAATTCTCACGACGTTTTGGCCACAACGCAAGCAGCCGTCCTCAGGTGGAGAACAGGTGAGGACGGCTGCTTGCGTTGTGGCCGAAACGTCGTGAGAATTGTATTTTATTACGTTTTATTTTTATTATTTTATTATTTCCTTTCTACGTGACTTTACCGAAAGAACCAAGAAGATGAATCCCTGCAGTCACGAAAGAAGCTTTAAATCGGAGGTTCAATTCTCGCGCCCCGACGTGTTCCCACGCACCCTTCGGCGTGGTGCCTGACGTTTCGCACGCCGTGCTGGGCGCTTCCTCGGTGTTCAGTTCCGGAAGAAGCTCCCGGCAGGTGGAGCGAAACGCGGGACACTGCCAAGCAACAGGCAGTGCGACCCGAAAGCACTTGTAGCCCATGGGTAAGAGCGGAATCTGGCAGCACCTGAAGTAGCAGAACTCTAGGCCGTGCCGATCTACTTGCACAGCCAATGGGAGTTAATTTCTTCATGACCGAATCGTTTAAAATGGTTATCGCGTAATTCGCCGTTGCTGGCCAACATTGAGGGATGATAACCCGGCACCAGCAAGGGAACTTTCTCTCAGCGCCTGGGCTCGCGGACTCACCCGTAGAGCTATCCAGCGCAGCCTACGCGGTAGAGATTCAATTGTCATCACCTGGTGAGCGTGGTCTTGCGCGTGTTGGCCCCTGATGGCGTAACGATTTACACCCACACCCCGTCCCCCCTTGCGATTTTGACGATTGTCAAGATTCAAGGTCGCGATTCGGTTGCACCCTTTTATCAAATCTACTTTGTCTGACTCCAGAAACCCGCTAGTGGCGTGTAGGGGGTCACGTGCAAGAATAGAAACGTCGGAGAGCCGTTTGGCGGTTACCCCCGCGATTCGATGTGCGCGTCGCGGGCTTAAGCACCGAGCGTGCACGCCGTCTTTTGCGTATTCCTGAGCCCGCGCTCCCCACCCAGTTATGTTCACGTGCGAGTTGTTGCGTTGTTGAGTTTTGCGCGCAAGGCGTGTACGCGCGTGGCGTTTGTCGATGTCCCTGGCTGCGTGTGTTGTGCCGCACGTGTGTGCGCTTCTGGCCGCTGTGGAAGCAATGAAACGCTGGCGTCAGTCGACTGGCTTATCCGGGCTACTTCCAGGAGTGGGATTTTACTCCATGCTAACCTTGTCATGCGTATAAGACCACCTGTACTTGTGTATGTCAGTGTGTGTGTGTGTGTGAGCGAGTGCGTGCGTGTTTTTATATGGGTTGGTGCATTGCACAAGCGTATTGCGCTGCAAACCCGGAGGTCCAAGTTAATTTAACCGCCGTGGCTGACATCAGTGGCACGTGTAATCGGAACCTGCTATGGACCTCCCCTCGGTCGACTCGGCCTCAAATTAGTACCTGGTTCGGTGTGTGAACATCGCCAGTGGGGGAGACAAAGGCGGCCGGGCGTGGTGCTTTGCCACCCGCCTCCCTTTGCGTGCCGTGCCGGCCTTCATAGGTGCTGCTCGCTGAACAGCACTTGCCCCGACAGTCCGTTAAGGCTACACGAGGGAGGTGCAATCTTTGCGTGCGTGTCTGCGCGTGTCTGTGCGTGCCTGCGCGTGTCTGCGCGTGTCTGTGCGTGTCTGCGCGTGTCTGTGCGTGCCTGCGCGTGCCTGTGCGTGCCTGCGCGTGTCTGCGCGTGTCTGTGCGTGTCTGTGCGTGCCTGCGCGTGCCTGCACGTGCCTGCGCGTGTCTGTGCGTGACCGCGCGCTTTTCCGAGCAGCGGCCCGCCCAAGGAGGTGGTGGTGGACACGAGCACGCCCGTGTTCCAGGCGGTGGCACGCCGGGAGGCGACGGCGCGTGGGGACGGCCCCAGCACTGCCGACGAGGACTGGGCCAACAAGAACAGCACGGCGCAGTCGCGCTCCTTCAAGATCCTCGCGCAGATCACCGGCACGCACGACGGTGCGTGCGCGTGAGGGTGTGTGTGCGTGTGTGTGGTGAGTGGTAGTGCAGCGGTTTAGCGCGCTGCGCTACGAACCCGGCAACCCGAGTTCAATTCGTGCACATGGGCCGTTATCTGAATCGGTGCAGGGCCTCCCCAAGGTTGACTCGGCCTCAAATGAGTTCCTGGTGCGATGTGTAAACATCGCCACTAGGTCGACAAAGGTGGCCAGGTGTGGTGCTGGCCACCCACTCCCTCGTGTGCCATGCCGGCCTTTGTAGGTGCTCGCTAACAGCACTTGCCCCAACAGTCTGTTAAGGCTGTACGGGGGATCTTTGTCTTCGTCTGCAATGTTTAGCGCGCTGCGCTACGAATCCGGCGAACCGAGTTCGATTTCCACTCACGGCCAAAGCCGGTGACGATTATCTTAACCGGTCCTGGGCCTCCCCTAGGTCAACTCGGCTGCAAATGAATACCTGGTGCGGTGTGTAAACATCGCTACTGGGGAGACAAAGGCGGCCGGGCGTGGTGCTGGTGACCCAGCCCCTCGTGTGCTTCAACCTTTCTCCCTTGTCGACTTTGGCCAGTATAATTCTATTGTACATAATCCCCGGTGCCCTGTAAACGTTCGCATTAATGGAAACTTTTTTTTGCTGCCCTGCTTTCTTTTTTGCAGAGGAGGCTGGTGAACTGGAGCCCGTGGAAATGACCAGGTAAGGGTCGCGTGACGAAACGTCGCCTGGCCCATGTCCACGCGCCCACCCGCGTCGCCACCCGCAGAGTGGTCTCCTCCCGCGGGGTCACTCAGTGACACCGTGTTGCACGGAACAACAATAATATGATCGTGTCAGGATTATCTTCGCTTATTCTGTTCCGATTAAAATGCCCTCTGGTCCCCGACGCAACGTTCGTGAAGTTGCAGCCTCGGTCGTTGCATTTTTAGATGAAAATCTGCCGCCCATTAAATCCGTGCTTTGCAAAGCGTTATCCAGGGCAATTGTTAAAAGGGACGATATCATGAATTGAATTGTTTAATCCGCGCATAACTTGACCGCGTAAGCGTCGCAGGTTGTCGAGCGGCAATCAGCGGAAAAACTTACGGCAAGGCTGTCATTGAGGCAACTGCAGTTGAAGAGCTTTTGTCCAAGTCATCTTTATTCGTACTGCAGGCACAGCAACATTGCAAACTACACTCACAGAGTTACGGGAAACGGCCGTCGAGTAAATCCTAACGCTGTTGTCAAAGTTCGTTTTTTTATGAGGATTTACAAAGGCGCTTTACAGCAATTGTGCAATTGTACATAGGGTGATCACGATTTGATGTGAAGGATTGGGTTTCCGTAAGTGGCGGAGGAGTTTTAACGACAGTAGAACAAGTAGGGATTGATAAGGTGGGGTTTGGGATAGGCCGTAGCTGGGGAGGGGGGTGTACCACTGCGGCGAACCTGCTTGTGTAACGAGCGAAACTGCCCTCCCCCCCCACAATTCCGCGTGCACGCGCGCGCCTCAAAAAGCCACAGCCCTTCCTCCCGCGCAAAGAAGCACAGGTCGCGCAAATCCCGGGCCAACGACGCCAGCAGCAGCGACGCGGACGATCGTAAACCGCCGCGGAACTCGAGGAAGGGCGACGTTCCCGTCAACGGGCCCCGGGCCCCCGACAACGGCAACGCCGCCAGCGCCAAGCGGTCGCGCGTCGCCAACAAGGGGCACTCGGTGCGCTTCGAGGAAAGCAGCAAGGGATCCGTCGCGGACGCGGCAAGCACCGTAGCGCAGAAACAGCAGCAGCAGCAGCAGCAGAAACAGCAGCAGCAGCAGCAGCAGAAGGCGCCGAAAGAGAAGCCCAATGGGCCCGTGACGAAGCCTGTGGCCTACCCTCGTCGCGCGAACTCGTCCGTATCCGTGTCCCCGATCCGGCACGTGGAGCCGTCGCGCCGCCGCTCGTCGGCAGCCTCCTCGCTGTCGGCCTGGGGGGCCGCCGCCCCCCCCTCCTACTCCTTCTCGTTGTCGTTGGGCGCCAAGCCGTCGGTCGCGTACCCCTTCTCCCACGCGGCCTCCGCCGCCTCGCCCCCGTCGCGTTCCTCTACACCTGCTCCTCCTTCTCCTGCTGCTGCTGTTCCACCACCTCCTCCTCCTCCTCTTCTACTTCCTGGTGATGGAGCATCTCTGGCTCCCAGGAGCCTTGTGGGCGCTGCCCCGCAATGCCCCCCTTCCTCCTCCTTTTCCGCAGCCACGCAGCCTCGCTCCCTCGCTTCCTCCAACTCCCCCGTGAGGTAAAACACCTTCTGTCTCTCGAACGAATTGTCGATATTTTTTTGCGTCTATCTCGTGCGTCTTCAGCTCTGGTGTGGCCGTCGCTCGACTCATTAGATGGCCCGGTTGGCGCGTTTGGCTGCGTGCGGTGCGAAATAAGTTTCACATACATACACATGCTTACATCACACGTTGTGCTTGCTTTTTAAAGAAACAATATTCTAATGGATAGAAGCTCATTTAGCATGTACGTTTTTTTCCATATTGCTATCTGCATGCCTAGTCACCCGACACTTTTATATCACGCCTAAGAAATTGGGACATTAAACAAGGTTAAGTCCTGGCACCTCACACACTTTTGTGGCCAGTTGCTTCAGCGGAATTTACAACGTTGCTTTGTAATCTTTGTGATTTTTGAATGACCGTTTCACCTCATATTTTGATGCCCTTCTGCGACCATCCAGCATGCTCTCCCTTGAAAACGCATTTCTTTCGAACCACTTTTTGTGTTTAGTTTGTTGTCCTTCCCCGGCACCTCTGTTCAGCGTGGTCGGCTACGCACGGTGCAAAAGAAATTCATCACACGCGCACGCACGCACACACCCTCCACGCACCGTAGGTCGCAACGTTCCAATTCCTCGTTTCCTCAATCTGTTCGGCCTTCGAGCTTCCTCCCATTCCTCGCTCTTGCCAAGTTCCCATAACTTGGCAAGAGCGAGGACCGGTCCGGGTGGTGGAGGGTTGCGACACATTTATACTCGCGCGACTTTTGTTATGAACTTTGCTCGGTGCGAGAGCCTGTTCGTGGAACCCGCCCGTCACCTCGTTTATCGACGTTTTCCCGATAACTTTCCTCGATTCAAGAAACACCCTCGTACCTCCTTCCCCTGCTGTGCGATCACTTGTGCTCTCTGCGCCGCTGGCTGCTTTGTGTTGTTGACGACTTTTTAAAACGCCTGAGCGGGAGAATCCACCGTGAAGGAGGTATTTTGTGTGACCTGCTGCTGGGTTCAGTAGCCAGGACTTTAACTATGGGGACCCTTTGTTTGCAGAATTAAGATGATTAAAACACACAAAAAACCCTTTCTGGCAATAATGCAGGTGCGATAGGTGTCTACTCGGTGTTTTAACATCTTAGCACCTGGACTTGATTTGGAGCTTTCGTAACTGCAGGAACTCATCTTTGGTTCTTATTGCCAGAAGTGGTGAAGCCCTTGAGTATTATGTTTGTATCAGTAAGGACACCCACGCGTATCGCTGCCTCGCACGGTGCCGCTCGGCTCACGGAGGTTTGCCAATTCGTCGATGGCGATCGTGTCCCGACGCCTGCGATAGGCGCTGCGGTTGCTGGGAGATGCTAACTACCTCGCCTGGTATTGCCCGGTGCTTATCGACGTCTTCTGCTGCGTCTCCTCTGTGCCTCTTGTTTCTTTCCCTTTTCCCTCCTCGTTTTTTTTTCTCTTCTGCATCCGCCCGCCCGCCCGCCTGACCGCCCTTTCACATCGTTAGCTGGACGGCACAGAGCTCCACCGTAAGGACAAACTCGTCAGTTTCATCTCGGGCCGTGACTGGCTCGCAGCTGGCTAGCGCGCGTGCTACGATCCGGGCTGCCTTGTCCGGCCAGAGCGGGTACACTCCCCCCCCTTCACCCCCCCCCTTCACCCCCCATCCCCTATCCCCAACTTTCTACCCTCCACACCCCCAAATCCTTCCCTGTGTGTCCCCATCCCATCGAGAAGTTCCGTCCGTACTTTGTGGCCAGATGTTAGGGAGTTCTAACAAAACCCACGTCCGTCACTCTCACACCGCCTTTGGACATTTGTAATCGGCCGATGTGTCGGGTGATGGTCCCTTACAGCCGGAACACAATCGCCGGCCTTGATCGATTCGCCGCCGGTTCGATGGACTCGTCAAAACGCTCCGCAGCGCGAGACCGTCAATTGAAAAAAATTCGACAGATATTCTCACTTCTTCTCTGACTCGACTCGTTTCCACTTTTTCTGTTTTCCGTTTTCTGTGACCTGTTTTGTTTCTCTTCCGTTTCTTTCTCAAACCCCTTCCCACCGGGCACCTTCGCTCGCTGCACTGTCGCTCTTGCGCATTCCTCTCTCTCCGCGGTGGTGGCGGCGGTTGCGGTGACGGCGGTGATGGCGGTGATGGCGGTGATGGTCCAGGCTTCCCAATGGGCCTCCTTCGCCACCACGGCCCCAGTCGGCGCTCGAAGCGCTTCATCTCTCGCCGTCGTTTGGGCCTCCGCGAGTTCTGCCCAGACCCGCCGCTCGCTCGCCACGTTTCGGTGCCCACACCGCTGGGCCCAGGTACACGAGGAGGAGAGTGGGAGGGGTTGGGGGGGGGGCCCTTACGTCACATCGAGGAAGCGACAAACATCAACAACAACAAAACAACAATATAACACGAAGGACAATGTGCAGCAACACGTGGAGTCTAACCTATGAGCACGAATGTTCCAGGCTGTTTAACCTTCCCAGACCATTTCCGTGAATGAAATCCATTTGTGTTTACGTGGCACACTTCGCATCAATAAATTCTGCACACAAAAAACAACTGGACTTGAACGCCCAACGCTTACAGTGTATAAGTGTACGAGACATTTAGTTTAAAATAGCAAAGCGATGTGCCCTCAACTCCATAACTTCAACTGACATTTCTGACTAACTTTTGCTGCATTTCAATTATAGCTATTTAACCGAGGTGTTTATGCAGCTGTGCGCAGAGGCTGGTACGGACGAAACTGGGAAAGGGAAAAACATATCCAATACAATTTAGTGCGAAAAGTTATACATTTGGTGACGGCACTTGCCCCTACAGCCTGTTGAGGCTTTACGGGGGAGGGGATCTTTGTCTTTAGTAATAGGGTTTTACCCTTTCAACTGGTACAAAAACTGCTACCTTTATACAAGGGATCATGTTTGCAATGACCACAACACAAGCAGTCAAAATGCAAACAAAAAGAAACAACTCTGATAATGATAATGATATGGACTGTCCTTGAAGTTGATTGGTCCACACCCGAGACAGCTTTTCTTAGAGCCTAGTCTCCATTTGTGTTGGACCAGATGACGCCATTGCAAACATGATCCCTTGTATAAAGGTGTCAGTTTTTCTACCAGTCGAAAGGGTAAAAACCTATTACTATATGTTGCCACTGGTAAAGGAGATGTCTCATAGTATAATCTTTTGTCTTTGTGCATGAATGTTTATAATCCCCCTCCGCAGCAGGGACGAGCCGGTTCCCGTCGCCACGGCGACCATGTCGGTGAAGACGTCGACTCGGAAGCCCCCCGGGCCCCTCAAACCGACGGCCGAGCCCATGGGCCCCCCGCCGCCCTCCGTCAAGGCGCACACCGCTCCGCCGCAGGTCGTTAAAACCGCAGGTATGAATGTACGCACAAAGACAATGGTCACCCGTGTTGCATTCGCAGGCTGCCCCGGGGCAAGTGCTGTTCAAGTTCAAGTTCATTTATTGGGTATAGCCCTGTGAGCCATTAGGCTCTTGAATCGGGTGCAGCCGCAACAAACAAAACACAAAAACATGAACAAAAAACACATCTTAAAGTGAACATGCGACTAAGTGCAAACAGAAAATCCAAGAAAAGACAGCAAAATATTGCAGAAAAAAATCACCGTACACCAACTCTGTGTGCAAAAATCCCAGTGGGATGCAAGTCAAACAACCAACAACAACCACAAGACAACTTAGATTAAGGCCATCAGCGCCTGTGAAGGTCCTCCACTGTGGCACACGAGGGGGCGATGTGGCCAGCACCACCCACATCTCACCCTGTGGCGATGTTTACACACCGCACCAGGTACTCATTTGAAGCCGAGTCGATGGTATTGGTGGCGAGATGTTGGCTGCCTCGCCCGGTATACAGTAGGTCGTGGATTCAATCCCAACTCTGCCTGCCGCCTCTATATATATTAGGAGTTTGCATCCAGTTTTTCGCTCCGCATTAAGAATCATGATTTTAGTGTTTGTCCGCTATAAATGTCCACGTGATAAGCCATTTCGTTATTCTATAATCTTTGGCCAGGTCGCTTCTGAAAAAGAGCCGTATAGCTCAGTGGGCCTTACTTGGTAACATTTTAAAAAGTCGTTTTTAGTTTTATATATCATTGTAGTTGTGGTGATGTTTGTGGTGTCAATGCCGATAGTGGTACTTAATGGTAAGGCAGCAAGCAGTCGTCATCGTCACGCTTGATCGTTTTCATTCACTCGGAGTCATCGGTGATTAAAATATTTTTAAAAGCCCCAACCCTTCGGTAACTTTTTTCCTTTACCAATTGTCATTGTTCTCGAATAAGGCGGATTCGAATACACGCAGCAGCGAGGTGCAGTAGCGGATAGAGGCCACGAGGGGGCGCAAGAGGATCGCCATCGCTGCTCTTGCAACCCAGGACGCAGTCCCGGACACCGGACACGATATCCAGTTCTTTGGTTCTTTCGGTAAAGTCACGTGGGTAGAGAAATAATAGATCACGACGTTTCGATCGCAACACAAGCGACCGTCATCAGGTGGGACAACCACAGCAAGATCAAGCTGCTGAAGTCGTTTTTTCTGTCTTCTTGGTTCTTTCGGTAAAGTCACGTGGAATGGAAATAATAAAATAATAAAATAAAACATAATAAAATTATTCTCACGACGTTTCGGCCACAGACCTGTTCTCCACCTGAGGACGGCTGCTTGCGTTGTGGCCGAAACGTGAGAATTATTTTATTATGTTTTATTTTATTATTTTATTATTTCCATTCTACGTGACTTTACCGAAAGAACCAAAGAGTATGGATTCCTGCAGTCACGAAAGCTTCAAATCAAGACGCATCCACTTGCCATCGAGTGCCTTGCTTACGGCCTCGGCACGCGGTTGTTTTTAAAAGCCGCATTTACATTCGGCACTCTCGGCTGACGGTGGCTGCGATCGCGGTTGGTTCCTTTGTGATCAAAGTGGCTGTGGTGATAACGGTGGTTGTGGTTATGAAGGTGGTGCCAGCGGTGATTTGAGGTTGTGATGGGCACAGCTGTGCCACCCGTAGTGGTGTGGGGAACGGCAGCTCAGTGGTCTACGCAACTGCGCTGCAAGCTCTGCCGCCCGAGTTCGAGTCCTGCTCACGGCCAACACCGCCGACAAATCTTTGAAACGGACCGAGGACTCCCATAGGTGGACTTGGCCTTAAACGAGTACCTGCTGCGGTGTGTAAATATCAGCAATGGGGAGACAAAGGCGGCCGGGCGTGGTGGTTGGCGATCCCCACCCCCACGTATGCTCTGGCAGCCTGGCTACATGCTCACTAACAGCACTTGCCCCAACAGTCTCTGTAAAGGCTACAAGGGGGATCTTTGCCTCTGCTACTGGTAGTGGTGTCGATGATGGTTGTGATAAGATGATACTGGCGGTCGTGGTGGTGACGGCTGTAATAACGACGACAGTGCTGGCGGTGGTGATGTCGATCGCGATGATTACGTTTGCGATGAAGGTAGAGCTGCTGGTGGCGATGGTGATGGTGATGTAATAATGATGATGCCACTGATGATGATGATGGGGATGTTAATTAGTTATGATGACTATGCTGCTGCTGCTGGTGATGATGGTGGTGTGGGGAGCGGTGGTGTAGCGGTTAGCGCGCTGCGCTACAAACCTGGTGACCCGAGTTCGATTCCTGCTCACTGCCAACAGAAGTGACGATTATCTGAACCGGTCCTGGGCCTCCCCTAGCTCGACTCAACCTTAAATTAGTACCTGGTGCGTGATGTGTAAACATCGCCACTCAGGAGACAAAGGCGGTCGGGCGTGGTGCTGGCCACCCAACCCCTCGTGTGCCGTGCCGGCCTTCATAGGTGCTACTTTCTAACAGCACTTGCCCCTACAGTCTGTTCAGGCTGTACGGGGGCTCTTTGTCTTTGGTGGTGGCGGTTGTTCTGGTGAGCGAGAGGTCAGAAATGCGGCCCCCGCCCCCCTCTCTCCTCCCCCTGACCCGCAGTGAAATTATCTTCGGCAGATGTCACGGGTGGAAGGAAACGCGATACGCGCTCGCGTTGAGTGAGAGAGGGGGGAGCCCGTCACGCATTTGTCACGCGTTGCAAAACCGCAATCGTCTTTGCCAGGCAGGGTGGACGATCACCCAACTATCATAGCGGCTGTCGGAGGTGGCAGGTCGTTGCTTTGTCCGTCCCACATTCTCGTAGCGAACCACATGACTCTGGCAGCAGTTGCTGGTCGTTTAAAAAAAGAGAAAAGTAATGACCCAGGCTCTCTCTTGCAAATTACATCAGCAACGTGATGGGGCTAGCAGCTGGTCAAGTGATTTCAACCATGCTTGGGCTTTATATAAATATATTATTTATAATTAATGTTACATCCTGGTTGCGCGATCGGAGTCGTGACGTGAAGAAGAAGAATTGCCCGCGTTGGAATTCTCGCTGCTGGCAGCACAGCTGGGAATGGCATCGCGTCTCGTGAGGGGAGGGGCCAGCCCCTCCCCCCGACGTCCCCCCCCCCCCACCCCACGTAAGGGTGGGGGCCAACCGCCACCGCCTGCCAGGTGACTTCTCAAAGCCACGTGACTTCTCAAAGCCACGTGACTTCTCAAAGCCACGTGAATTCTCAAAGCCACGTGACGACCGCCGTTGTTTCGAAACGAGACCCCGAGGCCGTGCCGTAGGCCCGGTGCTTGGTGCACGCGAGCAGCCTCGGACGACTTCCTTGTCTCCCGCCGCTTTGCGACGCACGGGCAGAGCGCTCTAGCGACATCGCCGTCACGCGCGCACGTAATGTTGAACTCCTTTTGCACCGAACGTGGCCAACCGTACGTAATCGGAGGCGCGGGACATCAATAAGCCCCCCCCCCACTCCCCGCCCCGCATTACCGCGGATAATCGAGAGTTGGCGGTAGTAGATATTTTATAGATGTTTCCACGTGGTGTGCGATAGTCGCATCATGAGCGTAATGATCATCGTGTCCGTGCCTGCTCAGCAGTGGTGGCTCGACACTCCTGCCACGGCTATTACGAATCCTCCTGACCCAGCTCGGGGAAATAAAGGACATTGACTGGAGGCGTTAAGAGGTCCACGACCGCCATTCGGCACTGTGGAGGAGGCGAGGGTTGGCAGATCGCACACAGATTCGTGTTAAATCCTTCCCTTGCCCGTGGGCGTCAACGTAACCGTCTCCCGGCTTGGCAGGGTACGATTGCAGTACAACAAATAGGTTATATCCACCTGGCCAGGAATTGAGTCTTACCCCCTCCCCTCTCCACCGAGGAATTTCTCCGGCTACTCGGGTTGCCTCCCACAGGTACCCTCGCTGGTTTACAAAGATGTCCAAACACCCAAACGTAGGACCGCAGAGCTCGGGAAAAAAAATGTCTTCTCGTTCGTCTGTGGGTTTCCGATGCTTCCGAATCATTGTCTCGCCCGTCCCCTCCCTCCGTCTGTCTCTCCGCGTGGGCGATCACGTGAAAAAAATTGACGCGCGTGTTTTACGCCCGTGCTCGATGCGCGTGTTGACGTGCGTGTTGACGCGTGTTGACGTGCGTGTCGACGTGCGTGCTACAAACTCCTAACCGGCGACTGCGGTCCCGCCGTCCCGCCGGGTCCCTCCCTGCAGGGCTGTCGTGGACGCCCAACGGGGCCTCAGGCCGCCCCCCCTCCTCCTCCGCAGCGGCGGGCCCAGCCGCTGCCACGGGCTTCGGCATCCAGGCCAAGACCAAGGGCCCCACGGGAGGCGCTCAGGAGGGCGTCGCCGCGGCCAAGGTGGGCTCGGCGGGCGGCGGTGGGGCCGCCGGCGGCGGCGGCATGCAGGCCGGGTGGGGGGCACCCGGCAGCGGCCTCCTCGTGCAGAGGGCCGAGCACGTGCCCGAGGCCCTGCGCGCGCCCTTCTGCAACAAGTGCAACAACATCATCCGGTACGCGTCGCATGAAAGAGCAATATGGCTCGGTGGGTCTCACCTCGTAAAATAAGAAGTTTAGTTTGAAAAACACATTCCTGCGGAGGGAGCTGGTTGGGACGTTGGGTTGCTCGGTCAATGGCCAGGGTCAACGGCGGCGTGGTGTATTCCGCAAATATGGCCGACTGTGAGGGCGGGCACAAGCCGGCGTGAGTAGGTTAAACGTTGAGTTTTATAAGGGCACCACGGGGTGATCAGCTCCTCCTCACCCAGCCCCACCCCTCCCACCCCCCACCCAGCCCCACCCTCTGCACCCAGCCCCATCCCTCCCATTTTTGGATGCACGACGGACGGACGGACACAATAATCCCCTGTGGGCTGGTGGAACCAGGTGGTTCCTACCAGTAATAGGTTAGTTGTAGTGACACGTCGTTCCTGTACAATGTCTAGAGATGATGCTTCTCGTATTTATGACGATCTCTAAATCTAATGTATTTTTATTATCATCGAAGGGTTTTCTTCAGACATAGTTCCCTTTACGCTTGTAAACTCCCACGCACGCCCCCCCTCCCCCTCCTGCCCCCCGCCTACCCTGGGAAAGTTGACACGAACTGAAGGTCTTGCCTGGTTCACTATTTTAAATTAGTTTTTTTTTTCCTGTTCGTTTTGACATTTCCAACGTTGCGAAGAAGAAAAGATGACGCAAAAATGGCCGTGATAAATGACCGCACTGGCACGTGGTCTGGGCTGAACGTCGCACGAATGTTCCATGAACGTCGCACGAGCATCGCACAGACGTCGAGCGGACATCGCATGAATGTCACGCTCCACGATGGCCGTAGGTGTTACTCAAGGGCAGCGAACCCGGTCACCCCCCCCAGTGAATCTTGTGCGGCACGTGTTTATGGCACGTGTTTACGGTACGTGGTTGCGGTACGTGTCACCAAGGCGCAGTTACACCAGGCAGCCACGGACAGTAAACAGCCGCGAAACGTTTAAAAGCCACGCACAAATCACCCACAAGCCCTTGTTGGCGCGCTCCAGCTGTTTTTCAGAAAGGTTCTGTTACTCAATATAAACAAGTAAAATAAATACCGATGGGTTAAAAATTAATTTGTTACACACATTTGCATTTTAAGGCTTTCGTGACTGCAGGAATGCATACTCGCCTGATGACGATTGCTTGCGTTGCGAACGAAACGTCGTGATCTATTATTTTTTCTACCTACGTGACTTTACCGAAAGAACGAAAGAGTATTTACACACATTTGTTACATACGTACCACGTCAAAACCCCTGTTTGGACGTCTTGAAGTTATTATGCATGACACCAGAGGACGGGTCGAGTTTTAAGATAAGATAGCCTCAAGCATTTGTAATACTGATAATTGTTTTTTTACCCTTTTATCTGGCAACAAAACTGACACCTTTTTTACAAGGAGTCATGTTTGCATTGACCACAATACCTGCGGTCGGAATGCAAACAAAAAACACAACTCTGATAATGTATGCACTGTCCTTGAAATGTATTGGTCCACACCCGAGACAGCTTTTCTTAGAGCCCAGTCTCACATGGTGTTGGACCAGATGATGCCAAAAGGCGCACAACTCAAAGACAATGCACCACCTGAGTATGAGAGCTCGGGGTAAGCATTTACACCATTTCAAGGACTGTGGTCAGGTGTCCGTTTTGTTGCCAGATAAAATGGTAAAAATACAATTCTCATATTTTGCTACTGGCAAAGGAGGCACCAAAGATGTGTAATACTATTTACATTCCGAATTGTAAATGGGTGTGAAAACTCTGAATCTCACACACCCAGTCCATTGCATGTAACGTGAGTGTAATATTTGACTTTGTAAAATATATTTATCCCAGTTGTGCTATTCAGGG
This sequence comes from Lampetra fluviatilis, assembly GCF_964198595.1. Classification (NCBI taxonomy): domain Eukaryota; kingdom Metazoa; phylum Chordata; class Hyperoartia; order Petromyzontiformes; family Petromyzontidae; genus Lampetra; species Lampetra fluviatilis. The sequence goes on from NC_136315.1 coordinate 5,779,440, forward strand.
TGAACTCGTGAAATGAATATCCATTCAAAGGCGTCACAGAGCCGTGCATTCCTTCGGATCATAGAGCGCTTCCAGGGAAAGGGACACCACAGAACTACATCTGACAGTCTCGTGTATGTATTGTATGTAGAACCTCTTTCGCACCGTACCCAGCCAGCCGTGCCAATCGGAGGTGCGGGGGAAGGACAACAAACTAAACACAAAAAGCACTTCTCAAGAAATTAGTTTTCAATCTGGATGATTTAAAAGTGCATAGCTACAGTGGCTTCCTGATATCGGAAGGAAGAGCGTTCCAGACGGCCGTAGAAGCGCATCAGAAGCACGCAATGCAGTGACCGTCTTTGTTCGACGGCCAGCCATAAGCCGCTGCGAGAATGACCGGAGTTCGCGTGATGATGGTTTATGCTCCTTGACGACATCAGTAAATTAACTCCACTCCATGCAGCACTTGCGCAATCTCCCTGCCACCGAGAGTAGCGCATTAATAAAGCCCCGTCTTCCTGATCCCAATGTGGCACAAAGAGCCACGTTATTTTGGTTTTATCGGTGCGTGCTTCCCTGCTATCACGTACGGTTCAGAAACGCGGTCATTCACCACAAATGTAGAGCAAATACTGAAAATTGCGCAAAAGAAGCGTGGAGAGGTGCATGCTTGGAATTACGCTGAGAGACTAAAAGTGAGATTCGACAAGAAAACAAACGCAAGTTCGAGCTGTCGTTCTATCCGTTGAGAAGAGTGAGCGGGCTCGGGCAGGACGCGGCGTCGCCAGTAGGAGAGGGGTCAAGGAATCGAACTCTGTCCGAGAGTAACATCCACTGGGTAGATGGAGCAATGAAATCGGTTCACGCTCAGCCGCTCGGTAGATTCCTTACATCGCTGGACCGTGAGCGGTGGCGTTGTTGACATGGGCCGGGGTGGGAGTGTGCGGCTTTTGTGTACGTGTATTTTTATTTGACCAGGTAAGGCCCACTGAACTGTGTAGTTCTTGTTCAGAAGCGACCCTGGCTCTCACAAACGATAGCTCACCGAAGTGGCTTATCATCGCGTGAACATTTATAGCAGCCAAATACTCCAAACGCACGTTTCTAAATGTGAAAGGAAAAAAAACCGGAGAAAAAATCACGTGACCACGGGGAGAATATGCAAACTCCAAATATGCAAGAGTCAGGGTCGGCATCGAACCCACGACCTCCTGTATACCAGGCGAGGGAGTTAGCGTCTCGCCACCATGGCACCTTCATCCAGCAGTCGATTGACCACGGATGATGATGATGATGTTAGAGGGAAGCAGATTTGTCCGTTGCGTGCTGAGCGCCCTTTGTCAGGAGGGGGGCTCCTCTCGCGCGCTTTTGGCCGCGTTCCCCCGCTCCCCTACGTGGCGGTGCGCAAGTACAGACGGCCATTGTTCACGCGTCACCCAGGGAGCGATGACGAATGGCGAGAGGGGGGGCCACGGAGCCGCGAGGGGAAGGGGGGGAAACGTAGCAGGAGTGGGCGGGCGGGCGGGCGGGCAGACGGACCATGGGAAGAAGTCCCGCGTGCTTGGCAATCGATGGCAGCCCCCCCCCTCCCGCGTTGTGCGTGACGTTGTTTTGGTTGGGGGGGGAGGGGGGAGGTCACGATGGTTTAGATTTGTGTTCAATATTTCATTATACCCCTATTTTATTTCCCATTGTGCTATCGGCGTCGCACATCGCTGGACAAAGTATCGGCTCCCCGCAGAGCGGTGCAGCCCGTCGTGCTGGAGATGGGCCCGCGGAACCGGATGTCACGGAGCTGCCTCGGAGAGCCAATCCAAGTGACCTCTGGGTCCACACAGTCGGGAGCGGCACTTTCCCACCCACCCGCCTCGAGAGTCATTTTTGAGCACGATTGTTTTCGATTTTGGAGGCAAGGGTTGGTGGGTCACATCGGATTTGTGACTCTCCATCTTAACCTGCTTCAGCTGCAAGGTGGCCACGCAGCAGCACAGCGAGCGGGTTCATTCACCAATTTCTGTGGACCTGTCAACGTCATCGTCCCCATTCCCCAAACGTGGCAGCAGCACCCTCCAGACAGGCAGCCCATGAGACTCGACGACACCATCCAGCGTAAACGAAAAGAGAAGGAATGAAGATTTTCTTTTTTTAAATCGTTGTCTTGCGTCGCAGCGCACGTTGGCGTCCGAAGGAATGCCACACCTCGGGCTACGTACGGCGCGAAAGAGGTTTAAAACGCGCACGTACGTACAATATCTATCGGATGTCGAACGAGCGTTGCCCGGGAGCCGGTCAACTTTAATTAGCGTGGCAGTCATCGCAGTCATTCCGACGGTCGGCGAGTTAAGCGCGGAGAAACATTCCCCGCCGGTCCACACACAGACACGTCCCAGCTGTTGCTGCAAACGTTACCGTCGGCCCAATTTTATTTTATTACGTACGCATGTTGAATTTATTTCACGCCGCACGTAGCCGACCGTGCGCGGGGGGGGGGGGGGGCGGGGGAGACAACAAACTCAACACAAATTGCAGAGAGCGGTGAAGTGAAAAACAATGAAAGCTGCAGTCACGCGATTGCTCGCTCACGTCGCTGCTGGCGGAAGGTCACCCAATGGAGGAAATGCTCCAGAGAGCTCCTCTGGTGGAGGGCATGTTGGCCTACTCATCCACCCGGCCCAGACGTCTTGCAAGATGCGGGAAGTGCCGACACTTTACCCCGCCGCACGCGACCTTACGATGGACTTGCAGCATCAGGATCTTTATTTCACCTGCAGGAGGAATCCGATGAGCTATGAAGCTCTTTGATGTCCAGTAGGGGCACGGGGTCAGAAAGTTACAACAACAAACAGTACACGAACCGATAGGAGTGCAGAGTATAGGTAAGGTAAGCAAGTCGCTCATAATAAGTAAATAAATAATAAACCACAAACGTCGAGTATTTAAGTACAAATTGCAAAAGTATATCAATTCCTACCGTGGCGTTACCCGTTCATACTGCTGCTGGGGGGGACGGAAATGGTGGGCGGCGGCATTGGGAGGTGGGGTGGGATTTCTGTAACCCCCCCCCCCCCATCATTTCAACTGCCACACCGGGGAGATGGATTCGAACCCGGCGGGGATCCGCGATTCCAGCGCCGACTGTTATTGATGCCGCGGCAGCGTCCGCGGGAGGGCCCAAAGCGCGCAGCAGACAAGGCCGAGAGCACATCGGCAGCAGAATTAAAGGCGACCCCCAGTGACGACAGGCGGTGAAGACATTAGGAATATTTACAGCTCGCCCTGGCAAGAGCTCAACAGCGCTTGGCCGTGGCTCAGCGACGGCTGATCGGACTCCCGCGGCCTCTTGACGGCCGCCTGGGATGTCCACCACCACCACCAGCACCACCCCCACCACCCCCACCGCCGCCATTACCTCCCGCTACCCAGCCTCACGGTCGGCGGTTTACGAGAATTCTCTTCTGTGGGAAACGAAATCGTAATGAAGCGTGGTGAAAGCGAGTCCAACTTGAATAAGTCAATGAATTTCATAGTGAGTGGGAGTGATATTAATTTTCAGCGGAAAATTAACAGCGCCGCCATGAAGCGCACCGCCGCAATGAACCCCAGCGACCTGAGGTGCAGTTTTGGCATACGGCTAATGTGAGTAGCGAGCGATGCGTGAACAAGAACACTGCTCGCCATATCACTGACGGTGGTTGGGTCGACGGTGGCGGCAGGGTGCAGGACACCGCTGGACACTGACCGCCTTAAATGAACGGACTACGACTCATCATTGACGGTGGCCTGGGATTAGAGTTGAATTCCTGGCCACGACCGGCACGGTGAAGTATGGTCAAGCAAACCCGCACGTCTCACGTGGCGTGGTGAGGACTTCGTCCAGCCGGGGATTGAGAAACGATTGCAAATGATGAATCCTCAAATTTAGCAAAAAATTACCCCACACAGCGACACTCGCACTGCCAGTACGTGTGTGCGTGCGGCCCCCATCGACGTCCCGCAAGGAATTCTGGGCGTTTTCCCATGATCCTCGGCGGATTTACATCTTTGACTGCGGCCCTGTTGACGCACAGAGAGACGTGCAATGTTTTTATCTGTGAGAACGCAACGCTCCCAGTGTTCGCGGATGACAATTATTACAATTCATTACAAAAAAAGTTAAGCTGGAAAATATGCAGAAAAGTTTGGGCAGGGGGACAAAACGAATGAAAAGTCGAGGGGGGTTATTTTGTCTTTCGGAGTGGATGATGGTGGGGGGGCCGCGGTGGGGGAGCCGGTGCGGTGGTTAGGGGGCGGGGGGGGGTGGGGGGGGCGATGGGCCTGCCAGTGAGTGGTGGGAACTGAGCGGAGAGCTCTGGCGAGTTGGGAAAACCCAAGGAGGAGGAGGGAGGTGGTGGTGGGTTTCGGGGGGAGTGGGGGGGGGGTATAGACGTTCATTTCCCTGCCGGGGGGCTCGGCAGCGACTACCACACAGCCCCCTCTAGGGACTATTACAGTTTAGGAGTGAATTTTTTTTTTGTTCACGAATATAAAAAAAACGAAACGTGGCCCTTGAGCTCACGGTTTCCGTGCCTCCGAGCCGCGGGCCGTCTTTGCGGCCGCTGCTGCCGCCGCTGCCGGGAGTGAAGGCCTCGAAACGTCGTGAGAATTATTTAATAATGTTTTATTTTTATTATTTTATTACTTCCCTTCTACGTGACTTTGCCGAAAGAACCAAGAAGAAAAAAAAAGTGAAGGCATCGTTTCATTTTTGAACCCTGGGGAGTACTGGTGGGGCGGGGCAGAGGGGGGGGGGCCCGGATTAAATATATTTATATATTTAACAGAGTCCCCCCCGCCCCCCCATTTGGACAAAACGAACGGCGAAATAACTCCGTAGCGCTCGGCTTCCAAAGAACACATGGAGCAGCCACGGTGCGGTGCGGTCCGCGTGCGTGGTTTTCAGTCTGCTGATAATTAAGTGTTGATTTAAAGCGACTCGTATTTTACAAATATGGTTAATGATGAAAGGTTATCCTGTACCGCGACCATGATGAAAAAATGTTTTTATGTCTGTCTCCCATTCCTCTCCCTCCCTCCCGCCTTCCCTCCCTCTCTGTGGCATACACGTGCTCTCCCACCATGATCGCACTTGCGCATTAAAACCACAAACACATGTCTTGCACTCGCGCACGCACGCATGCACGCGTGGCCCCACGCGCGCAAAACCCGCTGCCATCACACGCTCGCCCCGTACTCGCAAACGAACGCTCGCACACGCGTGAACGCACGTGCACATGTTCAAACGCACGGACACGCGTTCAAACGCACGCTCACGCGTTCAAACGCACGCATTCAAACGCACGCACACGTTAAAACGCACGCACACGTTGAAACGCACGCACACGTTGAAACGCACGCACACGTTAAAACGCACGCACACGTTGAAACGCACGCACACGTTCAAACGCACGCATTCAAACGCACGCACACGTTGAAACGCACGCACACGTTGAAACGCACGCACACGTTGAAACGCACGCACACGTTGAAACGCACGCACACGTTGAAACGCACGCACACGTTGAAACGCACGCACACGTTGAAACGCACGCACACGTTGAAACGCACGCACACGTTGAAACGCACGCACACGTTGAAACGCACGCACACGTTAAAACGCACGCACACGTTAAAACGCACGCACGCGCACGTACACATTCACGCACGTGAGCACATATGCAAACGTGCGCACACACGCGCACTCACGCACACACGCACGTACCCCCCCCCCCCCGCCGCTCCCCCATCCCCCTCTCTCACAGAGGCCCGTTTATAGTTGCGCTGGGCCGATCGTGGCACAAGGATCACTTTAACTGCTGCCATTGCAACTCGTGCCTGGCTGACACGGGCTTCGTGGTGGAGGCGGGCAAGGTGTACTGCCAGGGCTGCTACGGAATGTTCTTTGCACCCCCGTGTGGCAAGTGCAGCCAGAAGATTGTCGGGGTGGGTCAATCGCACCCCTCATTCATTCCTCGTTTCGTCGGCCTCTCACTGCGTGTGCGATGATTTTAGAAACCTCCCCTCCCGCTTACCCCGCCCGCACCTCCCACAACTTCTGCCACCCCCCGCTCCCCTAACCACCCGACCCCCCTTGCACTGTGTGTGTTTTGTTAACATTTTTCCGCGATTGTTTTTATTCTGTCAATCGGTCATTGTCAAGCGCCAGTCGTTGTCTTTGTTGCTCTATCCCGGCTAAACGTGCGGTGTTGGTCCGGCCACCGACGGTTGGCATGTTGGCTGGAACCTTCGGAACCAATGTTGGCTCTGTTGGTTCCATGTTTACCGGGGACCGGTGCGTCTGCGTGCCGTCGTTGTTGTGGGTGGAGTGGTGGCGTAGTGGTTCGTGCGCCGCGCTACGTACCCGGCGACCCGAGTTCAATTCCCGGCGAATATCTGAACCGGTCCTGGGCAGAGGTCGCAATCGGGTACCCGATACCCGTACCCTACCCGATACCCGGCTACCCGTACCTGGCCGGGTACGGGTACGGGTAAGCCGTGAGTCACTGGTGAGTCACCGTTTGTCACTCATTTTCCAACGTCTTGTCTCTTCTCACAATTCAAGTTCCTAGAATCAACCCACCCGCGCCTGCAACATGGCTTCATCCCAGAGGTCGCAATCGGGTACCCGATACCCGTACCCTACCCGATACCCGGCTACCCGTACCCGGCCGGATATCGAGTAGGGTACCCGTTGGCGACCCTGGTGCGGCCGGGTACGGGTACCCGTTTGCGACCCTGGTGCGGCCTGGTACGGGTAAGGAATCAAAACCCGTTTGCGACCTCTGGTCCTGGGCCTCCCACCTCGTTCGAGTGAGTCACCAATGAAGTACCTGCTGCGGTGTGTAAATATCAGCACTGGGGGGAGACAAAGGTGGCCGAGTGTGATGCTGGCCACACCACCCTCGCCTGCGCGCTGCGCCAGCCTCAACAGGTGTTCGCAAACAGCACTTGCTCTCACAGCCTGTTAGTGAGGGATCTGTGAATGAATGGAGCGACAGTGTTGTGGTTAGCGTGCTGCGCTACGAGCCTGGCTACCCGAGTTCAATTAATGCTCACGGGCCAGCACCAGTGACGATTATCTGAATTGGTGCAGGGCCTCCCGTAGGTTGACTCGACCTCAAATGAGTACCCGGTGCGTGAAAACATCGTCACTCGGGAGACAAAGGCGGCCGGGCGTGGTGCTGGCCACCCACCCCGTCGTGTGCCGTACCGGCCTCCGTAGGTGCTCGCTAACAGCACTTGCCCCAACAGTCTGCCGAGGCTATTACGTGGGATCTTTGTCTTTGTGCACGTAAATTGCGCGCCCCTTCGCAGCGACGTTTCGTAGCTGGGCGTGTGACTTCGATGTTCGACTTGTGTAGTCGACTCGACTCGGAGCCCCTGAGCTCCGTTCCAAGGACGGCCACAGCCGAAGACCAGCGGCGGTGGGGGTGCCATTAGGGGACATCGCCGCTAGGTAATGACGAAATTTTATTAACAGAGTACGACTTGACTAAAACTCCACTTGCCTTGGGCTGAAACCGACTTCAATAAAAAAATAAAGGCTGACGAAATTAACTCCGGCGCGCGTGCACACACACACACACCGCACCTCCGATTAGCACGGTTGGCTACGTACGGTGCGAAAGAAGTTCAGCGTGCACACGCACATGCCAAATCACTGAAACTCCGCTCGTCTTAGATTATTCATGATGTATATACAAAAAATGTGCATACGTCGGTATGTAATGACACGTAGGTATAAGATAAAATCGATCACGACGTTTCGGGCGCAACACAAGCATCCGTTCCACCTGATGACGGATGCTTGTGTTGTGCCCGAAACGTCGTGATTTATTTTATTTTTTACCTACGTGACTTTACCGAAAGAACCAAAGAGTATGGATTCCTGCAGTCACGAAAGCTTCAAATCAAGATTGGTATGTAATGAGTTGATGTTTTTGTAATTGGCCCGTCAATGGCTGTGGCCACAATAACGCGACGTGCGCTCACAACCACCCAGCTCGCCCCTTCTCAACTCTCTCCCCTTCTCCGCTCTCTCGCTCCCTTCTCCTCCGTCTCTCGCCGCCTTTTTCACGAGCCGCTGCGCGATGAAAGGCCCGAGGTTTGCCTTGTCCGCGCGAGCCCGCCGGCTTTAAATGGCGCTGGCCGAGCGCGAAACCCGATCCGCCGACGATGATTGATGTACAAATTCCCGAGCGTAACCGGATCAAAGCCGGCGGCGCTGCACGGCCCAACAGAATCAATGTCGAGGCCGTCACAACTCCGAAGTGGCGGTGGGGGGCGGGGGGAGGGGGGGAGGGGGGGGGGCCCGCTTGTCCCTGCGATCGCGACGACGCCAGCGCCGGATTCCCAGAGTTTCTGAGAACTGTCGGAGAAAAAAGAAACACGGCAAAAAGAAAAGAACGAGGTGTCCTGGGAAAAGTTGTGAGTAGCAACCACGCCGACGACGAGCGGGTTTTGGCAGCGGCCATTTAGGCGCAGTTCGACTAAGAATCGGGCAGTGTTTGTGACAAATAACAACGGTGCTGTTTGTGAGAAGCTGCAATATGCATCATCGGCTGTGGGAGTTTGTGTGCGTGTATATACATTGGGGGTGTGATGATTGAGCCTGAAAGTTAAGAGGTTAAAAAGTTATACATTTGTAACGCACACAGATTTCCTTAGATTCAGACGAGCGAGGAAGACTGCCAGAACTGGCACGACCAGCAATTGCCCAAGCTCTGTGATCCTAAATTGGGATATATGAACCAATTACACACAACGTATGCACATTTTATGTTACATATCTATGGTCGGTGCGAGTGGGTAAGCGAGTGAAGGCGAGGAGCGATGTCGATTGCCCAGAAATCGAACTCTCGCCGCGAACCTGTCACAACCACTTGACGTGCGTGGTGGTGGGCGGCTAACGGAACATACTCCTCCCAACAATTTGTTATCGCCCATATGGCAGGATCTTTAATGTTGCTGCTGCGTGTATCTGTGCACGTTTGTGCTGCGGTAGTGTAGCGGTTAGCGCTACGAACCCAACCACCCGAGTTTGATTCCCGCTCACAGCCACCAACACTGCTGACGATTATTTTCTGAACCGATCCTGGGCCTCCCCGATGTCGACTCATTTCTCAAATGAGTACCTGATGCGATGTGTTAACATCGCCACTCGGGAGACAAAGGCGGCCGGGCATCGTGCTGGCCACCCACACCCCCATCGTGTGCCGTGCCGGCCTTCATGGGTGCTACTCGCTAACAGCACTTTACCCCAACAGTCTGCTGAGGCTATAGGGGGGATCTTTGTCTTTGTGTGTATGTACATATATACGTGTGTGCGTGTGCATTTGTGCACCTACGGGCACGAGTTGGCCAAGTCGCACCGCGCCCGCCCTTCGGCGCGAACAGTCGCCCCTCTATTGCCGTTCCAAGCCGGGTCTCTCTCTGGAAAACGAGTTGCAGATGTGATCTTGAAAAGCGGGGCGATTACATCGCTCGCTCGCTCGTTCGCTGGAGATCACCGGCGGCCAGAGTCGTCGAGCGCTGCAGAAATTGAATCCGGCGAGGGCAGCTCCCAGAGCTGACCGCAACCGTTTGAGGTGGTGTGAGCGCAGCCTTGTGTCCGAATGCCCGTGCGTGCGTGCGCGACGATGCGGGGAGCGGTGGCGCAGTGGTTAGTGCGCATTGCGCTGCGAATCCGGCGGCGACTCCAGTTTGATTCCCGCTCGCGGACAACACCGGTATCGAATATCTGGACCGGTTCTGGGCCTTTCAACGAGTGCGTGAAATATGGATATTGGGACCGGGAAGACAAAGGCGGCAGGGGCGTGGTCCTGGCCAAAACACGTCCCCCTGTGTGCCGTGCCGGCCTTAATAGGCGCTCGCTAAGAACACTCTCCCCAACAGTTTATGGGGTATATTTGTCTGTGTAAGAGGGTGGCGGAGGTGTGAGGTACGTGGGGAGCGTTGGCAAGTTGGTTGGAGCTTGAATAAGTACCTCGTGCGGCATATAAATATCAGCGCTGCTAGGGTGACTCAGCCTTAAATGGGTACCGAGTGCGGTTTCTACTCGGCAGCAAGAGGGTAGACAAACGTTGTCAGGCGTGGTGCAGGCTGACAACCAGTTCAATGCGGGTTGATGGAGGGAAAGCCCCTGGCCAGCTCAGACACGATGTTTGCCATTGCCAGCAATCGAACTTAGGTTGCCAGGTTCGTAGCGGAGTCGTGCGGCCAACCACTGCGCGCCTAATGCGCTTGTATGTAACCCAGGCGCACGTGAGCTTGCGATAAATCCACGTGCGCGTGTGTGTGTGAGGTGTTTGTGAGCACGCGTGTGTGTGTGTGCGAGCATGTGAGAGCGCCTCTGTGTGGTGCGCGCGTCGTCAAGGCTCCGCCGTGACAGGTAGTGCTGTGTGCCCGTCTGGCGGCCGGCCCGCTTTGCCTTGGCTCGTGCCGCTCCCGTGTATAAAGTTACGTGGGCCCGTGTGACCGATCCCGTACTCGCGATCGCGAGTTTTTGTCATTTCACCCCACCCCCCCGCTCCTCCCTCCCCCCCACTCCTCAATGTTATCGTGTTTGAGCAGTCCGCCGTCTCTTGAGCGAGACGAAGTATCCGCCCGGATCCCTCGCGGAGACAGTGCAGCCGCCTCGTGTTGTAGGAACGGCCCGCAGAAGCGGTTCATGCGGAGCTAGTTCTGAGCTCCCTTCAAGTGACCTCCAAAGGGAAGCGCTTTCCCCGCACGCTCCGCATTTACGAGAGCAACGTTCGTCACGTGACGGACGGACGCTTTTCCCAAATTCGGTGCGGAACCAAAAAGTCATCAGTGACCTGGCGGTGACCGTCAACTCGAGATCCTGGCTTAAAAATGCCGCGATTCGAACCCAGGATCTCGGCGAATTTGCGTTCACTTCAGTTGACGGTTGCCATTCGAATGGAGAACTGCGACCCTCCCCCACCATTGTCACTCCCCCCCCCCCCCGCCACCTTCGTGACCCGTGGATCAAACAAATCACTCGTGACGCCGGTGTGCGGCAGCAGGAGCGGTCCCCGCGAACCCTGCCACAAGAGATCACACGTTCGGCGCGACGGCTCCTTCGCCACCGACCTCTGAGGTCACCACCACCCGGGCCACCTCGGCGCTCCCCGTTTTAGTCCGAGCATGCGGACTGTGGACGTCTGTAGGCCCCCGAGTTAAATTCGTGATTCTGAAGAAGAAATTAAAAATTTTCTTTTTGAATCGTGACCGCCCGCCCCCCGCGACCGCCCATCCCAAATCGTGACAATTCTTCAAATGGCTGGGAAGCGAAGCGTGAATTACTTCATGACTCAATTGTAATCGGCGAATCGACGGATTGCTACGAGGTGACTTGCCAACGCAGTCCATTACAATGTTTGTTGAATCATTCATAATCTGTGACTCGCAATAATTCTAGTTTACTCGAGAGAATGATGCAGAGGCACTGGAAGCCACAAACGAGAGCAGGAAGGCATCCCGAAACGAGCTCCTACAGTTTGCCCAAGTTCTGCGGTCCTATCTTGTGATGCTCCATTTGCTGGCGTTTCGACATGTATCGATTGCCTGTGCTGCGCTTGTGGCTACAGGAGATCACGTATGCACTCAAGCAGGCCTGGCACTCCAACTGCTTCGTGTGCGCGTGCTGCAGCCAGCCCATTGGCCAAGGCGTCTTCCACATGGAGGATGGAGATCCCTACTGCGAGAAGGGTACACGCCCCACCCACCCCAGTCGCTGGACAGGCCTACAGTTGCCTAGGTTACACCCACTGTTGCGTAACCACGCCCACTCGATGGCTAGCAACTCCCACTGTTGCGTAACCACGCCCACTCGATCGCTAGCCACTCCCACTATTGCGTAACCACGCCCACTCGATCGCTAGCCACACCCACTGTTGCGTAACCATGCCCACTCGATCGCTAGCCACTCCCACTGTTGCGTAACCACGCCCACTGTTGCGAAATCATGCCCTGCTAGATTGCTAGACACTTTTTTCAAAGATATATGCCACTCAATAGCTTGTCAGTCTTCTGTATTGATTACTCCCAGAAGTCTGTCGCTGTCTATTATAAGTCTTCCAAACCTTGTTCTGCCGTTTAAAATCAAGTAATAGTTTAGTTGTTACACGGAATATCCCATTTAGCCAGTATACCCAGCAGCTAGGCTCGTTGGCAACGACACGCAGCCACTCACAGCAGAGTCGTTGGGGTGCACAGGAGCCCAGCCAGCATCCAGCCAGAAAACTGGAGGCGTAGATCATTATTATTTAACACGTAGTAGTAGTGTTAGTACGATGACTTCCTGCGGTTGCGTTTCGCAATGGCGACCCCCACCTGCGTTGTCGTAGGTTACGAGTGCGCGTGTGTCCCACCTCCTCCTCCTCCCCTCGCAACGCGCAGACTTCTTCAGGCTGTTCAGCACCAAGTGCGAGGGCTGCGACTTCCCCGTGGAGGCCGGCGACCGCTACGTGGAGGCCCTGGGCCACACGTGGCACGACACGTGCTTCGTGTGCACCGTACGTGTTGGAGCCCCTCCTGAGCTCGCTTCCACCCCCCCCCAACACGAAACCGAGCACGTTCGCGTGTCGTCTTTACGTCTGTCCCATCAGTATGTCCGTCCTTCTGTCCGTCCACCTGTAAGTCGGTCTAGCTTTCTGTTCGTCCTTCCATCCGTGCATCCCCTCCGTGTCTGTGTGCTTTCGTATGTGTGTCAGTTGGGTAAAGCTGCGCAATTGTCCATCCATCCATATGTCCGTCCGTCTTTCTGTCTGTCCGTTCGTCCGTTGATTGGCCCGTGTTTGTGTCGCTCGTCTGTCTCTTGTCAGTCTGTCCATCTGTCCGTCCGTCCTTCCATGCGACCTTAAAGCGCTGAAAGCACTATGACGCACGCGAAGATCACCCAGTGTGAGCACAGGTGTCGCGTAAAGTGTTTATGTCATGTAATAGTGGCGTTGTTACAGAAGATACGAGAGAAACAACATTGACAACAAGACAAAACAGCAGCACTGCCCTTGGCTGGCAATGTATCTGCAGCAGCCGATAGCAGATGCAATTTGTTTAAAGCGACCAATTAGTTATAACACGATTAGCACGGTTGGCTACGTACGGCGCTAAAGAAGTTCAGCGCACGTATCGCGGGCGTAATCAATGTTTTACCCGATGAATCGACGCGTCACGTGCCTGCCGTTGATGGCCCGTCCCTCCGCAGCGCTCCCCAACGCTCGCCCAACTCCACCCTTTCCTCGCTCTCTTGTCTCCTCTCCTCCACCACCCGCCCCGCAGGTGTGCCAGGTGAACCTGGAAGGGCAACCCTTTTACTCCAAGAAGAACAAGCCCCTCTGCAAGAAGCACGCCAACTCCATCAACATCTGAGCGACGCGCGGCCCGCCCGCACGATGGCTGGGTTTTGGGGGAGGGGAGGCGGGGGGGCAGGAGCTGTGGGCAGGGGTAGTGGGCTTCCTAGGGGCAGCAGCTGTAGGAGTGGGATCGGGCGGGGGGGGGTTGAGGAGGCAGTTTTGGATGGGGAAGGCAACAGGGCAGCACTGAGAGAGCGAGTGGAGAGAGAATCACTGCCGAGGTTTCGTTTCCGCGGCCTCGCTCCGTGCCGTCCGTCTGGCGCGACGTCGTGCCGACGTTGTCTTACCGGGGTGGGTGGGGGGGGGGACCGTTTATATTCCGCCGCGGGGAGTGACAGCACGAATCATCCGGTTGCTGCTTGACGACCCAGCTCGCTCCGCGGCGCGCGGAGCGGAGCGTTGGACCCGGCGAGGAAGAGGCCGCCGGAGAACACCGCCACCTATGTGGGGGGGTGGGACACTTCGTCCTCGGGAAAACGACCGCGGCAATCGTCGATCGCGTCCTGTAGCCTTTGTGACCCTCGTGGCCACGATCCCCACGGCCGTGGTGGGGAGGCGGGGGGGGGGGGTTAGCCCGTGATTGTGGGCTGAGATGCTCTTTGCAGAACGGCCTCTTCTTCGTCGTCCGACGACGACTCGTCTGTGGAGTCGGAATAAAGGGCCACGTGGATTCCTCCTCCGCCGCCGCCGCCGCCACGAACGCTCGAACGCTTTTCCTTCTCGCTCGCGGTTTTCCCCCAAACCTTTTTTTGCTTTGCTTGCTGCGTGCGAACGACAGCGATTTATTCATGTTTGCTCGTCGCCATTATCAGCTCGAGTTGAGTGAACGTCGAGGTTCGTTAGGAGGTATTCGACTTGGCGCTGGATATTATAATTTTTTTTGCTGCTGCTGCTCCTGCTGCTTTGTTTAGATTCATGGTCGGAGATTTTCGAAAAGTGGTCGTTGATAGCGATATGACAATGTTGGCTGTGGGAGGGGGGGCTTGGTATTGGTGCCAGATGTTTGAAGGATGAGCTCATGAGAGTTTACTGAACCAGTTTTTTTTTCGTTTCGGTATTATTACATCTTGTCACACACGGCGTTCAAACCTCGCCCGTGTACGTTATACCAGCAGCAGAGAAATGCAACGTTCGGTTTGAACTATCGCTAAGAAACTGGCGCCCAAAGGTGGAGAAAAAGAACGTGTGGAAAGTTGCGATGGTGCGGTGGGTGCTGATAAGCGAGCTGAGCCAGTTGCATGGAAATCATTGAACAAGGCGAGATCATTGAACAAGGCGAGATCATTGAACAAGGCGAGATCATTGAACAAGGCGACCGTCGCGTTTTAGATTAAAACGCTTAATTCTAGATTTGAAGCTTTCGTGACTGCAAGGATTCATATTCTTAGGTTTTTTCGGTAAAGTCACGTAGGTAAAAAATTTAAATTAATAAAAGTAAAATAAAAATAACACAAGCCTCCGTCTTCAGGTGGAACCGTCACAGCACGATAGCTGTATCAAGTGAAGAGAAATTCCAAGAAAACAGTCCTTGTATATATACTGGTTGAGGGTGGGAGGAGCCAAGGTAGGCCCTGGATATTATTATTGTGAGGTTCGGTGCGGCTGAAGCACGCTGTTACCTACGTGACTTTACCGAAAAAACTTAAGAATACTAAAACGCTTCTCTACTACGCGTGGGCCCTTTGGCGGCGTTTGTGCTGAGCGGCCCTTTCCTCGTTGTGACCGCGTGCCGCCGTTTGGGTGAGGGACGTGGGGGGGGGGGGCTCCCACGTGACCTTCCACCCCCCCCCCCACTTCCTCCCGTACGCGGAGAAGCTTCTTCGGGGTCGCGATGAACGGCCGTGCCGGAGGCACGCGTCATCTTCCGCTAGGGAGATGTTTTGTGTTTGTTTGGTCACCTACGCTCGGCTTTTTACGTTTGCTGCTGTTATTTTTTTTATTATCGATGAAGTTTTTCTCATCCCCCCCCATCCATCCCGTGATTCTTTAAAGACCGCACACTCACATGCCGTGAGTTCCGTATAACGTTGCAAAAAAAGTCATATTCGAACACGGTGTTACTGGATACCGACGACTGTGTTTTTATCGTTAATGGTTTGGCTTCGGGTTGGTGGTGGTGTTTTTTTGTTTTGCTTCTTCCATTCTCTCTCCTCTGTCTCCTGGTCGGGTTTGCTTTTAATTTTATTTTCCTTCTGCCGTGGCCGCGTGGTGTGAAGGGCGTGACGGCGAGCGGTGGATTGTACGACTAATCGATGAGCCAGTCGAGTTAAGGAATTCAGAAGAGACTTTTCATCGAGTGGATTTTTATTATTAATATTCATAATTTTGTTGGTTCACGTCTCAAAACCGCCCATCTTTGTGAGAATTCTTGTTTTTGGTTTTTGCGGGGCATTTATTGACGAGACTTTGAGAAAGACGTCACTCACCGGGTTTTTTCTATGTTGTTTCTCTTCGTCTCGGTCTGAAGATTTGGCTTCAAGGGAGGGAGGGAGGGAGGGGGGGTAGAATAAAAATATAAACGGCAGTACTTAAAAAAAAAAGATTTTTCTCTGCTTAATTTAGACTCTGAATGTGCGAATTGGCCATGGGGTTTGTGTCGCAGTTCTGCCAAAATTTGCGCGGAGTTCGGGAATTGTGGGGGTGTGTTGGTGCCGTGCTGGATTTCCGAACAAACGATAGATTCCTTAAAACCAGGGCTTACGTCTAAATAAAAAAATCAAATCGTAAGTTCCTTTTTGGCTATTCGAACCATTCTCACTCGCGCAAGTCTATGACGGAGGACAGCAGTTGTGTTCCACAGGCATAGTCACAGACAGTATGTGTTCCAGACAGTCACAGACATAGTCACAGACAGTATGTGTTCCAGACAGTCACAGACATAGTCACAGACTGTCACAGACGCAGTCTGCGGAAGCTTCTCACTCGGGAGTAAATGTTGCTGTGGCTTAACTACCTTAAAGATATTTCTTTTTGAAGCACAAGATTTTAGAGTTGGTGAAAAGCCTCCGCACGTGGCTATTACGCCGCAAGGGTTTGTTGGTGTTAAGGGTTCACGGTACAGCCCCTTGCGATTGTCCTCTGTGCGAGAATGGCCTCCTCCAGAGTGAGCTCCAGTGAGGGGGAGGGGTGTATCTGGCCTACTCCTCCACGCTAGTCGAGCATCTTGGGAGGAGGTGGCAGTACCCACACTTTACCCCACCAGACACGACCTTGCCAGTCAATTAACTGCGGTGGTACCTATTTATACTGCTCTTGTTGCTCTATAGCGGGGTTTATTGTTTGTTTTATATATTGTAGTCTCTTCCGTACCGCGCCCAGCAGCGTTGAGGACGGCATCGGTCCGATCCAGTGCCGATGAAACCCTCTCTGATGGAAAAAAAAACACAATCGAGAGCCTTACTCGAGCCCAGCGTTCTTCACTAATTTTCAGAGTGGGGAGCGGGGGGGAGGGGACTTTGGCCGATAAGACATCATCAGTGCGAGGGCCGCCACACATCTGAAACCATTGCGGGTTTGACAGCAGCACGATGATGATGATGGGGGGCGGGGGGGGGTGTTCTCAACATTTGTGAATTGTCAGGGGCCGCACTAAAGGGCCACCAGAGGCCGCCAGTGACCCGTGGGCCTTTTAATAAAGAACATCGCTCCGGAGAGCCAAAGAGTTTTTCTGCGCGTTGCATTTCACGTTGGCTACGGCACTTGCGGCGAGATTCTCTTAACCAGACACCGCTTCGTTTGCGTCGGCTGCAATCGCGAACGTGCAGAGAATGAGCTTGGCGGGGTTCCCAACGGCCTGGCGTCAAGACTCGTTTCTTATTTGTCCTTTCTTTCTCCGATTCGTAGCGAGCGGAGTGATCTTTAACGAAGCAAAAAAAAATCAACGAATAATTATCATCGAGCTTGCAGGGTTTTGTGTTTGTTAGCGTCCAATTCAAAGTTGGCACGCCTTAATGGTTCTTTCGGTAAAGTCACGTAGGTATAGAATAAAATGAATACAATCACGACGTTTCGGGTGCAACATAAGCGTTCGTCTGGTTAAGAGAATCTCGCCGCAAGTGCCGTGATGACGGACGCTTGCTTGTGTTGCGCCCGAAACGTCGTGATTTACATTTATTTTATACCTACGTGACTTTACCGAAAGAACCAAAGAGTTTTTGGCACGCCTTATGGAATACGAGCACCATCGCAGACACAGCCATCAAGAAATTCACTCTTATTCTCGCTCGTCAGCCGTGAACAGTGTTTCCCTTTCAGCTGGCTCTGCCCGGAATGGCATTCCAGAAATATATTCCCCGGACCCGGCGCACCACGTCCAGTATCACGCCTCTCGCTATGACTGCAGCTGCGACCGGTTCATGCGCCGCGACCTGCTCCCGTCTGCCGGCGGTCCGGAAAATATTTGGCGAGAAATTCACGGCGCCGTCGATTTACGAACAACAACTGGGCGCTCGGTGGCCAAAGAGCCTCGGCTGGCATTGACGCCCGCTGCGTGTTTGCGATGTTACATGCGTATTGGTTTCAATAAAGCCAGAACTGAACTCATCACTTGGTTGCCCCGTGGACTCCGCTCACTCAGCACCGCGCGCGCGCGCGCGTGTGTGTGTGTGTGCGTGTGTGTGCGTGCGCGTGTGCGTGCGTGCGTGTGTGTGTGCGTGTGTGTGTGTGTGTGCGTGTGTGTGCGTGTGTGTGCGTGTGTGTGTGTGCGTGCGCGTGTGTGTGCGTGCGCGTGTGTGTGTGTGTGTGCGTGTGTGTGCGTGCGCGTGTGCGTGCGTGTGTGTGCGCCAAGGTGTGTGCACAGCGGTTAGCGCTATGCCTCCGCTGCGAACACAGACACCCGAGTTCGATCCCGCGCTCGCGGCCAACACCAGTGATGATTATCTGAACCGGTCCTGTGCCTCGCCTGGGTCGACTCGGCCTCAAATCAATACCTGGTGTGGTGTGTACACATCGAAGCTGGGGATAGAAAGGTTGCTGGGCGTGACGCTGGTCATCCATCCCCTCCTGTACCGTGCCGGCCTTCATAGGTGCTACTCGCTAACAGCACTTGTCCCAACAGCCTGTTCAGGCTATACGGGGGTTCTTTGTGTTTTTTTGTTCGTTGTTCTTGTACCACCGACTGAAGCCATCAACTCCCTACACTTGAAAACAGGATAATCATCGGGAGCTGCCAGGATTTGAACCCAGTTCTCGGCATTGCCACCTCACTGCTCTCACCTGAAGCCAGATCTCCACAGCGCCAGCTCACGGCTGCCACCTCGGCCCCGCGCGCGTCAAGGTGGCTTTTGATGCCACATTGGCGCCCACGTGGAGAGGGCATCACAG
This sequence comes from Lampetra fluviatilis, assembly GCF_964198595.1. Taxonomy (NCBI): domain Eukaryota; kingdom Metazoa; phylum Chordata; class Hyperoartia; order Petromyzontiformes; family Petromyzontidae; genus Lampetra; species Lampetra fluviatilis. The sequence goes on from NC_136315.1 coordinate 5,798,138, forward strand.
GGAGCGGCTGACAACTCGAGGACGCCCGCGTCTTCGACGTTCAGAACCCACACACCGCAGGGCAGCTTGGAGTTCTAAATGGTAAAAGGGTGGCAGCAGCTGCAATGACCTTTATCGACGCAATGCGAGGAGCCAGCCGTGCCCGTACATTGAGGCGGCTGCGAGCATGACGGTCGAATGGGGGGGGGGGGGGGGCGGGCAGCGAGTTGCGACGGTCAAACGTCCATCGCCCCTCGTCCCTGCCGCTCGCTGCTTCGCCGTCTTTGGTGACCTCTCAAGGCGCCTGCTGCCAGCAGAGCGAAGTGTCCAGAAAACATCGTGTTGGTGTTTGCACAATGCGAGCCAACCCCCCGCCCCCCTCCGACCCACAATCTGAATGCAGATTAGCTTCATCACCCCGCAAAGAAATCCTCTCTCATCGAGATGCCCCATACGTCGGGCTAAAACAGCGTCAGATGGTGAAAGTCTGAGGATAGAGATTCATCGTGTTAAAGAGGCGCTACGGTTAAATGGCTACAACAATGCTCACATTAACGGAGCATTGAATGCCAAACCTAGATCGAACAGCAATACCGCTGAAAGCGATCAGGTTATTAAAACAATCAAAATACCAAATATTGCAGGAGTAACTAAAAAATAAGCTATAAAAAATCAGAGTAAGATTTGGCACGGTACACAAATTTCAAACACGAGTATCTTATACTAAAGATGAATCGCCTAAGTTATCAACAGAAGGTGTGTATCGGATAAATTGCCTGTGGCAGATGCTATATTGGACATACGGGACTTCCCGTAACATTAGCGTCAGACTAAAAGAACACCAAAGCAATATTAAATACTCTCAAACACAACTGTCGGCAGTTGTAGAACATGCTTGCCATGACACTCAAGTGATGTTGATAACGTTGAAGTGTTGTGTAAAACAAATTATTACTGGCCGAGTCTAATTCGAGAATCCATTGAAATTGAGAGAAATGCGAATAATTGTAACCGCTCTGACAGCTACAGGCTTAGTGCGGCCTGGAAGTCATTAAGTAATACCTCTTACAACTGCATTCCTTATAGAGGAAACACATGCTAATTAACTGATTACTAATCTATTATTTAATTACAATAACCCCCCTCCTCTGATCTCTGCACCTGATGGCTTCAGTGATGACGTCGTCCTGATGCTGCTCGATTTAAGACCGGAACCAGGCGGATGGCTTCACTATTCTGGCAAACCGCCCGATGATGCTGGGTGTAATCACCAGCGAAACGTTCTATTCAAATAGTAAATGTTGTGGATTTACTCTCCAACACAGCGGTGTGCTGAAGTAGTAAACTAATTGGCGCGTTGTTTACGTGACAAACCTTACCGGCTGTGTGGGGTGGTGGAGGGTTACGACACATTCATACTTACGCGGTCTAACCCAAAAACCTTTATTAGCAACAATATTGGTAGCGAAAGCCTCCTCCGTGTTAAACACCCCGATGTGAGGCGAATGTTGGCCTCTGGGAAAAAAATACAGATGGGAGTATTATCTTTTTTTTACTGAGAGTGAGAGCAAAGTGAATAACAACAGTCATGGTTCACGCAATATCCACCTCCATCAGTGTTGCAATGAAGCATTCATACTGATGTTCACATATCATGGGACCTACCTTGCCAGTATCAAAATGTAAGAATTGGTTTCACCATTTCTGGAAATAAAACAGCTGTCTTCTTGGTTCTTTCGGTAAAGTCACGTAGAAGGGAAATAATAAAATAATAACAATAAAACATAATACAATACAATTCTCACGACGTTTTGGCCACAACGCAAGCAGCCGTCCTCAGGTGAAGAACAGGTCTGTCGGAAAGACAGCGTCTGTGAGGCGAGTGTTGGCCTCAGGTCTGTTGGAAAGACAGCGTCTGTCCTTCCGACAGACCTGTTTTTCACCTGAGGACGGCTGCTTGCGTTGTGGCCGAAAAGTCGTGAGAATTGTATTTTATTACGTTTTATTTTCATTATTTAATATGTCTCTTCTACGTGACTTTACCGACCGAAAGAACCAAGAAGATGAATCCCTGCAGTCACGAAAGCTTTAAATCGAAATTTAAAACAGCTGTGTTAAGATGTTAAAACACCAAACAGTAACCTTTCGCAAGTAATCACGCCTGCATTAACCACATTTACGTGCAAAAAACACAACGCTCTGATAGTATACGATTAATTTTCTTTGATACTGATTGGTCCACACCAGAGAGGCAGCTTTCTTTAGAGCCTCGACTCAAACAGTGTTAGACCGGAGGACGCCAAAAGCCGAGCAGCACAAATTCCATCTTCCTACTGCTTCTAGATTTGAAGCTTTCGTGACTGCAAGGATTCATATTCTTAGGTTTTTTCGGTAAAGTCACGTAGGTAAAAACATTAAAATTAATAAAAGTAAAATCAAATAAAAATCACGACGTTTCGGAGGCAACACAAGCTTCCGTCTTCAGGTGGAACCGTCACAGCCACGACAGCTGTATCAAGTAAATGATACTTCCTACTGCTGTTCGTGTTTAGTTTGTTGTCCTTCCCCCACACCAGGGGTCTGCAACCTTTAAGACATAAAGAGCCACTTGGACCCGTTTCCGAAGGAAAAAATAAACTGGGAGCCGCAAAATCATTGCAACATTTAAAACAAATATAACACTGCATATATTGTTTCTTACCTTATTGCTATATACAGGATCGTGCAGTCAGCTGTCAATCTGAATAAAAAAAGGACTTTTTCACTTAACAATGTAAAATATATTTTTGCAAATTAATAGCTAAATTACCTGGTTAATGGGATTTTTGCTCCTGAACCTCAGTGCACAGTGTCTGCACATCAGGGCTGTAAGACGTCACCTTCATTTTCACACAGGCTTGCAAGCTGTCATCTGTGAGGCGTGATCGATGTTTGTTTTTAATATAGTTCATGTTGGAGAAGACCTGCTCACATACATATGTGGAGCCGAAGATCGACAGGACTCCAAATGCATACTTTTTCATGTTTATATAAGTGTTGGGGATGGCATTCCATGTTTCGAATACAAGTTTGTCCTGTTTGGGAAGGTTTTCAATATCACTCCATTTATGATTCTGAGCCAGAATGGCCTTCTGACGGGCAACATCCTCAAGAGTAGCGGTCAAGCATTTGAACTTGGACACCCATATATCTTTGTCGGCTATATCGGCCAGTTCCATCTCAAGATCAGGTTGACTTACACCTGCAAATGCAGTCATATTCAATAGGTATGGATCGATCGCCAGGGGAGTGACATGGAAGGATAATGTCGTTTTTTCCTCTCTGAACTCACAGAATCGTTTCCCAAACGAACTTTGCATTGTGGTGATTGCAGACTTGAAATATTCCAAATTTATCGTATCATGACTTTGTTTGAACTCTCTCAAAGAGGGAAAGTGAGACAGTGTACCTCTCTGTAAATCTTTGACAAACACTGTCAACTTGTGCTCGAATGCCAAAACCTCCTCCAGCATGTGCAGGGCTGTGCCTCCTTTCCCCTGAAGGGTTGTATTTAGCGTGTTTAGATGTGCTGTCATGTCTACCATAAAATGTAATTTTTCCAGCCACTCTGGCTGTTCCAGCTCAGCAAAGGTGAGCTCTTTGCTGCCCAGGAAGGTTTTTACTTCTTCCAAACATGTGACAAAGCAACGGCAACGTTATTGCCTGTCACCGGGCGGGCAGTGTGGAGCGGAGCGGCGACCTGTCAGCAGCGGCAACGCCAGAGCAGGTGTCACAGTGCGCCTCCTCCCCTCGCTAGCATCCGCCCCGGAGCCGCGGTCAAGGTTCAAAAGAGCCGCATGCGGCTCCGGAGCCGCAGGTTGCCGACCCCTGCCCCACACCAACCGCACCTGAGTAGAGGGAGCACAGCAGCATAAGTATAGTGCACCTGACCGCTGATGAGGCCCAGCTTGGTGAAACCAGTCCTGAGTAAAATAGAAATGTGCAGCCCACGTGCGTTGCTTGTTCACACCACCGCTGGTAGCGAGTCCCTCCAGACGGCAAGTCGCCTCCCGCCTCAACACTGCGCATGCATCCTGAACGATGTGGGAGGGCCTTGGTTCCAGCAGATGTGTTATGCAGTGTGCTATGAAGAAGGCCGATTGGCCGAAACGTCACCTGTTTTATTTGCATCCTTCGTTGTGTGTGCGCATCACTGCCACAGCTGTAAGTCCGCGTCGTGATCACTCGCCTCTCTAAATTGGCCTTCAGCCCCCCCCCGCCCCCCCCCCCCCGGTCTAATTTCGATGTAAAACTTTCGCGACTGCAGGGATTCATATTCTTGGATCTTTCGGTAAAGTCACGTAGAAGGGAAATAATAAAATAATAAAACATAATAAAACAGTGTTCATTAGGACGCTGTCTTTCCGTCAGTTCTTCACCTGAGGATGGCTGCTTGCGTTGTGGCCGAAACGTCGTGATAATGTTATTATGTTTTCTTTTTATTATTTTATTATGTCCCTTCTACGTGACTTTACCGAAAGATCCAAGAATTTGAACCCCCCCGGTCTGGCCGTGTACCCCGTGTGGGGTTTTCTCTACGTCATGCTTTCCATACACGGGCGCAATGGGATCTACGGATGAAATGTGCCTTGCCATTGTAAGTTAATCATGTTATTGATTTGTCTTCATAAGCAGAGAATGAGACGTGGACGAAATCCTGATTTCCGCAAATAAAATGCTTTGGGGACACGGGGGACAGCAACCTGAACGAACCCTTTGCGGAAGCTACCAAAGCCGGGAGGTTTGGTGTAGCTACTTTTAAATTCAGAATAACCACAAATGAAAACAACACTCGAGCTCACACTCGATAATCCGTGTGTCAAACAAAGTTGCCAGGATGCCCTGCATGAGATGATAGTTGTTCAAATAAAGAGTGGTGTTCTCGAAAGTGGTGGTGTAGTTATGGTGGTGGTGTGGGGAGTGGTGGTGTAGCGGTTAGCGCGCTGCGCTGTGAATCCGGCGATGCCACTTCGCGTTCATTTATTTACTTTGATCACTTTTTTTTGTCCCACTTCTATTTGTTTTTGAAATACATCCTTCGCAAGGTCGGGCGTTGGTTCTCATCTGTCTGGAACTCTGGTGATGAAACAAGTGCCAGATTGGCAGAGTGTTGTTGTTATGTAAACTTGTTAATTTTCTCAGACGGAACCCCAAGTTCCCACTGCCAATAGTGGCGGGCCCTATCCGAATGAGCCCCTTCCTCTGCTCATGGATGATCAGAGGCATCTCAAGTTGTAACCTCGCATTTTAAAGTGCGTAGCTGAGCGGTTGCCCATCGTAATGCGAATTGGTCATCACAATCTCCCCATGCCATTGCGGTCATTGGAGGGTGATTGACCATACTTCCCCGCGTTGGTCGGGTATGGCTCGCCGCTGTGGCCCGGTATCAATATTAAGTCACGATGATGATGACAATGATGATTGAACCATAAAAGAGTTGTTGTTTTTTTGGTGGTTAGATACAAATGTGCCATTAAACCCGCCACCACCCGACGCCACCAATTAGTCAAGTTTGTCACGTAAACAAAATATGCCAATTAGTTACTAGTACAGCAGTGTGTTGGAGAGTAAACCCCCTACAACATTTAAGATGATCGAACCGTTATTCTGAGTAAAACCTCGATGGACAACAATGTTTACAATTTCAGCAGCCTCTTCTTATCTGCTCAAAGCCAACAAACGTCCGTCCTACTTTAGACGGGACAGTTTTGGTTTTCAAAAGGGTCGTCCCGTTGTCCCAGATATATTTAGCTCAGTGAGCAGCCTTACTTGGTAAACTAAAAAATTATTTAGGTTACTAATGTTTGAGCTTTGACTTGAACAGAGCCGCAGGGAGTTGACAGCACGACCGGCAGGAGATGGTGTGTGGGGGGGGTTTCCAGACTACGGGGGCAGCTAAGGATAACGAGCAATCTTCCGTTGAGCGATGATTGAATGGGAGGGGGGGGGTGCTTGAAAAGACCACCTTGGTTGCCCGAGTGGGTAACACGCAGAAGGGGGCCAGTCGGGGGGGAGACGTTGAACAATAACAATGACGAATTCAAAGAAGCGCACACAGAGTTGACGTGCAAGCCGTCTCACTCCGACTGCCGTGACCGCGACGATGCACGGCAGATGTGGCGTGAGTGGTGAGGACAGGGCCCTCAATTACAGCCGGGATCTTTCCCCGGGTGGAGGGGGGTTAGCGATCCCCCAAAAGATGAATATTCCACACTCGGCACGCCACATTCAGTCAGTGTCCCCTCTCGCTATTTCAACTAATTTTCTTTTGTTACCGGGCAAATCCCACTGAGCTCTGTAGCTCTTGATCAGACGCTACCTGGCTAACGCAAATGATAGTCCAATGAAGTGGCTTAGCGTCACTGTGCACATTTATATCAGCCAGACACTCGAAATGCGCGATGTTGATTCAAAATGTGGAGGGAAAAACCGTAGGAGCCGGAGAAAAATCGACGCGACTACGGGGAGAGAGAGACACCGTAAACTCCAAATATGCAGCAGCAGGCGTCAGGGTCGGAATCTAACCCACGACCACCTGTATACCAGGCGAGGGAGTTAACATCTCCTAGCCACCGTGGCGCTCCATTGCTGTGGCTGCTAGAGTTCTTGTCGATGTGTTTTTGTATTTTGTTGTTGTTGATGTGTTCACGCAGCACCACGGATTTACCGTGTAAAGTAGCACCTGGCTAATAGCATCTTTTACACGGATTTACCGTGTAAAATAGCAATGCATCTGGCTAAACGGGACCGTCATCGTCCGTGTAACGAGTCAAATGATCTCAAACACAATGTCCTCAAGTAAACCCGACAAAATCCCACAGACACTCACAGAGACTCACAGAGGATGCATCGACACTTGGCTCACTTAACTTAAACTTACTTTATTTGAAGCTTTCGTGACTGTAGGAATTTGCTCTTTGGTTCTTTCGGTAAAGTCACGTAGAAAGAAAATAAATTAACTAATAGAATTCGACGTTTCGATTGCAACACAAGCAATCGTCATCAGGTAGAACTAAATTTGAGAGAGAGACAAAACACAGACACGGAGACACACAGACAGACACACAAGCAGAGAGAGACAACACAGACACACAGAGAGACACAAGACTGTGTGTCTATGTTGTGTGTCTCTTTCTGTGTGTCTATGTTGTGTCTCTCTCTGCTTGTGTGTCTGTCTGTGTGTCTCTCTCTGTGTGTCTCTGCATGTGTTGTGTGTCTCTCTCTGTGTGTCTCTGTGTTGTGTGTCTCTCTCTGTGTGTCTATGTTGTGTGTCTCTCTCTGTGTGTCTCTGCATGTGTTGTGTGTCTCTCTCTGTGTGTCTCTGTGTTGTGTGTCTCTCTCTGTGTGTCTATGTTGTGTGTCTCTCTCTGTGTGTCTATGCTGTGTGTCTCTCTCTGTGTGTCTCTGTGTTGTCTCTCTCTGCTTGTGTGTCTGTGTGTCTCCGTGTCTGTGTTTTGTCTCTCTCTCTCAAATTTAGTTCTACCTGATGATGGTTGCTTGTGTTGCAATCGAAACGTCGTATTCTATTATACTCTTAGGTTTATTCGGTAAAGTCACGTAGGTAAAAATAAATAATAAATAATAGAAATAATAGAACTAATAATATAAATTATAATAAAAAATGATTTCTATAATTATTTATATTATTTTTATTTTAGTTTTATTTATTTCTACCTACGTGACTTTACCGAAAAAATCTAAGAGTATGAATCCTTGCAGTCACGAAAGCTTCAAATCTATAACGTATTTTATTAGTTAATTTATTTTCTTTCTACGTGACTTTACCGAAAGAATCAAAGAGTTAAGTTAACTTTACTTATTCACGTGCCACCTACTGCAGTCCAGCAACGAGCCGGAAACAATATTCAGCTGGAGGTTAAACCCCGGGAATAAATTGATAAATAAACATTTAAAGTTGGTGATGGTTATTTCTTTGCTCCCTATTGTTCGCAGGCAGCGTTCTGACAATTCGGACTTAAAAGAAACTCGCGTGGCTTTAACGGGGCTACAGTCACACGCCGCGATGCTGCTGCTGGTGATGGTTGTGATGGTGGTGGTGATGATGGTGGTGATGGTGGTGATGGTGATGATGGTGGTTATGGCGGTGATGGTTGTGATGGTGGTGGTGGTGGTAATGGCGGTGATGGTAGTCGTGGTGGTTATGGTGGTGGTATGGTGGTAATGGTGGTGGTAATAGTGGTGATGGTTGTGATGGTGGTGGCGATGGTGGTGGCGGTAGTGTAGCGGTTAACGCGCTGCGCTACGAAACCAGCGACACGAGTTCGATGACCGCTCACGGCCAACACCGGTGACGATTATCTAAACCGGTCCCGGGCCTCTCCTACGTCGACTCAGCCTCAAAGGAGTACCTGGTGCGATGTGTAAACATCGTCACTCGGGAGACAAAGGCGGTCGGGCGTGGTACTGGCCACCCACCCTCTCGTGTGCCGTGCTTGCTACTCGCTAACAGCACTTGCCTCAACAGTCCGTTAAGGATATACGGGGGATCTTTGTCTTTGTTGTTGGTGGTGGTGGCCGCAGTCAGTTCAGTTCATCGTACAAGAAGACATTCCTCAGTGTGTCATTAGCAGTTGATTCTTCACTCTCCCTGGGTAAACACGGCTGGGTCAGGGAGAGGAATGGGCGGGGGGGTGGCCTCCACATCCCCACCCCGTCAATTCTGAGCGAAAGAAAACACAAAAATTAAAATGTAAGAGACGTGGGGTCAGGACACTGCGCTGTTTTCACAGCCGTGGTTCATCAGGGAACATCCTCGACCGATTCGTAGCGCTCGGGCGAAGGCGGTTCACGTGCCTTGGTTACTCTGTTGGTGCGTGAGATGGGGCGTCACGGTGGCTAGGAGATGTTAACTACCGACCACGACGCCTGCTGCTGCTGCTGTGTGTTTGGAGTGTGCGTGGTGTCTCTCTCACCGTGGTCGCGTGGATTTTTCTCCGGTTCCTCCGGGTTTTCTTCTCCATATTTAGGAACAACATCAACGCTTTTAAAGTATGTTGGCCGCTATACATTTACACGCGATAAGCCACTTCGTTGGGCTATCAAGTTCAAGTTCATTTATTAGGTTTAGCTCTGTGAGCCATTCGGCTCTTGAATCAGGTGCAACCGCAACAAAAAACAAAAACATGAACAAGAAAACATCTTCAAGTGAGTATGTGACTATGTGCAAACAGAAAATCCAAGAAAAGACGGCAAAATATTGCAGAAAAAGCACCAACGCTGTGTGCAAAAATCCCACGTTTGTGGCCAGGTCGATTCTGAATAAAAGCTGTATAGTTCAGTGGGCCTTACCTGGTAAAATGAAAAATAAAGTATTTTTTAGTTTTAAAGGCCGTCCATAAATGACGTCACGCACCGGGGGGGGGGGGGGGGTTAGACATTTGTGACGATGTGTGACGAGGGGGGGGGGTTCAAAAATGTGACGTCAGATCAAAATGCACAATTTTAAATAAATATACACAACACGTTCTACTTAATTAAATATACCTTATAATAAATGTTTTCTCCTACAGCATCAGAGTGCAGCGCCACATTAAATACGCACTACAATGACAATAGTTTAAAGCGATTTGAAGCATGTTTTATTTTGGGGGGGGGGGGGGCAGAGCTTCGTGACGTCATATTTGAGGGGGTGTCTGACTTTTTGTAACGCCGTCTAACGAAGGGGGGGGGGGGTTATACAATCTTCCAAAATTGCGTGACGTCATTTATGGACGGCCCCTTAGCACACTGGCTCGATCTCCCGGGCACGGCAGTTAAAACGGTGGGGCAGGTTTCTGAAATCACCCTCCCCCCATCAGCATCGCCTTCGCCCACCGAGCAGTGTGAACTTGCTAACACCACACGGGCCATCCATAAATGACGTCACGCGGTTTTGGACGATTTTTGACCCCCCCCCCCCCCCCCATTGTCACACGGCGTCACAAAAAGTCAGACCCCCCTCAAATATGACTTCACAAAGCTCTGCCCCCCCCCCCCCCCAAAATAAAACATGCTTCAAATCGCTTTAAACTATTGCCATTGTAGTCCGTATTTAATGTGCAGCTGCACTTGTAGGAGAAAAATTTATTAAAAGTCTATTTAATTAAGTGGAACGTGTTGTCTATATTTATTTAAAGTTGCGAATTTTGATGTGACGTCACATTTCTCAACCCCCCCCCCCCCCTCTCGTCACACATCGTCACAAATGTCTGACCCCCCGCTAGGTGCGTGACGTCATTTATGGACGGCAGTTCGCTCTCGATTTGAGCAAGTCTGGCGCCGTGGACTCAAAGCGTGGGACTCTCTCTCAAAGCGGTTTGTTGGCCAGCGTGGAAGAGTAGGCCAAAGGGCACGTAGACGAGATCTCTCGGCAACCAATCCTAATTGGGTAAAAAAAAAAAGTATGTTTTAAGAGCCGCGATGCGTGTTAATGACGCCACAAACACTGCCGGATTATCCTCGTAGCAAAAGTAGCGACATGTAGCTACGGGCCCCGCACTTTCAAGGGCGAAACGCTTTCAAGCTATCAATTCCGGTTAAGTGATTCTGCACTTGCTCTATTACTACAGTACTATACCGCCTTCAACTTTTATGAACGACTGCGTGTTTAAGGTTAGCGATTTGTCGTATTATGTCTGTATAACAAATGACAATCTACGATTACTTTACTACGCAAGTTTAAAAATTTGTGTTTTAATATTTGAGTGTTTTATTGTATTTAGGGCCCCTTTATACCATCTGCCACAGGCCTCGCACTCGCTTCATCCGACACTGACCACGAAGCAGTCCTTGTAGAGCCGCAATGCGTGCTAAGAACTTAATTCTAGATTTGAAGCTTTCGTGACTGCAAGGATTCATACCCCTAGGTTTTTTTTCGGTAAAGTCACGTAGGTAAAAATAAATAATAAAAATAAAAATTCTAAAAATTAAAAATAATAGAAATCTAGCTGTGACGGTCCCACTTGATGACGGAGACTTGTGTTGCCTACGAAACGTCGTGATTTATATTTTTTTATTTCTATTATTTTTATTATTTAAATTTGTATTACTTATTTTTACCAACGTGACTTTACAGAAAAAACCTAAGAGTACGTGCTAAGAACGTCACGCACGCGGCTCCCGATGCCCCAGTTGCTTCGCTAGCGGGCGGGGGAGGGGGGGCCTTCTGCTTGAGGTGGTATCAAGCGAGGAATTGCGGTGGTCACGATGGCTGCGCCTTTTTACCCTCGCCCTGTCAAATACGAATAAGTCGATTTGCGGTGTCAAAGTCGCGAACGGGCTGTCTGCGTGCACGACATTTGGGGTTTTCCCCCCCACCCCCCACTCAAGTCTGGCCGTTTCTTCCCCTTCGTCTACTTTAAACATTGTTTTGGTTGTTGTTTAATAGAAACCCACTCATGTATGAAACTAGGAGCAGGAGGAGGAGGGGGGTGCCGTTAAAATACCTCCACGGCGCCGATTCCCTGCAGCAAGAGAGCGGCGGTGCCCTGCGGCGTGGCCCCGCGTCTCCTGCCGCCACGTCTGCTGGCTGCAGCCACGGCGGCGATGAGTGAACGCGTGCGTGTGTGTCCGTGTGTGTGTGTGTGTTCGTGTGTGTGTCCCCGTGTGTGTGTGTGCCCGTGTGTGTGCCCGTGTGTATGTGGTAGTAGGGAGCGGCAACGTCGCGTTTAGCGCGCTTCGCTACAAACCCGGCCACCCGAGTTCGACTCCCGCTCACGGCCAACACCAGTGACGATTATATTTATTTGAACCGATCCTGGGCCTCTCCTAGGTCGACTCAGCCTCAAATGAATACCTAGTGCAGTGTGCAAACATCGCCACTGGGGAGACAAAGGCGGCCGGGCGTGGTTCTGGTCACCCACCCCCTCGTGTGCTGTGCCGGCCTTCACAGGTGCTACTCGCGAACAGCACTTGCCCCAACAGTCTGTTAAGGCTACACGGGCGGTCTTTGTCTTTGGTGTGTGTGTCCAGTTTAACGAAAAAAAACCTCTCTACTTCCCCGGTGGTGCCGGACGGTAACGCTGTAGTGGCTGCGAGCAATGGCGTGGAGGAGGGAAGGCCGATACCAATCGGCTGTTCTTCCTCATGGCGCTCCGAGTCACCGCAGCGACCAACGGAGGCTATGGACGGATGCAAGGCGCTGGTAACATGGTAACCTTCAATGCAATTACCATGGAATCACGTGAAAGACATCTAAGCTTGTGCCGCAGGCCCTGTGGGGTGGGGGGGACAGGCGACTATGACGTATTTTGGCCAAACCTCATTTGGAGACAGAATTCGTGTCTTCGGGGTTCCTCCAGAAACGGCAAAAAAAATCCCGCTGCGAGTAGCCACGTGGAATGTCCGAACGAGCATTGTGGAGGAGAGGCTGCCAATCCTTTGTCGGGAGCTGGACCGGTACTGCCTGGATCTCTGTGGCATTTAGGAGGTCCGGTGGACTGGCTCTGGCTCCAGTCATCGTTATGGATGGACAGTTCTCTAATCGGAGCAGGAGACTGCCAAACAATCGGGAGTGGCTCTTCTTCTGAGAAAAAATTATGAAGGGGGCGTGGTAGCGTTGTGGTGAGGTGTGGGAAGCTGTAAACCCCACGCTACTTTGGGATCACCTTCCCATCAACCAGAGGCGAGGAGTGGTGGTGGTAGTTACTTATGCCCCACCGAAGATGAACATCAGTGGAGGGACGCAGGCAAGGCCGATGAGTCAAATGCCTTCTATGACCTCCTGTCACAGGTGCTAGCTAAAGTAACCCCTCGGGATAGAGCCATCCTGTTAGGTGACTTTGATGCCCAAGTGGGTCATGACACTGGCACCTGGGCTGGAGTGATTGGAAGGCATGGGCCAGATCATCTCAATAACAACGGTAGGAGGCTCCTAGATTTCTGTGCAGCCCGTGGGCTTGTAATTACCAACACGCTGTTCCGGCATCGGCGCATCCACACAGCATCATGGATGCACGCCGGCTCCAAGCAAGAACATCTGCTGAACTACATAGTTCTGGAGGCGCGGATCCGAGCCTATTTCCTTGACCCCAGGACCTACCGTGGAGCTGATCTTCCCACTGACCGCTGGTGTAGCGGTCAGCACGCTTGCCCTACGAGTTCGATTCCCGCTCACGGCCAACACCAGTGACGATTACCTGAACCGGTCTTTGGCCTCACCTAGTTCGACTCAGTCTCAAATGAGTACCTGGTGTGGTGTGTAACCATCGCCACTGGGGATACAAAGGCGGTTTGGCGTGGTGCTCGCCACCCAACCCCTCGTGTACCGTTCTGGCCTTCATAGGTGCTCGCTAACAGCCCTTGCCCCTACAGTCTGTTGAGGCTATACGGGAGATTTTTGTCTGTCCACGTGTGCGGAGGAGCGGTGGCTTGGTGGTTAGCGAGCTGGACTACAAACCCGGCCACCCGAGTCCAAGTCCCGCTTCACGACGAATATCCGTGGCGAATAATTGACTCAGGGGCGTGAGGAATTACGGACAAGCAGCAGCAACAGAAGCCACACAGAGAGCCAGTGCCACAAACAATTGCCTGAGCTCTGCGGTTCTCTATTTATTCATGTGCCACCGGCCAATGCATGAGTATTGAAGTGCGAAAGGAAACCGGAGCGCCCAGGGAACCCCTCTTGAGTACACTCGATCCCATAAAAGACGGAACATGGCGCGAAACATTTCCATTTGGCTGCTCTGCATTTGGACGTGATGAGCCACTTCGTGGAGTTTATCAATTGTGGCCAGGTCGCTTCTGACAGATAACTGAATTCCAGCAGTCACGAAAGCTGTAAGTCAAGATTTAAGTATATAGCTGAGTTTGGCTTTACCTGGTAAAAACATTTTAAACAGTTTCTATCGTTCCATCTTGTTGTTGTCGTTGTTGCGATGATTCACTGACACTACGTAAAGTAGGGTGAGGTAACAGCGGCTGTCCGTCGTTTACCCGCCGATTCGTGGCGCGGCAATTTCAGAGGTTGCCAACGGACGGCCGCGTGGGCTTCAACATCCTCGCTGCAAATCCTCGCTTGCGTGTCTCTTTCTTCCTCTTCTTCCTCCTGCTCATCCTTCTCTTTCTCCCGTTCTCTCCGCAGAAAAAAATCGTTGGCGATGAATGCCCCGCAAGCACGCTGTGCTTCATTTCACACCAACACGTCCGCACTCGTGCCCAGCAGGCACGCGACAGGTTTTAGTCCCCACCGCCACCACTCCGTCCACACCCTTCCACCGCCCGGAACGATTCGATGAATAGTTTCGATTGGGTTCAAAGCCAACGGTTTTTGTGTTGGCGCTGCAATTGCCTTGTCACGTCACGGCTGGCGAAGGCCCTCACTGAGCAGCAGCAGCAGCAGCAGCTCTTATGGACTTTGAACAGCCCACTCCCTCACAGGACATTCGGTTTACTCATCCACGTTAGCCAAGAAGTGGCTAGGAGATGTTAACTACCTCGTCTGCTATACAGGAGGTCGTGGGTTCGATCCCGACCCTGACGCCTGCTGCTGTATATTTGGAGTGTGCGTGGTGTCTCTCTCACCGTGGTTGCGTGGATTTTTCTTCGGGTCCTCCGGCTTTTCCCCGCCACGTTTAGAAACAACATCGCGCATTTAGAAAATTTGGCTTCTATAAATGTCCACGTGATAAAAAAAAGCCATATCAGCGCAGTTGGACCTTACCTGGTAAAATAAAAATAAAACGTCATGAGTTTAAGTCTCGTGAGAAGCCACGCTTTACCTCACCGCAAGCGACCAACCTGCCCGTCCACTCACAGTCGTGTACACATTTGTAATCCACTGCTGGATGGACATAGGCGGAGGGATTTCTTGAACTAGCACCCATTTTTTCAACTACCGCGCCTGCAGATTGAACCGGCGACGTCTGGACTGCAAATTAAGTGTGTTAGCCGTGACGCAGTGCGTACGTACGTTGAACTTGATTCGCGTCGTATTTGGCCAAACCGTTGCTCTTTGGCAGCGTCGTCATCGTCTTATACGTGGCACGCGCGCTCGCCAATCTTCGCCCGAGTTCTTCTAAGTACACGACGTGTTGACCAAGACGCGGGGTACAATTGTGTTATTGTAGAAGATGTGCCCTCTAGTGAGGCTCTCTCGAGCAGTTGCAGGGTTGCGCCTTTACCTTCACGTGGGAGGGGGTGGAAAAAAAAGAATCCCTTTAATATTCCACGACGCCACGTTACGTTTCGTTTGTTTATTTACTTTGATAAAAAAACATTTTTCTCCCCACTTCATTTGTTTTTGAAATGCATCATCCGCAAGATCGGGCCCCGTTTCTGGGAACTCGGGCGATAGAACGAACGCCAGACTGGAGGGTTTTTTTTTTAAAAACAATCGACGCAGCAACAATAACCGCAACCTAAAGCGCAACTCGGCGCGTTTACAACGAACTCTCTGCCCCTTTCGCGGAGACAAAAGTAAATCGGCTGATGTCTGGGGCTACATGGGCCTTATTCAAGGGCCGAAGGGCAGAGGGCAGACGGATTGACGCGTCCACTCGTTGGAAATTGTCATGAAGCGCCGCTGGAATTTGAGAATGAGGACGTTGATTTTAATTTTCTAAGACAAACTTGAGTTCAAATGCGAAGTTTGTATTTTAGTTGTCAATTAATGTCTAAAAACAGACTTGTTGGGTGGCATACAAGTGTCAGCTCTAAGAGTGTGTATTACACTTTAAACTAATTCTTTTTTGTATTTTACTAGGTAAGGCCCACTGAGCTATATAGCTGTTTTTTTTTAGAAGCGACCTGGCCACAGCTGATAGCTCAACGAAGTGGCTTATCACGTGGAAATGTATAGCAGCCAAACACTCTAAAACGCGTGATGTTAATTCTAAACGTGGAGGGAAAAACCGGAGGACCCGGAGAAAAATCCACGCGACCACGGGGAGAGAGAGACACCGCAAACTCCAAATATACAGCAGCAGGCGTCAGGGTCGGGATAAAAACCCCGACCTCCTGTATACCTGGCGAAAAGTTAACATCTCCTAGCCACCGTGATTGCAGGATGGAGTACCTTGCAAAACTGAACTTCATAATGAAAAGTAACGTAAGACTGTTGGTAAGGAAGAACGGTTTCAATCAGCACACGTGACCTGGCATGACATAGATTGTAAACACGGACTCTGACAAATAGCATGGGGTAGAAAAAAAAAACACACACTTCAAGGCTTGCAAGTCAGAGAGAGAGAGAAAGCTAACGCAATGTTCGAGACGTCGCATCGCGTATCAAGAAGAGCGAGTGAGCTAGGGCAGGCGGAGGCGACGACTCGGCGGGTTGGTGACCAATGGACGAGACTGGCGACGGAATGACAGACAAATGAGGGAGGAATACAAACACATGGCGCGAGACGACGAGCACCCGGGGGGGGGGACGAAGATGCAGCGATGGGAGGCGAGGTCACGTGCGGGAGGGAGCGAGATGGATTGCGACATCGCCCGCCTGTGAGTGATGTAGGAGCGGCCTTGATCCAGCATCCGATTGAACATGAGTGATGATGATGATGAAGTTGACGTTTAATAAACTTGGTCTACGAAATTTGTAAGTCTGTTTCCATTTATTTTGGCCACTCCCTGTGTGTGTGTGTGTGCGTGATTATACGACTTTGTGTGCGTGTGTGTGTCGTGTACTTGATGTATGCCAATAATCACCGAATTAGTAATAATTTGCCGTAGCAGTCCTCGACAAATCGTGGACCGCACGTGTAACGAGACATTCTCGAGTTTGTTTTCATTCGGCGTGTTGGTTTGTGCGAGAAAAAAAAAATGCACATCTTTGTAAAATCTTATGCAACCATAAACTCACGGATAGCAGCAGGCGGTCTCCCACGGATGACTCGAACAGACACTCAATTTGTGTTTGAGCAGACACATGCTGGTACATTTATACATTGTGTTTGCTCAAGGACATGTTTGCTTTGCTGGTATATATATACACACATTAGCGATACGCGTGACAAAGGGTAGACTACTGATGTGAAATGAGAGATAGGCGCTTAGAATGTCTCCGTCGTTCGCTTTGTCCGTTGCAGCGCCGCGTTTGGATCGCATCGTCAGCGGACGATGACTCTCACTTGTGGATGAAGGCCTCACCCCCAAGGCCGTCGCCTTCCCTCGCGCACCATTCGGTGTGAGATTCGTTCCTTGTCCTTCCAACCTCAGAATAACGCGGTTGGCTACGTACGGTGCGAAAGAAGTTCAACACACACACACAGACCCAGCGCCTACACGCGCGCGCCGATTTCATCTCAACTTATCTCTCTCACAGTCGACGCCTCTGCACGGATTTGAATGGATGTTTGGGAAGTGAATTCGGAGGGATACATAGTTACACTTTCCAAAGAAACGTTTGCTGCCTTCTAGAACAGGATGGCAATGCACAAACCTGAGTGTTTTTTTATTAGCATAAATGCATTTTAAGTTAAGTAAGCAACATGTGACAGTTTCAATCCAATCACAGGCAGGCTCTAAGTTTATATAACCCATTAAAAAAATAAACGTAAAGTGTGAATCACAGCACATGACGCTAGTAGTGCCCGCTACAGATAAATAGTGTAGAACATTTCGATTTAAAGCTTTCGTGACTGCAGGGATTCATCTTCTTGGTTCTTTCGGTAAAGTCACGTAGAATGGAAATAATAAAATAATAAAAATAAAACATAATAAAATAATTCTCACGACGTTTCGGCCACAACGCAAGCAGCCGTCCTCAGGTGGAGAACAGGTCTGACTTGTGGCCGAAACGTCGTGAGAATAATTTTATTATGTTTTATTTTTATTATTTTATTATTTCCATTCTACGTGACTTTACCGAAATAACCAAGAAGAGTGTAGAACATTTTGATTGTATTTTGCTGCTATAAATTTCCACGTGATAAGCCATTCCCTTGCTCTGCTATCGTTTGTAATCGCCAGGTCGCTTCTGAAAAATAAGCCAATGGCTTAGTGGGCTTTACCTGGTAAGATATGAAATAATGTAGTTTAAGGTTTCTTCGTTCTTTGTTCACCTTTCCTATGCGTCGCATTCCCATCGTGTTCTTGGTACTGTTTGTTGTTGCAACGTTCTGACATGGCCCTGCCGAACATTTGTATGAAAAGAGCTTTATAGATCATCGGATTCCTCCTGCAGTATACAGATTTTTATTCTAGATTCTGTTTTTGGATTTGGTAAAAGTTACTTAACGTTTACGAATATATTTTGATTCAGACTGGTTGAGTTATTTATCACGCAACTTTTTTAGAGAGCCAGAGTGTGTGAGTGTGTGAGTGTGGCGGTCGGGCGTGGTGCTGGCCACCCACCCCCTCGTGTACCGTTCCGGCTTTCATAGGTGCTCGCTAACAGCACTTGCCACTACAGTCTGTTAATGCTATACGGGGGATCATTATCTTTGTCTTTGTGAGTGTGTATGAGTGTGTGTTTGAGTGTGTGTGTGAGTGTGTGTGAGTGTGTGTGTGAGTGTGTGTGAGTGTGTGGAATTGCCGATGACTGGTACCAGCGGTGTCAAGATCGGCCTCTGTGGAGGAGGCTCGTGAAGGACGCTACTGGGCAGTTGGAGGCAGTCGCCCTCCAGCAACAACGGAGGGCGGAGGAGCGACGCTCACAACAACGAGCGGAGCGCCGGGTGGCTAAAGCACAGCAAGTTGGTACAGTAGGGGGCACAGGTGGTGCATCAGCCAGTCATTTCGGTCATCTCAGTCAGTCGACCCGTGGCACCTGCTGGGTCTGCCCCGTGACCTCCTGCCAGCGGGCGTTCGACACTTCACGTGGCCTCAAGGTGCACATGGCCTGGCACAAGCGTCGTGGTGACGTCACCGCCACTTAGTGGCGAATGGCGGTTGTTGTTGGTGTGTGAGTGTGTGTGAGTGTGTATATGTGTTTGAGTGTGTGAGTGTGTGTGAGTGTGTGAGTGAGTGAGTGTGTGAGTGTGTGAGTGAGTGTGTGTGAGTGTGTGAGTGTATGTGTGAGTGTGTGAGTGTGAATCCTTAACGTGCATATCGCCTTGCAGAAGCGCCGTGGGGACGTCACTGCCACTTAGTGGCGAATTTCGGTTGTTGTTGTTGTTGTGTGAATCCACGATGGATGTAACACTCACTCAGGTTAATAACCAGGCTACAGTCTACATTATAGACTGGCAGTACACTCACCAAACTTAACAACCAGGCTACAGTCTACATTATAGACTGGCAGTACACTCATCAAACTTAATAACCAGGCTACAGTCTACATTATAGACTGCCAGGACACTCACCCAGCTTAAGAAGCAGGCTACAGTCTACATTATAGACTGCCAGTACACTCACCAAACTTAATAACCAGGCTACAGTCTACATTATAGACTGCCAGTACACTCATCCAGCTTACTAACCATTGCTACAGTCTACATTATAGACTGCCAGTACACTCATCCAGCTTAATAACCAGGCTACAGTCTACATTATAGACTTCCAGTACACTCACCCAGCTTAATAACCATTGCTACAGTCTACATTATAGACTGCCAGTACACTCATCCAGCTTACTAACCATTGCTACAGTCTACATTATAGACTGCCAGTACACTCATCCAGCTTAATAACCAGGCTACAGTCTACATTATAGACTGCCAGTACACTCACCCAGCTTAATAACCAGGCTACAGTTTACATTATAGACTGCCAGGACACTCACCCAGCTTAATAACCAGGCTACAGTCTACATTATAGACTGCCAGGACACTCACCCAGCTTAAGAAGCAGGCTACAGTCTACATTATAGACTGCCAGTACACTCACCAAACTTAATAACCAGGCTACAGTCTACATTATAGACTGCCAGTACACTCACCAAACTTAATAACCAGGCTACAGTCTACATTATAGACTGCCAGTACACTCATTCCGATTAAGAACCCGGCTACAGTCTACATTAATGTTTATTATTATTATTTGTATTTTATTTGTATCATTTTTATTTTTATTCACTTTATTTTTATAATTATTTTTCTATCACCGTGACTTTACCGAAAGAACCAAGGAATATGAATTCCTGCAGTCACGAAAGTTTTAAGTAAAAATTTGAGTTTAAAGACGGGACTCATCGTGTTTCGGTATGATTTATTTATCTCTCCCCCCCACCCTCCACCCCAATTTCATTGGTGAGTAACAATGGACGAGTTGGGAGAGACCAGAAGACGCGTGGAGAAAACAATTCCTGAAATAAAAAAAAGTGGGATAAGTCGCCACGGATGACTTCGATATGAAAAAAAACCAATGCCGCATAAGTGACCTTTGAAGGATGTTGAAATTATTAAATTAATAGTTAGGGAAAATGGCCGTTGGCCAAGACTAACAACGAAGTAGCATCCGCAAGGAATGTGACGCATCTGAGAGTACCTTGTATGTGTTGTATGTTGAACTTCTTTCACACCGTACTCAGCAAACCGTGTTCATCGGAGGTGCGGGCGGAAGGACAACAAGCTAAGCACAACAAGCGGTTCTAAAGAAATGAGTTTCTCAATCTAGACGATTTTTAAAGTGCACGGCTCCAGTGGTCTTCCGAATATCGAGAGAGCGTTCCAGACGGCCGCAGAAGCGCATCTGAAAGCGCGGCGCGATGCAGTGGGCGTCTTTGAGGGAGATGGAGCAATGAAAATTAGTTCAGATGCCGGGTGGATTATCACGGATCGAGGTGGCAGCGGGTCAACGATAGGCCTTCATCCAGCAGTGGATTTGACCGTCGCTGATGCTGCTGATGCTGATGATGGCGATGCTGCTGATAATGAAGCCGAATCATTTCTGCTCTTTTCTAAGTTGTAAACGCGGTACGCGTCGCGGTCTACTGCGCGTCTGCGTGGTTTTGGAATGTTTCTTCTTAATTTAGCCGTGGGGCTAAAGCCCCTAATCTCGTGACAGTAACATAGCCCCTTGACAAATGACGACGCGCTCGCAAACATTTTTAATGCAACGCACGCCTCCCCTCGCGCCTGTCTGCCGCGAAGCAAAATACGTGGGATTCTGTTTTCTTTAGAGAGAGAGGCAGACGGAGAGGGTTGCGAGAGGCAGAGAGTGAGACGGCGAGGTAGACAGAGAGAGAGAGAGACAGAGAGTGAGTGAGAGGGAGACAGGAAGAGAGACAAGGAGACAGAGAGACAAACGGAGAGAGAATTAGAGAGGCAGATTTCGAGTGAGAGAGACAGGGAGAGAGACAGGAAGGTAGACAGAGAGAGAGAGAGACAGAGAGTGAGTGAGAGGGAGACAGGGAGAGAGACAGGGAGACAGAGAGACAGACAGACAGAGAGAGAATTAGAGAGACAGATTTTGAGTGAGAGAGATAGGGAGAGAGACAGGGAGATAGACAGACAGAGAGGGAATTAGAGAGGCAGATTTCGAGTGAGAGAGACAGGGAGTGAGACAGGAAGGTAGACAGAGAGAGAGAGACCTAGAGAGAGTGAGAGGGAGACAGGGAGAGAGACAGGGAGACAGAGAGATATACAGACAGAGATAGAATTAGAGAGACAGATTTCGAGTGAGAGAGACAGGGAGTGAGACAGGGAAATAGAGAGACAGAGAGAGAGAGAGAATTAGAGAGACAGACTTCGAGTGAGAGAGATAGGGAGAGAGACAGGGAGATAGAGAGACAGAGAGAGAGAGACAGGGAGACAGACAGACAGAGAGAGAATTAGAGAGACAGATTTCGAGTGAGAGAGACAGGGAGTGAGACAGACAGACAGAGAGACGCGGATCAATTTATAACATTTTTTGACGTGCGTTTTTCTGGATTTTTTTGTTGTTGTTCTGTCTCTCGCTGTTCAAATAAACCTACCATTAAAAAAGGGAGAGACAGGGGGAGCGCAAAACAAAAGAATAAAAAAAAGTTTCGACCGAAGATGAAAGAGAAGGACGACAAAAACGCGCGCCCGTTGTGAATGTGCGCGACTTGGACGCGACTCTGTTGGCGTGTTTCTCTCTCTCCCTCTCTCTCCTATCTCTCGCAATGTTTGCTTCCTCAGCTCTGGCTGCTGTGATCACACACACACAGAGAGATAAGTGGGGGGGTGGGGGGGCACGCAGCCTTGACGGTGGCCGAGCGTCACTCGTTTCTTATCGGCTCCCTTCCTGCGCGGCGGAGCCAGCGACGGGTGTTTGGGCGCCACGTCTGGGTCACGGCGTCGTCTCGCGTTTCTGGTGATTCCACATCAGGGGGGGGGGCATGGGGAGAGAAGGCATGGGGAGAGGGGGGGGGGCATGGGGAGAGGGGGGGCATGGGAGAGATAGGGGGGAATGGGAGAGGGGGGGCATGGGGGAGAGGGGGGGCATGGGGGAGAGGGGGGGCATGGGGGAGAGGGGGGCATGGGAGATAGGGGGGCATGGGGGAGAGGGGGCATGGGGGAGAGGGGGGCATGGGGGAGAGGGGGGGCATGGGGGAGAGGGGGGCATGGGAGAGATGGGGGGAATGGGAGAGAGGGGGGCATGGGGGAGAGAGGGGGCATGGGGTAGAGGGGGGCATGGGGGAGAGGGGGGGCATGGGGGAGAGGGGGCATGGGGAGAGGGGGCATGGGGGAGAGGGGGCATGGGGAGAGGGGGCATGGGGGAGAGGGGGGCATGGGGGAGAGGGGGGCATGGGGAGAGGGGGGAATGGGAGAGAGGGGGGCATGGGGGAGAGGGGGGCATGGGGGAGAGGGGGGCATGGGGGAGAGGGGGGCATGGGGGAAAGGGGGGCATGCGGGAGAGGGGGGGCATGGGGAGAGGGGGGCATGGGGGAGAGGGGGGGCATGGGGGAGAGGGGGGCATGAGGGAGAGGGGGGCATGGGGGAGAGGGGGGCATGGGGAGAGGGGGGCATGGGGGAAAGGGGGGGCATGGGGGAGAGGGGGGCATGAGGGAGAGGGGGGCATGGGGGAGAGGGGGGGCATGGGGGAGAGGGGGGCATGAGGGAGAGGGGGGCATGGGGGAGAGGGGGGCATGGGGAGAGGGGGGCATGGGGGAAAGGGGGGCATGCGGGAGAGGGGGGGCATGGGGAGAGGGGGGCATGGGGGAGAGGGGGGCATGGGGGAGAGGGGGCATGGGGGAGAGGGGGGCATGGGGGAGAGGGGGGCATGGGGAGAGGGGGGCATGGGGGAGAGGGGGGCATGCGGGAGAGGGGGGGCATGGGGAGAGGGGGGCATGGGGGAGAGGGGGGCATGGGGGAAAGGGGGGCATGCGGGAGAGGGGGGGCATGGGGAGAGGGGGGCATGGGGGAGAGGGGGGCATGGGGGAGAGGGGGCATGGGGGAGAGGGGGGGCATGGGGTAGAGGGGGGTGGGCATGGGGAAGGGGGGGCATGGGGGAGAGGGGGGCATGGGGGAGAGGGGGGCATGGGGGAGAGGGGCGCATGGGGGAGAGGGGGGCATGGGGGAGAGGGGGGGCATGGGGGAGAGGGGCGCATGGGGGAGAGGGGGGCATGGGGGAGAGGGGGGCATGGGGGAGAGGGGGGCATGGGGGAGAGGGGGGGCATGGGGGAGAGGGGCGCATGGGGGAGAGGGGGGCATGGGGGAGAGGGGGGGCATGGGGTAGAGGGGGGCATGGGGGAGAGGAGGGGCATGGGGGAGAGGGGGGGCATGAGGGAGAGGGGGCATGGGGGAGATAGGGGGAATGGGGGAGAGGGGGGGATGGGGGAGATGGGGGGCATGGGGGAGAGGGGGGCATGGGGGAGAGGGGGGGCATGGGGGAGAGGGGCGCATGGGGGAGAGGGGGGCATGGGGTAGAGGGGGGGCATGAGGGAGATGGGGGCATGGGGGAGAGGGGGGCATGGGGGAGAGGGGGGCATGGGGGAGAGGGGGGGCATGGGGTAGAGGGGGGCATGGGGGAGAGGGGGGGGCATGGGGGAGAAGGGGGGCATGGGGGAGAGGGGGGGGCATGAGGGAGATGGGGGCATGGGGGAGAGGGGGGGGCATGGGGGAGAGGGGCGCATGGGGGAGAGGGGGAGGCATGGGGGAGATAGGGGGAATGGGGGAGAGGGGGGGATGGGGGAGATTGGGGGCATGGGGGAGAGGGGGGGGCATGGGGTTGAGGGGGGGCATGGGGGAGAGGGGGGGGGCTGTTCTCTCCTCACGCCCACACCCCCTCCCATCGGCCCCCACCCCTACACTCATCCCCTTCCGTTTGACTCGCGCGGTTGGCTACGTGCGGTGCAAAAGAAGTTCAAACACAAGTCACATTTTCTGCGCTGCGCTTTCAGATGCGCTTCCTCGGCCGTCTGGAACGTTCTTCCTTCGCATATTGGGAAGCCGCTGGAGTTGTGCACTTTTAAATGATCGAGATTTACAAACTCATTTCTTGATAACTGCTTTCGTCTTTAGTGTGTTGTCCTTCCCCCCGAACCTCCGATTAGCACGGCTAGCCATACTCACTCAACACGTTCGTCGACGACGCTGTGTGGCGTTAAAATAACAACAAAAAACTACAATCGGCGACGTTTCGGGCAATGTCCCTACTTCATAAGCACATGCGATGACCAAATGAAGAAGCGGACAGCAAAATGCGTGATCCCCATGCGAGGCTCAAGACGGATGCAGCCCTGAGCCATCGGCGGAAATTCGACATTCCCACGGTGGGCGGACGGGTCCGTCGTCAGAGCGAACGGCAGTTGTTTAACACGTGGTTTAACACGCGGGTTAACACGCGGGTTAACACGTGGGTTAACACGTGGTTTAACACGTGGGTTAACACGTGGTTTAACACGCGGTTTAACACGCGGTTTAACACGTGGGTTAACACGTGGTTTAACACGTGGGTTAACACGTGGTTTAACACGCGGGTTAACACGTGGTTTAACACGCGGTTTAACACGCGGTTTAACACGCGGGTTAACACGCGGGTTAACACGTGGTTTAACACGCGGTTTAACACGCGGGTTAACACGCGGGTTAACACGTGGGTTAACACGTGGTTTAACACGTGGGTTAACACGTGGTTTAACACGCGGTTTAACACGCGGGTTAACACGCGGGTTAACACGTGGGTTAACACGTGGGTTAACACGTGGTTTAACACGTGGTTTAACACGCGGGTTAACACGCGGGTTAACACGTGGTTTAACACGCGGTTTAACACGTGGGTTAACACGTGGGTTAACACGCGGGTTAACACGCGGGTTAACACGCGGGTTAACACGCGGTTTAACACGCGGGTTAACACGCGGTTTAACACGCGGGTTAACACGTGGTTTAACACGCGGGTTAACACGTGGTTTAACACGCGGGTTAACACGTGGTTTAACACGCGGTTTAACATGCGGGTTAACACGCGGGTTAACACGTGGGTTAACACGTGGGTTAACACGCGGGTTAACACGCGGGTTAACACGTGGGTTAACACGCGGGTTAACATGTGAGTTAACACGTGGGTTAACACGCGGGTTAACACGTGGGTTAACACGTGGGTTAACACGCGGGTTAACATGCGGGTTAACACCTGGTTTAACATGCGGTTTAACACGCGGTTTAACACGTGGTTTAACACGTGGGTTAACACATGGTTTAACACGCGGGTTAACACGCGGTTTAACACGTGGTTTAACACGCGGGTTAACACGCGGTTTAACACGTGGGTTAACACGCGGGTTAACACGTGGTTTAACATGCGGTTTAACACGTGGGTTAACACGTAGTTTAACACGTGGTTTAACACGTGGGTTAACACGTGGGTTAACACGTGGGTTAACACGCGGTTTAACACGTGGGTTAACACGTGGGTAAACACGTGGGTTATCACGCGGTTTAACACATAGGCGTTCGCACGTTTTGTTGACGCGACACAGCTTTCTAATTTGGCTGTGTCGGGTGGTGGCGGGTTTAAGGGCACATTCATATTTGTGCGATCTAACAACAACAACAAGCGCCATTCGCCACGAAGTGGCGGTGACGTCACCGCGGCGCTCGTGCCAGGCTAGGTGCACGTTAAGGTCACGCGAAGTGTCGAATGCCCGCCGGCAAGGAGGTCCACGGGGCAGACCCAGCAGGTCCCGTGGGTGGACTGACTGAGATGACAGCTGGCCGATGCACCACCGCCTGTGCCTTCTATCTCACACACAGACACACTCTGACTTACAAAGAAAACTGTGCCAACTATCCCACACAGACACACACTCTGACTTACACACAAACAAAACTGTGCCAACCCACACACACACACTCTGATTTACACACACAAAAAACTGTGCCAACTATCCCACACAGACACACACTCTGACTTACACACACAAAATACTGTGCCAACCCACACAGACACACACTCTGACTTACACACACAAAAAACTGTGCCAACTATCCCACACAGACACACACTGAGTTACACCCAAAAAAACTGTACCAACCCACACACACACTCTGAGCTACACACAAAAAACAACCTTTGGTAAGGATGACAACCACCGTTGACTTCGTTACAAAGTGGTACATATTTTGTCGACCTTTAAAGGGCCGGGCGGAGGCTGGGATGTTGTGAGGGGGGGGGGGACTCAAGAGCCAGAGTAGCTGCCCGCCCGCTGCTCGCTTCGAGGTGCGCACAAACGTGGTCCACGTGTCGCGCTGTGCCCGTGGCTTCCACTCCGTTTTGCGAATCACTTCGCCAGAAAATTGGGCGGACGGCCGAAGAGGCGGGCGCCCGTCGCGGATGAACAAGGGCGGTGCCTTTAATTTGTCTTTAAAGGTCTCTCTCCTCCTCTCTCTCTCTCTCTGTCTCTCTCCCTCTTTTGTGGATTTGGCGAAAGGAATCGAACGCTGATCTCGCACTCCGATGTGCTTGCTGAGTCGTGTGTGTGTGTTTTTGTTTGTGATTTGGATGTCAAAGACGAAGCTCCTCCCCCCTACAGCCTGAAGAGAACGTTACCTAATGGGACCTTTTTTGTTGCCAGCATAAAAGTATAAAAAAATAAGAATATATTTGACCCTTTCTGGCAATAAAACAGGTGTTAAGCTTCTTGGTTCTTTCGGTAAAGTTACGTAGAAGGGAAATAATAAAATGATAAAAAATAAAACATAATAAAATACAATTCTCACGACGTTTCGGCCACAACGCAAGCAGCCGTCCTCAGGTGAAGAACAGGTCTGTCGGAAAGACAGCGTCTGAATGAGCACCCCAAGCTTGGCAGCGTATATTTAAGCCGGGTTGGAGGGGGAAGGGCGCCTTGACAGAGAAATTTGCATATCAAGAGGAATATTTATGGGAAATCCAGGTGATAAGCTGCCCACCCCGAGCTATAAATGCTCTGAGGGTGCATTGTCTTCGTATTGTTTGCATTTTGGCGATCTCTGTTCTAACACTGGTGAGACTGGACCACTGCACTCGCCAGCCACGACGTCTGTCTATCTGGACGTGCGTGGAAGATTAGGCCAATGCCCTGTATAGCTCGGTACGTTATCTGTGGTTCCCTGTGACCCAAAGCGGAAGATTCCTCGGGTTTGATCTTTCACGGATCTCGTGGTCCACTCTAAACCGCATCCACTGCACAAACCACGGCAGACGCGGATACCCGATGCCACAAATGGGAAAATCAAAAACTCTTCGAGTGGTGGTGGTGCCACTGCGGTCATCCAGAATGGTGGACACCGTCTAACGACGACGCAATTGCCCCCATCCACGAACACGTAGGAGACATCACGGCGATGGTGACACATGGTTGCGCTACTGCCGACGCGTTTATCTGGCTTGACCACCCGAATGTGAAATCTTCGTGTGTTGCTCTGCATCGGCATCAGCAGCCGTACGGAAGAATAATAATAAGAAGAAGTGGAGGCAATGCTGCCAGCGGTGGCATGAGCAACGCAACTGCAGGGCTGTACCTTTACAAATGTGCCGTACTTGGCCCTATGTGTGTGTGCCCCGCGCAAGGTAACAAAGAGGAGTAGAGAAAGAGTGAGCGCAGGAAGGTATTGTCAGTGGAGTGGGAAGTATGCCGGACATTTTAATAACGGAGGAAATTGCCTGATAATCTCAGCGAAATGATTTCCAGATAGCCGCGGCGAGTGTGTGAGCGTGTGTGTGAGTGTGTGTGAGTGTGTGCGTGTGTATGAGTGAGTGTGCGAGTGTGTGAGTATGTGCGTGTGTGAGTGTGTGTGCGAGTGTGTGAGTGTGTGTGTGTGAGTGAGTGTGTGTGTGAGTGTTTGTAAGTGTGTGAGTGTTTGTGAGTGTGTGTGAGTGTGTGTGTGCGAGTGTGTGTGAGTATGTGCGTGTGTGTGAGTGTGTGTGAGTGTTTGTGAGTGTGTGAGTGTGTGAGTGTGTGTGAGTGTTTGTGAGTGTGTGAGTGTGTGTGAGTGTGTGCGTGTGTGCGTGTGAGTGTGAGTGTGTGAGTGTGTGAGTGTGTGTGAGTGTGTGCGTGTGTGTGAGTGTGTGCGAGTGTGTATTAGTGTGTGTGAGTGTGTGAGTGTTTGTGAGTGTGTGCGAGTATGTGAGTGTATGTGTGCGAGTGTGTGTGAGTGTTTGTGAGTGTGTGTGAGTGTGTGTTAGTGTGTGTGAGTGAGTGAGTGTGTTAGTGTGTGTTAGTGTGTGTGAGTGAGTGTGTGTGAGTGTGTGAGTGTGTGAGTGTTTGTGAGTGTGTGAGTGTTTGTGAGTGTGTGTGAGTGTTTGTGAGTGTGTGTGAGTGTGTGTGAGTGTGTGAGTGTGTGTGGGTGGTGTTGAGCGTTTAGACCACTACGCTACGAACCCCGGCCACCCGAGTTAAATTCTCGCTCACGGCCACCACCACCAGTGACGATTATCTCAACCGGTCCTGGGCCTCCCCTAGGTCGACTCAGCAGTGAGTAGATATCAGCACGGGGGATTGAAAAGGCGGCCAGATGTGGTTCTCGCCACACCACCCCTCTTGTGTGATGTTCTGGCCTTAATAGATGCTTGCTAACAACACTTCCCCCGACACACTCAGTCGACCAAATGGAGAATCTGTCTTCATTGTGTATTTGCATTGCTGAGTTTGTGTGTGTCCGAGTGGCTGTATATATCGGTGAGCTCCTCCGGCTACCTTGGCTGGGTCATGTAGCCAGCATGCCCAGTCACCGCATACCCAGCCACCGCATGCCCAAGCATCTTCTGTTTGGCCGGATAGAGAGATGGAACTAAACGGGCGTGGCACGGGCTAGAGACGAGATGGAGTTGATGTGGTATATGATGATGTGGAGCTGAGTGGACTTGCTGGTACCAGCGGTGTCAAGATCGGCCTCAGTGGAAGAGGCTCGTGAAGGACGCTGCTACTGGGCAGTTGGAGGCAGTCGCCCTCCAGCAACAACGGAGGGCGGAGGAGCGACGCTCACAACAACGAGCGGAGCGCCGTGCGGTTAAAACCCCGCGAGGTGGCACAGTTCGGGGCACAGCTGATGATGCATCTACCGGTCATCTCAGTCAGTCAACCCATGCCACTCGGGTATGTTCCGTGACCTCTTGTCAGCAGCGAGCCTTCGACACTTCACGTGGCCTCAAGATGCCCCCGGCTTGGCACAGGCGACGAGAGCGGTTATTGGTGCTGTAGTTACAGGTGTGTCGACCCATCCTGTCACGAGTACCTGGTGCAGCAGGTCAACATCGGTCCTGCCTTCACCACTCCCACTAGGGGCTCGCTAAACAGCACTTGGCCCAGCGGCAGCTGCAGTCACCATGGGAATCTTTGTCTTTTGTGTGCGCGTGTGTGTCCGCATTTGCATTTGCTGAGCGCCGCGCGAGTGACTGCAACGTGCTGTAGGGGGGGGGGGGGCTTGCGGACCGGGTGGTAAGAACGACGCTTCAAGAACGACGCCTCAAGAGCAGTAGCCGTCAAAGACCTCGCAGCCGAGGAGGCTCCTTGCAGCGAGCCGAGACGTCACCGACATGACCACGGGGCTGGGCAGCCAAGATAACATTCGGTAAAGCAAAGCAACAAAAACTCCCCTCGATGCTCCAAGAAGGCCGCAGTCCGCGTGCAAAGAGCGTCACGGAGATGTCCTTAAGGAGCCTCCGTGCAGCTCCGGGAGCCGCAGGTCTTTGTCGACCCCTGGACCCCAAAAAATATATTTAACAATTTTTTTTAAATAATAATAATATAATGAGCACAATTGGTAGGTTGGTGGTGGTGCTGGTGGTGGGGGGTAGATGGGTGAAACAGAGGAAAAGGAAGGGGCGGGTTAAGGGAGGAAAGTGGTGGGATGTAATTGCAACCACATGGCCCTTTAAACGCCACGCTGCCGCTGCTGCTGCTACACGCCTCAGCGTGACTGTGCCATTGTGCGGCGGTGGCGGCGGTGAAGCCCCCCCAAGTCGGCAGGGGCCGCGTCCAATCCAAGAGGGGGGGGGGGTCAGGAGGAGGCGACCACGAGCAGGGAAGGGACCAGGGGAGGGCAGCCCCCCCCCACTCGACTACCTGGAGTGGTGGTGGTGGTGGCCACCGTCATTGGTGCTACTCGCTAACGGCAAATCGCCCGATGACGCTGGATGTAATTACCAGCGAAACGTCGTTTTCAAATTGTAAATGTTGTGGATTCACTCTCCAATACACCGGTGGGCTGAAGTAGTTTACTAAAATATACACTGCACTAATATATACTACTTTATACACTACAATATTAACTAATTGGCGCGTTGTTTACGTGATTCTTCACGTTCTGCAGATGTAGATGCCACTGGTTCTTCACGTTCTGCAGATGTAGATGGCACCATCGCCATATGATGCGCGGTCCAAACAGGCAACCGGACATACGGACAGGTTTGTTCGTATCTCTGAAAGTTCGTAAGTCAAATGGTCATAAGTACCCCCCCCACACACTGTGTGTGACCATACTTCACCATGCTAGTGCAGCACAGGTTTGTGAAGGGTGGTGCACCCATGACTGGTTTCGGATATAGCGGTGCGGAGATGTTAACTACCTTGCCGGGTACACAGAAGGTCGTAGGTTCGATTCCGACCCCGACGTCTGCACATTAAGCGTTGGCATCTTCTTCTTGGTTCTTTCGGTAAAGTCACGTAGAATGGAAATAATAAAATAATAAAAATAAAACATTTATGATGTTTTATTTTTATTATTTAATTATTTGCATTCTAAAACATGTATGATGTTTTATTTTTAATATTTTATTATTTCCATTCTACGTGACTTTACCGAAAGAACCAAGAAGATGAATCCCTGCAGTCATGAAAGCTTCAAATGGAAAGGTGGAATCTTCTCCCTGCGGTCGCGTGGATTTTTCTCCGGGTTTTCCCCTCCACGTTTAGAATCAACATCAACGCGTTTTAGAGTGTTTGGTTGCGATACATTTTCACGTGATGATAATAAGCCACTTCGTTGAGCTAATATAATAAGATAAAATTCTCACGACGTTTCGGCCACAACGCAAGCAGCCGTCCTCAGGTGAAGAACAGGGCTGTCGGGAAGACAGCGTCCTAATGAACTGCTAAGCTTGGCAGTATATTTGTGACCAGGTTGCTTCTGAATAAAGAGATGTATAGCTCAACGGGCCTTACCTGGTAAAATAAAAAATAGAGTTTAGTTTAACTGCTACCGATGTGAAGCATGAGATGGGGATCAAACCCCGGGGTCAATTTGTTCTTGGTCCAGTGCGCTAACCACTGCACCACCCCTCCCCGTAAATAACTTAATCAGGATTTTAACATTATAAAGCATTTGTAGATGTGTGGTGATTATATATGTATTGCTAGTTTTACATAGGAAAGGATGTGTTGCAGTGGTCAGCACAATGCACTATGAACCCATGACCTCAGCACCATTGCCAGCCACGGTTAACATCAGCGACGATTGACATCTGGACCGGTCCTGAGTCTCCCTCCCCCCGCCACCCACCCAGCAGACGTTACCAACTCACGCTGACCAGCATGGTGAAGTATACTCTTATTTTTTTCGGTAAAGTCACGTAGGTAAAAAATGAAATTAAAATAAATAAAAAATAAATAAATAAAATCGCGCTTTTTATTATTTAATTTTAATTAATTTTAAATTGAAATAAATTAGTGAAATAAAATAAATTAATCAAAATAAAATAATAAAAATCACGATTTTTAAAAATGAAATTAAAATTTAGAAAAATAAAATAATACAAATCGTGATTTTTTAAAATTAATTTTGATTGAAAATCGTGATTTTTATTATTTTATTTTAATTTAAAATTAATGAAAAGAAAATAATAAAAATCACGATTTTTATCATTTTATTTTTTTAATTTTAATTTTTGCAGTCCTTGTAGTCACGAAAGCTTCAAATCTAGAATGGTGAAGTATGGTCTAACAACCCGCCTCTGACCAGCCTGGCATTGGAAGGCATTTATTGAACAGGCAATTGAAAATAAAGCTGTGCGTTATATATAACGTGATATTTTATGATTGTGGATGAGTGTTAGTAGTGCAACGGTTAGCGTGCGCGCTACGAACCTGGCGAACCGAGTTCGATTCCCGCTCGCGGCCAACGCCAGTGACAATTATCATAACCGGTCCTGTGCCTCCATGTGTAAACATCGCCACTGGGGAGACAAAGGCGGCCAGGCGTTGTGCTGCTGGCCACCCACCCCCTCGTGTGCCGTGCCGGCCTTCATCGTTTCCCTATCTCGCTAACAGCACTTGCCCCAACAGTTTGTTAAGGCTATAGCGCGGATTTTTTTTTATCTTTGGAGACACACAATAGTTTATTTTTCTATGTTAAGAAAAAAAAATTTTATTCACGTAAACATTCAGTCTACTGCCTTAGCCTTCCAGATCAATGTTTTCCAGCCACGTTTGTGATTAAAGCAGCAAAAAAACCCTGGACGACTTTCAACTGTTCTGAGTCTCATCAGCAGAGTCAGGCCTCTGTCAAATGCCCGCTGCGTTGCCAGATTGAATTGGCAAGGTCACAACCACTTAGACCACAGGGCCCGCTCGATGCAGAACGGCTAAATGGTGTAAAACAAAAAAAACATTTGGTGCCTTTCTTCCTGAAGGCGATCGCTTGTGTTGTGATCGAAACATCGTGGTTATTGTTTTTTATTTGATTTGTAATATGTATTAATTACTTTTTACCGAAAGAACCAAGAATAAGTCTACATTATAGAGTGCCAGTACGCTCACCGAAGTTAAGAACCAGGCTACAGTCTACATTATAGACTGCCAGTACACTCACTCCGATTAAAAACCAGGCTACAGTCTACATTTGTGTTTTTTAATTTTTAATTTAATTTTTATTACTTTTATTAACTTTCTTTTTATTATTATATCTACGTGACTTTACTAAAAGAACCAACGAATATACATTAGGTGCCGTCGCAAAGGATTTCCCTTGACTGTGAGACGCACTTTTGTCTATTCGCTTATACATCGCCAGTGATGAGCTGACACAGCGCATCACGAGTTGTTAGTACGACATTTGCTTGTTTTGCGCTGACGGGTGCCCTGGTCCGCTCTATCAAGTCGGGCACTCTCGCTTGTGACATCTGGCAACACGGCAGAAATGTGCTAAACAAGGCCTGGCTCTGCTGATGATAGCTCAGAGATTTGAAACTGGTCCAAGGTTCGCCTGCCTATGAGCATAGCCTGCCTGGGAAATGTTGACCCCAAAGGTAATTTTTGACTTAAAGCTTTCGTGACTACCATCACTACCAACAACTACCATCACTACCAACAACTACCATCACCTTTAGCAGCAACTTCCCTTACATTAACAGTAGCTACCCTGCCCATGCTGCTGACACTTGGGCTACACCTATTTTTAAAACTTTATAAACAGTTTGCCTTTAGAGGCTAACCCCCTTTTCCTGATGACGACCGCTTGTTGTGTTCGAAACGTCGTAGTGTTTTGTGATTTTCTTTGAACCTATCTACGTGACTTTACCGAAAAACCCAAAGAATATGACCCCAAAGGTATCATGATGGAGCTGAACAAATTTTTACTTTAATTTAAAATGTTTTGTTATTTATAATGTCATCATGCGTTATGTATTATTGTTTATTAGTATGCATTATTAGTTGCTATTTACTTATTACATTTTTTATAATGCGTAATTTTTGTTTACTTTTTTAAAGAGGCGAATGATTGTGTGATTAGTCGTTGTTTATTTCTCTTGGGAACGTTGCCAAGTATGAGCAACTCTCTTTCGGAGAGTCACTGTGTGCTAAACCCTCACCCTGAAACTAGCCTTTACCCCAGCAATAGCTTCAGTTCTAAAACCCTGGTCCCTAGCCTTAAGCCGAGCTCAAGCCCTGATTCTTAACCCCGATTCAGCTACATACCTGCCAACCCATACGGTGTACCCGTATTCCTGTACAGGGAAATTGAGTAAACGTTTATATATTTTTTTTTAATCTGTTTGTGTTTCTCCCGTGGTAATGTGACTTTGTAGGATTAACGTTGAGATTTATAAGGGCACGGGGTGACCAATAAGGTTTGAATTGGTCTGTGATACGGGAGGGCACTGATAAGGGATTGACAAATATGCAGTCATAACTCGATTCGTAGCTAAAACACAGCTCTAAAGTTGGTCTTAACCCCGTGGGACCCCAATATTAGCCCAATACCTGGGCTTATTTCTAACCATAACTATAGACCTACGTGTAACACGAGCCCGAGTAATAACCACAGCTCTAACCTTAGCCCTAACTCTATTTTTTTTATACCAAACTCTAACCCTACCGAGCGCTTGAGTCCAGAATGTGTCACATTCGATTGATTCCCCCCGTTTGTTGACAAGTCAACGATTAGTCACGTCGATGTATTGTTACGTGATTATACAAATGGCTGAATCATGTTATAATGCCCAAGATTTGAGGTTACTTATTGCGAGCAAACTCACGTCGCCCTTTTGAATGGTGAATCCAAAAAGCGTGTTGAACAAAACGCGTGACGTCATTTTTCACCGGGAACATTCAGTCTGTAAAACAAATGTTAGAACACGATGTGCGATGCGTTGCGTGAGTGTGTGTGTGCATTGTGATAAGTGGGCACAACTCTCCCTGTGTGTGTGTGCATTATGATAAGTAAGCACAACTCAGGGTGTGTGTGTGCTGCATTGGAATAAGTAATCACAACTCAGGGTGTGTGTGTGCATTGTGATAAGTGGGCATAACTAAGCGTGTGTGTGCTGCATTGGAATAAGTAAGCACAACTCAGTGTGTGTGTGTGCATTGTGATAAGTAAGCACAACTCAATGTGTGTGCTGCATTGGAATAAGTAAGCATAACTGTGTATGTGTGTGTGCATTGTGATAAGTAAGCACAACTGCACGTGTGTGTGTCGTGCATTGGAATAAGTAAGCACAACTCAGGGTGTGTGTGTGCTGCACTGTAACAAGTAAGCACAACTGCACGTGTGTGTGTGTGCTGCATCGTGGGCACGACCCCACCAGCGACCCCTGGCCACGCGTTGCGTCACCAACTTTCATCGACGTCTCGATATCGCGAACCTCTCATCCACGTCCGCTCGTTCAGTCGTGCGTTTGCTTGAACCCTGCCTTGTTTCAAATGTATGCAAGAAACAAAAAGACAAACGAGGGGTGGGGGGGGGACAAGGAGGGAGCAGCGTGGAATTCTGGACCACCGTGGCCGGAGGAGAGACAATGGCACACACATACGGAGAGACAATGGCACACACATGCAGAGAGACAATGGCACACACATGCAGACAGACAATGGCACACAAATGCAGAGAGACAATGGCACACACATGCAGAGAGACAATGGCACACACATGCAGAGAGAGAATGAAAAACACATGCAGAGAGACAATGGCATACACATGCAGAGAGACAATGACACACACATGCAGAGAGACAATGGCACACACATGCAGAGAGACAATGGCACACACATGCGGAGAGACAATGGCACACACATGCAGAGAGACAATGGCACACACATGCAGAGAGACAATGGCACACACATGCAGAGAGACAATGGCACACACATGCAGAGAGACAATGGCACACATGCAGAGAGACAATGGCACACACATGCAGAGAGAGAATGAAAAACACATGCAGAGAGACAATGGCATACACATGCAGAGAGACAATGACACACACATGCAGAGAGACAATGGCACACACATGCAGAGAGACAATGGCACACACATGCGGAGAGACAATGGCACACACATGCAGAGAGACAATGGCACACACATGCAGAGAGACAATGGCACACACATGCAGAGAGACAATGGCACACACATGCAGAGAGAGAATGAAAAACACATGCAGAGAGACAATGGCACACACATGTAGAGAGACAATGGCACACACATGCAGAGAGACAATGGCACACACATACGGAGAGACAATGGAACACACATGCAGATAGACAATGGCACACACATGCAGGGAGACAATGGCACACACATGCAGAGAGACAATGGCACACACATGCAGAGAGACAATGGCACACACATGCAGAGAGACAATGGCACACACATGCAGAGAGAGACACACCGAGCGAGACACACACCAAGAGAGGACTGGGGAGGCAGACACACGCACGTGTAGTCTGCCTGTGTCGTTTCCGTGTCCGTGTTTCATCATTCATTCTTACTGGCTGCTTGTGTTGTAACCGAAACGTCGTATTCTATTATAATTATTTGATTTGATTTTCTACGTGACTTTCCCGAAAGCACCAAAAAGTAATTCCTTGCAGTCACGAAAGCTTCGAATTTTGTAAGAAACAAAAACTCAGATCTGCTCCTCCCGGTGGGGGGGGTGTACGGCGTTGAGTGTGCTCAGATGGAGACCCACCCAACCCCTGCTGATGGATATAGCAGCCTGCCGAGTCTGCTGGTTCACTAACGCAGCAGCGGCCCCTTTGAAGGCGGTTTTCCTTTGCGGAGAATTTGAAGGAATTTTCAGGCCAGGAGCAACCAAATTTGTTCTGCTTGAGGATCGTGACCGAATCTCCGCTCTCGATCCCTCCCCCCCCCTCCTCCTTCCTTTCCCTCCTGCTTGCGGTAATCAACCGCTCAGGGTATCTTGACCCCTCACTGCCCCCCCCCCACCACCGTCAACCACTGCCCCCCCCCCCTTCTCCCCACCACGACGAGCGGCCCTGTGGCTCTACGGTCTCGCCCGCGCACGCTTCGAGGGTTACGCGGGTTTAAATTAGAAGGCAGCCACTCGGCACAGCTGGAGGCAGCCTCTCCCGACGATGTCCGTTGGATCTTCGACGCGTTTTGCTGCGGTCCTGTCTGTTTGTTGGCTGGGGCATTTGGTGGCGCTCACGATGAATTGTAAGCGTCTTGAACGCGATCTGGCGTGTCTGTGGGACCCTTTTTGTCGGTAGCAATACTCATGGTAAAAAAAATTAAGAGGATGTACTCTTTCCGGAGGTGCTGAGATGTTCAAACGCCGAATAGACACAGCTACTGCAAGGCGGCATCGTCAAGTTTGCATTTCTTTACTGCCACATGCTTGTGGTAGAACATGCAAAGACACGCGTTTTTCTGTTTTTTTTTTCTCAGAATTTTGAAAGCGGCAGAAAGGGTCCCGCGGGAAGATATAACCAGCTCAACCCCAGCTCTCCATGCTGTCACATTTGCATCGCTTTTGTGCTGTTCGCCTTTCAGCGTCCTCTGATCTAACACTGGTGGTGAGACGAGGCCATGGAGGAGGCTTGTCCCTGGTGTACGCCAATCAGTGTCAAGGACAATGCATGCATGACTGTCAAGGCACGCCTGTTGGCACGCTTGACCACAAACATGTGCCGTTCATGCAGACTCGATGATGGCTTGCAATAGCTGCGTCTGTTTTGGTGTTTGAACATCTGGACATCTCCTTCGTCGACTTAAAGCTTTCGTGACTGCAGGAATTCATACTCTTTGGGTCTTTCGGTAAAGTCACAGAGATAGAATTTTTTTTTAATAAAAAAAAATCACGACGTTTCGATCGCAACACGAGCAATCGGCTTCAGGTGTTGCGATCGAAACGTCGTGATCTATTATTTTTCTATCTACGTGGCTTTAGCGAAAGACCCAAATAGTATCTCTCCTTCGTTCTTGCCCGTAAGGGGGAAAGCCTTTTATTTATTTTGATATCGTGGCCTGGCGTAGTTTCTGAAAGTTGTCGCCAACCATAATGTTTCAAATCACTC
The DNA here is from genome assembly GCF_964198595.1 of Lampetra fluviatilis. Taxonomy (NCBI): domain Eukaryota; kingdom Metazoa; phylum Chordata; class Hyperoartia; order Petromyzontiformes; family Petromyzontidae; genus Lampetra; species Lampetra fluviatilis. The sequence continues at coordinate 5,836,176 of NC_136315.1, forward strand.
GTTGCGAAGATGTTTACTCTCTTCATATTATTCTCCAAACGTTGTTATTCCTTATCATTATTATTATAATTCATTATTAGCTGCAGGAGCATGATCACAATACTGGAAAATCTCTTGAAGAAGCTTATTGTATAGTAATAGGTTTTTACCCTTTCAACTGGTACAAAAACTGACACCTTCATACAAGGCATCATGTTTGCAATAACCACAACACAAGCAGTCAAAATGCAAACAAAGAGAAAACAACTCTGATGATGATGATAATGATATGCACTGTCCTTATCATCATCAGAGTTGTTTCTTTTTGTTTGCATTTTGACTGCTTGTGTTGTGGTTATTGCAAACATGATGCCTTGTATAAAGGTGTCAGTTTTTGTACCAGTTGAAAGGGTAAAAACCTATTACTATATTTTGCCACTGGTAAACGAGATGTCTCATAAAGCTTATTGCAATCACCAGCGAAACGTCGGACTCATTATCAACGTGGTTTTACTCTCCGAAACACCGATGTGCTGAAGTCGTAACCAATTGACGCATTTTGTTTACGTGACAAACCTTACTCATTGGCTGTGTCGGGTGGCGGTGGGTAAACGACACATTTATATTCACGCGACTTAACCCAAAACAAATTTTTATTACGTTGCGGTATTGTTCAGGCGATGGCTCGTTTGCGTGCGGAGCTAACTCGCTTGCCGCTAGCGCGAACCACAACGTGGCCAGGGTATTCTCGTCTTTGGTAGTTGCTCTCACTCGTTTTTTTATATATGTGATAAAAAAAAACACGTCCCATGTTTTTTTTTATGTAAAAAAAAAACACTTGACATGTGCTAGCAATTCAAATTCCCACACGTCACAGCTATAGACGAGGAGCTTCCGTTCGATTTGACCTTTTGTATTTGTCCATAACACAGTCACATGTGGACGGAGAACATATGGGTACATTCACACACGGGCGCATGGTCTCCCAACAGAATGTAAGAAGTACCTCCCTGCGGAAGGAACTCAAAAGACAAAAAACTTTCGTACTGTACTCGATCTGTGTCTTTGCGTGTGTCACATGGCCTCAATGTCATCATCATCATCATGTAGTGGGTCCTCAAGGACGATGGCCTCTCTCGCATCGGGAGTCGGTGATTAGTGGGCATCTTGTTACGATGTTTCCGTGTGGTTCCTGTGAGTTCGCTGGTGACTTAGCAAGACCAGCGTTTGAACGACACGCGCCCTTTCACGGTGGAGATCACATCACGTACAGCGGGGCTGAGGGTAGCTCCTGAGATCCAGCTTCACTGGTCGACACACCACCACTTCTAACAGTCACCCACATTAGGCCACATTAGGCCTCATTGACCCACATTATGCCAGTTGCTCACATTATGCCAGTGGCCAACATTAGACCACATTAGGCCACAGTGAACCACATTAGGCCGCATTAGGCCACAGCAACTCACATTCGGCCTATGAGCCACATTAGGCCACGCGACCCACATTAGGTCACAGTGACCCACATTAGCCCAGTGACCCACATTATGCCAGTGGCCAACATTAGACCACATTAGGCCACAGTGAACCACATTAGGCCGCATTAGGCCACAGCAACTCACATTCGGCCTATGAGCCACATTAGGCCACGGCGACCCACATTAGGTCACAGTGACCCACATGGCCTCAATGTGGTCCTCGCCTGGCACAAGGTACTATAGCGACGTCACTCTGCCATTTAGTGGCAAACGGTGGCTTCGATTCTGAACTGTTCGACATTTAAATCTACGTGCCGGGAGCTTCTTTGGTTGCGGCGAGCGGTGGCGCAGTGGTTAGCACACCGTGCAATAAACTCTGTGGTTCAAGTTCGACGATTCCCAGCCACGGATAGCTACCATTAGTGGCGATTATCTGAACCGGCCCTGAGCCTTCCCTAGGTCATCTCAGCCTTAACATTAGTACGCCTTTTGGCGTCATCTGGTCCAACACCAATGGAGACTAGGCTCTAAGGAAAGCTGTCTCGGGTGTGGACCAATCAACTTCAAGGACAATGCATATCATTATCATCATCAGAGTTGTTTCTTTTTGTTTGCATTTTGACTGCTTGTGTTGCGGTTATTGCAAACATGATGCCTTGTATAAAGGTGTCAGTTTGTGTACCAGTTGAAAGGGTAAAAAACTACTACTACATTAGTACCTGGTTGTGTGTGTACATCTCAGCAGTGGGGAGACAAAGCCGGGCGGGCGGGCGTGGGTTTGCACCACCCACACCATCTCGTGCTTGCTCACAAGACTTGCCCCACTAGCATGTGTGGCCTACACTGGGAGGAGGGGGTAGCGAAAGGGGCGGGGGAGGGGGATTGTTGGGGGATCGTTCGGTTGGTGGGGCAGTGTGGAGACGGCGTGGGGAGTGGTTGAGGCGTGGGTGGCTCTGCTCGTTGCCATGCGCTGCACACTGCCACGACTGAGGAGGGCTGCCTCGGCTCCGAAACGTCGGACGAATTTGTTGCCGTGTCGGGTTCCTATCCAACCACCCCCCACCCACCCACGTGGGCTGTGACGCGGTGGTCCGGCGTAGAGCTCACGTGGTCCGTCTCAGAATCACAAATATGTATTTAGACTGCAGGAGGAATCCGATGAGCTATAAAGCTCTTTTTCACAGACGTCCAATCGGGTCACGGGGTCAGAACGTTCCGACAACAAACAGTTGCAAAAAGACGATCGGAGTGCAAAGCGTAGGAAAGGTAAACACCTCACTTCCCTGCAGGGGCTGCACGGCCGGCTACAATCTGTTGTGTTCAACGCATCAGAGGAGAGATGTCACGATTCTGTGAGAGTTGGTGGGTTTGTATTTGTCCTTTAAAAAGTCGGATGACGTTGTTTTGATTTCTTGCGACTGAGTTTATCAACTGGTCATAACCATGGCTGCAACCCTCGTCTTAGACGTAACTTTCAGCACAACACTATCCCCAACTCAAGCCCAACACCAACCCTGCTCTTAACCATAACCCTATAGCACTATGCCTCGCGATTACCACAGCCTTTACCTTAACCCCAACACGAACCCTAACTCTCATCTTAGCCCTTTGCCCTAACCTTAACCCCAGCCCGAGCTATAATCTCCCCCTAACATTGACTCTGACATTAGCCACAACCGTAGCTCTGGGAGTATAACAACAACGATTCAAACACCATCGCCTCGTCCCGAGTACTAACCCTGTATCGCGGCGAGTTTACAGCAGACGTGAAAGTCGTACGCGAAACGTGATTTGTTCTTTTAAACGCCGACAGTTCTCTATGCCTGTCTCTCTCTCTCTCACTGACGGCTGCTTTGTGCTTCCAGTGTTCAGGAGCCTGCTCAAGGCGCGGCTCCGGCTGGAGCACGCCATGTACCACACACATGCCGGTGATGTGCGCGTCTTCTTCGAACGCCGGGGAGCCGGACAAGCCCCTCTCTGTACCAGCGTGGACGGCACCCTCGTGGTGTTCACCTTCTGAAGCGCTCGCTCGTCACCGTGGGGCGTGCGCGATGACCATCACCACCACCACCACGTGACTTTTCTTTCGTGTTGTGCGCGGTGCATTTAGCGTCACAGCGCGTGGATGTATAGCGTTTGTTTGTTTGCTGGTGACTTTGTGTATTTCATATCGGAATTGCCTCCAGTGCTGTTGCTGCTGAAGGCAATAAAAGTAGTTTAAAAGTCAAAACGTCTCTCTCTCGACAGGTGACGTCTTTGCACCATGGGCCCCACCTCTCTCCCTCCGCCCGGTTAGTGCCTCTTCTCTCTTCTCTCTCCCCTCCCACCGGTGAACGAAGGGCGTTGCCACGGTGGATTCTAATCTCAATTCCTCCTCCTCCTCCTTGCCCGGCGTGATGTGACGTTGCCCTTTATTTAAAACCAATTACGGCCTTCAACTGCGTCGGCAGCGGCCCGCTCATTATTATTATTACGTGTCGCCGTGGGTTTGTGTTCTTCACCTTGTTTTGTGTCGGTGCGCACAACGCACTCGGCTCTGTTGACGGGCGCCACATTCCGCGGTCGATTATACATCGCCCGAGCGAAACCTCCCGCCCCACTCCCCCATCCCTAATTCTCCTCCCCGCCATCTCCCGATGATTCCTCTCCGCTCCTCTCTAAATGCACCACCCCAACACCCCCACCGCCAGCCCTACCGCCCACACAACCCTCCAGTCGCGCGTCACGAACGTTGAGTGAAGGCGAGTGGCCTCGTAAATATTTGCTGGCCAGGGGCCAGGATCGGTCTCGCACCCTGCAATCAGCCCGTCCTCAGAAGGATCACCGGATCAGCGCTCTGTCACCACCAACACGGGTCTGGCTTGGGGCTATCGTCAGCTTTATGATGATGCTGCTGCTCATGATGATGCTGCTGCTGCTCATGATGCTGCTGCTGCTGCTCATGATGATGATACTGCTGCTGCTCATGATGATGCTGCTGCTCATGATGCTGCTGCTCATGATGATGCTGCTGCTCATGATGATGATACTGCTGCTGCTCATGATGATGCTGCTGCTGCTCATGATGATGCTGCTGCTCATGATGATGCTACTGCTGCTCATGATGATGCTGCTGCTCATGATGATGCTGCTGCTGTTGCTGCTCATGATTCTATATTTGAAGCTTTCGTGACTGCAATGATTCATACTCTTAGGTTTTTTCGGTAAAGTTACGTAGGTAAAAAATTAAAATTAATAAAAGTAATAATATAAATAAAATAATAAATCACGACGTTTCGGAGGCAACACAAGTCTCCGTCATCAGGTGGGACCGTCACAGCCAGATTTACTGTATCAACTGAGGCCAACTTGATACAGTAAATTTAGCTGTGACGGTCCCACCTGATGACGGAGACTTGTGTTGCCTCCGAAACGTCGTGATTTATTATTTTATTTTATTTCTACTATTACTTTTATTAATTTTATTTTTATTTTTTACCTACGCGACTTTACCGAAAAAACATGAGAGTATGCTGCTCATGATGATGATGCTGCTGCTCATGATGATGCTGCTGTACCATGGGGCGAGGGTTTGCCACTTGTGCAAGGTGAGCAGTGGAGGCGCAGCCCTGCAATTCCTCGCTCACGCCACTGCTGGCAGCATGGCCTCAACTCGAGCGAGACTCTTAAGAGCCACTCCAGAGGGTACTTGGCCTATTCTTCCACCCCTGGGTGGCCAGACGTCTTGGAAGAAATGGAAGTACACACATTCTCCCCCTAACATTAACCCTAACATTTTTTTGGCCGATTTTTGACCCCCCTCCCCCCCCCCTCGTCACACGGCGTCACAAAAAGTCAGACCCCCCTCAAATATGACGTCACAAAGCTCTGCCCCCCCCCCCAAACCATATTTCCATTTTTAAAATAAAACATGCTTCAAATCGCTTTTAACTATTGTCATTGTCGTGAGTATTTAATGTGGCGCTGCACTTTGATGTTTTAGGAGAAAACACGTATTAAAAAGGCGTTGGAAAGCTGAAATTTTGCATAACATTTACTTGAAAATATTCAACGTCTAACTAAAACTGCAGATGTTTAGAATATTATATTGAAATTCTCTTATAATTATATAATATTAAAAGTAATTATAACTATGAAAAAATACTTGAAACTTTGTGGTAGAACGAAGCAAAATGGAGAGTACAATTATAACAATCACATATTCATTACACAGAATGAAAAGCCCTGGTATCATCATTAGAATCAAAATATTTAATAACAATCATTTAAACAATGAAAAAAAATTATGCTTCTCCATTCTCCCATGGAGAAGCAAAATGCTCCTTCATGGAATAAATAATACGTGACCTTAGTAAAAAATAAATAATCAAATAGTTAATAATGAAAATTAATCAAAATTAGTGTTGTTATAACAATTCTATTTAATTAATATTTATTTAAAGTTGCGCATTTTGATGTGACGTCACATTTCTCAAACACCCCCCTCCCCCCCCCCTCGTCACACATCGTCACAAATGTCTGACGCCTCCTCCCCCCGCTAGGTGCGTGACGTCATTTATGGACGGCCCCTTAACCTCACGCCCACACGCGATATGCTGCTGGGTAGACGGAGGTGGTGGGGTGGAAAGGTTGAGCGCTACGCTGCGCTACGAACCCGGCGACCCGAGTTCAATTCCCGCTCACGGCCAACATCGGTGACTATTATCTGAACCGGTCCTGGGCCTCCCCTAGGTCGCACTCAACCTCAAATGAGTACCTGGCGCGGTGTGTAAACATCGCCACTAGAGAGACAAAGGCGGCCGGGCGTGGTGCTGGTCACCCACCACCTCGAATACAATTCCGGCCTTCATAGGTGCTTGCTAACAGCACTTGCCCCAACATCCTGTTGAAGCTATACGGGGGGTCTTTGTCTTTGGTGGGGTTTAGGAATATTTCTCCATTGTCTCCTCTAAGGAACAAACAAGCTCGGACATATCATGGTAAGAAGGGGAATATCTCAGGGTAGCGGAAGAGGGGAGAGCTATGTATGTCTAACTTATTTTGCATTGTAAGTAGCAAACTGTGCTCATCGGAGGTACGTATAGATGGGGCGTCACGGTGGCCAGGAGATGTTAACTACCTCGCCTGGTTTACAGGAGGTTCGTGGGTTCGATCCCGACCCTGACGCCTGCTGCTGTATATTTTGAGTTTGCGTGTCTTTCTCTCTCATCATCATCACGGTGGCTAGGAGATGTTAACTCCCTCGCCTGATACGCGGGAGATCGTGGGTTCGATCCCAACCCTGACGCCTGCTGCTGCTGTATATTTGGAGTTTGCGTGTCTCTCTCATCATCACGGTGGCTAGGAGATGTTAACCCCCTCGCCTGGTACGCGGGAGGTCGTGGGCTCGATCCCAACTCTGACGCCTGCTGCTGCTGTATATTTGGAGTTTGCGTGTCTCTCTTTCTCATCATCATCACGGTGGCTAGGAGATGTTAACAACCTCGCCTAGTATACAGGAAGTTCGTGGGTTCGATCCCAACCCTGACGCCTGCTGCTGTAGATTTGGAGTCTGCGTGTCTCTCTCCCTGTGGTCGCGTGGATTTGTCTCCGGGCCCTCTGGGTTTTCCTTCCACATTTCGAATCAACGTCATGCGTGTCGATTATTTGGCTGCTAGCAATTTTCACATGGTGATGTCATTTGTTGCCAGGTCCCTTCTAAAAAAGAGCTGTATATCTCAGTGGGCCTTACCTGGTAAAATAAAAAGTAGTTTTTGTTTTAGATGCATCGTCATGAGCGCTGAATTATTTTGACATTATCATCACGTGACTCACAAAAAAATACATCGCTTCCGCGTGAGCCCCTTCACAGAGTGGTCAAACGTGTTGACAGTTCCACTCGGCATGCCGTGAGCTCAGAGCAGGGGTGGGGAACGTCCGGCCCGCGGGCCGTATAAGGCCCCGCGAAATCATTTGGTGTGGCCATGCCAAGGCAACCGCAGGCGGGACTCGAAATTCAATAAATCTAGGAGCAAACCTGGAAAAGCAGTTGCGAGTAGCAGCAACATCATCAATACCAGCTAACATCACACGCCTCACCAAAGAGAAGCAGTTCCAGCCATCACATTAGGGGTGAGTTAATTAAACGTTTGACCAAATATAACAGGCACATTTTTAAGTTGATAATGTTGTATGGCCCGCGAATGATGTTATAAATATCCAAATGGCCCTTGGCAGAAAAAAAAGGTTCCCCACCCCTGGCTTCGAGAAACGATGTCAACCGATAGCCGTGTCAACAAAACAACAAGCCCACGTGCTCGACTTGCCGAGCGCTTGTTGCGATGCGGGTGTTTGATTATTGACGTGGCCAACATTTCATTCGCACGCGGCCTTCTACTGTTGCCAAGAACCTCTGCTCCCCGACCCGGGCAGTGAGTTCCCAGACAATGATGCATCACCAAGTCCCAAATGGGACATTCCCCGGCGCTGAGAGAACGCTTCTCTCAGCCGAGCTATGAGCGGTACCAATCGCGCCGCCTCACAGCAAAGCTATTGGGCACATGGGTTCGACTCTCGACTGGGGCTCGACTCTGTGTACGGTTGGTATGTGCTCCCCCTGTTCCATCATGGGGTTGTTTCCTCCGGCCTTCTCGAGTTTCTAAAGAAAGAAAAATAAATCGTGCAATGTAACTGCACTTAACCAAACATCCCAATGCTGAAAAAAAACACGCCTGAAATGTTCTCAATCGAGATTATACAGCGGCAGCAGCAGCAGCATCGCTCCCCTACTGCAAACAAAAACTTGGCAGGACCGTCCTGAATAAGAGTCTTGAGACTCGGTGACACTTCCCTGGGTAAACGAGCTGAGTGATGATAATGATAATAATACTATAAGCGCGGACAAGGGGCAGAGGAAGCGTGGTTCAGGGCCCCGAGAAGAACACGAACAGACAGTCAGAGAGACAGTCAGAGACATGCGCAGACATAAATGTGTACAGACTGTTTCGTAGAAAGGCGTACACGGTGATGGACATATTGCAGCCAGCAGCAACAGCACTGGAGGCGATTCCGATACGAAATACAAAGTCACCAGCAAACAAATAAACGCTATAAATCCACGCGCTGTGGCGCTAAATGCACCGCGCACAACACGAAAGAAAAGTCACGTGGTGGTGGTGATGTTCATAGCGCACGCCACGGCGACGAGCGAGCGCTTCAGAAGGTGAACACCACGAGGGTGCCGTCCACGCTGGTGCAGAGAGGGACTTTTCCGGCTCCCCAGCGTTCGAAGAAGACGCGCACATCACCGACATGTGTGTGGTACGCGCGCTCCAGCCGGAGCCGCGCCTTGAGCAGGCCCCTGAACACTGGAAGCACAGAGCAGCCGTCAGTGTCACCTTGCAGCATCTTTTTCCTCGTACTGAGAGGCCTGTAGAGAGAGAGACACACAGAGCAAACAAAGAACCCCCTCTATAGGCTACCGTAACAGACTGTTGTGGCAAGTGTTGTTAGCGAGCACCTATATCAAGGCCAGCACGGCACACGAGGGGGTGGGTGGTCAACCCCGCGCTCGGCCGCCTTTGTCTCCTCAGCGGCGATTTTTACACACCACGCACCAGGTACTCATTTGAGGCTGAGTCGATCTAGGGGAGGCCCAGGACCGGTTCAGATAATCGTCACTGGGTGTTGGCCGTGAGCGGGAATCAAACTCGGGATGCCGGGTTGGTAGCGCAGTGCTAACCACATAACCGCTACACACAGAGACACACAGAGACACACACACAGAGACACACACAGAGACACACAGAGAGACACAGAGACAGACACACAGAGACACACACACAGAGACACACACAGAGACACACAGAGAGACACAGAGACAGACACACAGAGACACACACACAGAGACACACACAGAGACACACAGAGACACACACAGAGAGACACACACACAGACAGAGACAGACAGTTGCAGACATTATTAGCGACGGTAATGAGCCAAGAATGTCTGTGTGTCCCGCGCGTGACGTCACTCCACGTCGGCCAGCGCCCCTCATTAATAATCATGAACCGGTGACGTCCTCAAACATGGATCCCCCCCCCCTCATTAATAATCATGAGCGGGTGACGTCACTCCACATGCAGCACCCCCCCTCATTAATAATAATGAGCAGGTGACGTCACTCCACATCGAACAGCCCCCCTCATTAATAATCATGAAGAGGTGACGTCCTCCACATGGATCCCCCCCCCTCATTAATAATAATTAGTGGGTGACGTCACTCCACATGGGGGGGGGCGAGGCGCCTCCTCCCCCCTCCTCGGCGTCAACTCACAACCCTCACTACAAGGGCAGAACCCTCACGTCACGTGATCTCCGTAACGCTGTTGAGACATCGAAGTAAAAAGGACGTCACGATGAACAAGGGATTATAACCTTTACATTAAATAAGTCGGTGTCACCGCGCCCTTACAAATTGCACACGAATTGATGCAATGAATATATCACGTCGCGGTCTGTGCTTTTCGCTTGCAAGTTTCAAATTCACTGCAATGTACCCGTCCTTGAACGGGCTACAGGCGAATGGTCCTTGCTTTGCCAAACAGCACTGCGATTAATTGAGACACGTATAAAGTTGCGTTCTGTTTAGTTTCAGTTGCCTGTGAAGGAGATCTGTTAAATGGGACTAATAAAGCATCGCAATTGTCTAATGATGCAATTCCAAATACAATAACATGAAATAAAGCTGTACACGTACGAGATTTAGTAGTTTGCACAAGGCTTGGCATTTAAAAGTTTGGAGAGAAAAATAAATCTGGCAGCGCTACGAACCTGGCCACCCGAGTTCGATTCCCGCTCACGGCCACCAACACCAGACGCGATTATTTGAACCGGTCCTGTGCCTCCCCTAGGTCGACTCAAACTCAAATGAGTATCTGCTGCGGTGTGTACACATCGTCACCGGGGATACAAAGGCGGCCGGGCGTGGTGTGACGCCGTGTGACGAGGGGAAGGGGGGCGATCAAAAATCGTCAAAATCGCGTGACGTCATTTATGGACGGTCCCTAATAACAACACCATACAAGCATGCCTCTGTGCAGCAGTGCGTTGGCATACAGAGTTGTAAACGCTACTGATTCATGCTCGTGGCCAGTCGATGCAACGCATCCCCAAATCCGTTACGTGATTGGGTGGGGGTGGGGATTTGACGCTGCCTTGTGGTGTCAGAGGCGATGGAGATTCCCTTCACTCGGCGCACAATGAGGCCCGGGGAGGAAGCGGATGGAGAGGCAGGAAGGCAGTTCCTCAAGCTACGCCACTGTTGACTTTTCTTAAGCTGTTATTAACTCGAGCGGAGCATATTATCAATTCCTCCGGACAAAAAAAAAAGATTCCTTAACAAATATTAAATTCGTTTTCGCCCATTTGTTTTCTTGTCACCCCCCTTCCCTCCCTCATCCACCCCCACCCCCAGTTTTCTATCGTAGGGGAGGGGTTGGGTTCACCAGGTCTGCTCACCAGGGGCGCCACGGTGGCGAGATGTTGACTTCCTCGCCTGGTATGCAGGAGGCGCGTGGGTTCGGTCCCAACTCTGACTTACGCCTGTTGTATATTTGGAGTTTGCATCTCTCTCTCTCTTCGTGGTCGCATGGGCCCTCTAGGGTGCTTCCTTCCACATTTAGAATCAATGTGCTTTCAGAGTATTTGGCTGCTAGAAATGTCCACGTGATGATACGCCACTACGTTGAGTTATCATTCGTGGCCAGGTCGCTTCTGAAAAAGAGCTCTAAGGCTCAGTGGGGCATTACCTGGGTTAAAAACAAGAAAATGTGTTGAGTTTTTAGTTTAATATTGCGTCGTGTGGATTCATGAAGGAGCGCTACAAATGACCAGAGATGGCCAGAATATTCGGATACATCGACGAGTCCCACGAAACGTTAGAACCGACGATCAAAAAAACGACTATTGCCCTCGACTTCCTGCCTACCGAAGTCAGGAACCCCCCTGACCAGCCAAGCAAGCCCTCACGTGACGCCTCTGACGATGCCGATAGAGTCAGTCACCCAGCCTCCACCCATCACCTCCCGTCCAGCGGCACATGTGGAAACCACAGGGTGAGACGTGTATCCCCCCTCAACTGTGTTCCTGTCTTTTAATAAGTCGAGTAATCAAACCCATTATATGTAATCGATAAAAAAAGAAACTTCGGATATATCCCAGCCTTATTAGCGCACACTTCTTGATTTTTCAAATATATATTTTATAAATTATGGTCGCAGGTCTCACGGTTGCTATTACGTTCTTGTTGTTACATGTAATTGTAGGCTCACATATGCACGGGGGTAATATTAGTGAACCGTGCAATTATTTTTGTGAGCGTTGTGTTAAGCATTATGAATGGACACGGGGGCGTGGGCGTGCGTGTGCGTGCGTGTGTGCTTGGTTGTGCGTGTGTGTGCGTGTGTGCGCGTGGTTGTGCGTGTGTGTACTTGGTTGTGCGTGCGTGTGTGTGCGTGTGTGCGCTTGGGTGTGCGTGTGTGTGCGTGTGTGCGCTTGGGTGTGCGTGTGTGTGCGTGTGTGCGCTTGGGTGTGCGTGTGTGTGCGTGTGTGTGCTTGGGTGTGTGTGTGCGTGTGTGCTTGGGTGTGCGTGTGTGTGCGTGTGTGTGGTTGGGTGTGCGTGTGCTTAGGCCGACTCAGCCTCAAATGAGTACCTGGTGCGATGTGTCAACATCGCCACTGGGGAGACAAAGGCGGTCGGGCGTGGTGCTGGCCACCCATCCCCTCGTGTACCGTTCCGGCCGTCATAGGTGCTCGCTCACAGCACTTGCCCCTACAGTCTGTTAAGGCTATACGGGGGATCTTTGTCTTTGTGCTTGGGTGTGCGTGTGTGCTTCCTACTCTGCGCTACACACCGCCGGCCACGTAGATTCGATTACTGACGAATGATTAACGTCTGTGGCATGTTGTAACTGAACTTGTCCTGGGCCTCCCATGGGTTGACTCAGCTCTAAATTAGTCAATCAGTCAATTACTGACCGCTCTAACTTGTGATCGCCTGCATTGTGGAAAAGAAAATGCGGCCAGGCGTGTCGTGTCCCGGCCGCACCGTCAATCCGGCCTCAATATGTGCTCGCTAACAGCACTTGCCCCAAAAGTATGTTAAGGCTATACGGGGGATCTTTGTCTTTGCACTGGTCAGCAGCACTGTGCTACGATCCTGGCGAGCAGACTTCGATTCCTGGACACGGCTGACATCAGCGGCGGGTGACATCTGAAGCAGTCCTGCCTGGCATGCCCCTAGGTTGACTCGGCATTAAACGAGTACCGTTGCGGCAGGGAATTGGCCACGCTATTCCCTCAAGCGCCGTGCTGGACTCACCACTCGCCAGTCATTGTGTGGACCTAATGTTGCGACAACGTTGGTCCAACGTTGTGTGAACGTTGGTCCAACGTTTGTTGAACGTTGGACCAACGTTGGGCGAACGTTGGTCCAATGGTTCTAACCAACCATTGCATGCTTACCAGGCAGCAGATGCCCCAACTTTCTGCTCGATGCTGTATGGGCTGTAGTGGGATGGGGTTGAGTGCGTGTGGGAGGGGGGCATCTTTCCCATTATTTTTTGGTATGGAAATGGCAAAAACGTCAAGTGCAAGTGTAATGGACACTCGGCAGCAGCTTGGGGTGTCTCTGTAACTCTCGTCGCGGATGGCAGCTGCCGAGCCGGGGAATAGGAAGGGAATTCTCGCCCTGATTACCGCCTTCCTTCCTGGATTTTTCCCTTCCGCACTTTCCCACTGAGCCCTCGGTTCACTGGGCTCGCTCGCTCGCTCCACTCACTTGACAGGCTGACGCACAGACAAAGATCCCCCGTATAGCCTTCGACGGACTCTCGGAGCAAGTGCTGTTTTAATGTGCGATTGTAGTGAGGCACTGTGTGTTGCCTTTGTGTGGTCTGAGACTGTTTTTGGTGCATTTCCCAAGATTGTGAATGTATTTATTTATGCAATTTGAACTTATACACTTTATCTATTTTTTTTAATTTTCAGAGTTTATTTACCTTTCCTATACTTTGCGCTCCTATCGTTTGCTGTATTGTTTGTTGTTGTAACGTCCTCACCCTACTGGACATCTATTTAAAAAAAAGCGCTTTATAACTCATCGGATTTCTACAGTAGGAATACAAATTTTATTATGATTGTGCTGTTAGCGAGCACCTATGAAGTCCGGCACGGCACATGACCGGGTGGGTGTCCAGCACAACGCCAGGCCGCCTTTGTCTCCCCAGTGGCGATGTTTTCATCTCGCATTAGGTACTCATTTGAGGATGAGGCGACCTAGGGGAGGCCCAGGATCGGTTCAGATCATCATCATTCGTGTTGGTGGCCGTGAGCGCGAATCGAACTCGGGCGGCTTGATTCATAGCGCAGTGCGCTAACCGCTGCGCCACTGCTCCCCCCCCCCACCTCAGCACTCACAACTCGTGCACACAAAAGCAAAGATCCACCATATAGCCTTCAACAGACTTCTTGGGGCAAGTGCTGTCCGCGAGCACCTATGATGGTCGGCACGACATATGAAGGCGTGGTGCGGTGAGCACCAAGCCCGGCCACCTTTGAATCTCCAATGCTGACGTTTATACACCGCACCAGGTGCAGTGCTCATTTAAGGCAGAGTCGACGTAGGGGAAGCCCTGGAACGGTGCAAACTCTCGGTCTTGAGCGGGAATCGAACTTGGCTCGCTGGGTTTGTGGCGCAGCGGCGGTGCGCTAACCACTGCGCCACCGCTCCCCACAAATGAACATTGGGGCGAGGGTGCCCACACCCGCAGAGCGGTGGCTCAAATGTTCGTCCATCTCGTGGCCACCTGTTCACGCACAGACCCGCGTGTGTTGCTGCAACATCTGTTGAAATTATAAAGGGCTTTGACTTCGTAACGCGCGCGCGCAATTTGCAAACAGAGATGCATTTTAAAGTTGGCAAAAAAAAGAGTCAGTCGAACACTACGACTACTAATAAAAATAATTTAATTCGCGTAACATAAGAGCCCTATTTGTTGATGACCTTGTGACCTCGAGTAACAAAAGATGGTCTGTAAACCTCTTTATTGTCGCTTTCTTTTCGGGAGTCTTTGTCAAATCTCTGTCCATTCATGGGCTCGGTCACGACCCCCGCCCCCCCCCATCCTCCTCCCTCCAACCCCCCGAGATAATTTCGTAATTTGGAAAATATTAATTGCCTGCCCTCCAGGCACGGCCGCGAAACCCGAGAGAAAAATGTTGTCCGTGGAATATAATGAAGACCGTGTGCTCTCACAGTCGGCATTTGTGTTCAGCTCGCCTCGCTCAAATCCAATCCATTGCCTTTTTATTTGCCATTCCAGCAATTACAGCAAAGAACACGCATCAGTAGCGGGAGGCGCTCGCGACAAATATTATCCGTAATAACGTGGGGTTGTTTTGTTGTGTGAGCTGGGGGGGTGAGATCGCGTGAATATAAATGTGTCGTTAAACTCGCGATTCAAGACCGAAACAAGAGGACTTCTTCACAACTCTGTCGAGTCGCCTGATGATGCTGGTTGCTGTTGTTGTTGTTGGGATCACCAGCGAAACGTCACAGTAGTCGAATTGTAAATGTTGCAGTGGGTTTACTCTCCAACGCACAAGCGGTGTGCTGAACTCGTAAATAATTGGCACGTTTTGTTTACGTGACAAAACAAACTAATTGGTTGTGTCGGGTGGTGGCGGGTTTAACGACACATTCGTATTTACGCGATCTAACCAAAAAACCCCATCTATTATCAATTACAGAAAACATTCACTCTGGCTCGGCATCCCGACTGAGAACTTACAGGATCATTCGGTGGAAAAAGTGATTATTGATAAGTACATTTTTAGCAAATCAGCGACACAATTGTTAGCGCGCTGCGCTACAAATGCAACAAAAACAAACTCCAAAGTTTCAGTCGGGGATGGGATGGGTGACTGAGCGTGGTCGGTGACTTGGCGAGGTGGGTGACTGGGCGAGGTGGGTGACTGAGCGAGGTGGGTGACTGAGCGTGGTGAGTGACTGTTCGAGGTGACTGGGTGAGGTGGGTGACTGAGTGGGTGACTGGGCGAGGTGGGTGACTGAGTGAGGTGACTGAGTGGGTGACTGAGTGAGGTGGGTGACTGGGCGAGGTGGGTGACTGAGCGATGTGGGTGACTGAGCGATGCGGGTGACACAGCGAGGTGGGTGGGTTGAAGGGGGTTGTTTAAAAACTCCGATTGGCACGGATGGCTGCGTACGGTGCGAAAGAAGTTCAGCGTACATACATAAACAACGGTTAATTAGTTATGGGGCTTTCTATGGGTGACTTTCGCCAGTATTGCATTTTATATATAAAAATACATCTTCATCCTTTCTGCATTAACCACGCGTGCTTGCGGCAAAAACATGCAAACATCATGCATGTTCTGATAATTATAATTCTATATATGGGCATTGTCTTTGAATCCCATTGGCCTACACCAGAGACAGCCTTCTTAATAGCCTTGTCTTAACACGACTTTTATTGCCAGAAAAAGGGTAAAACCTCTTCTTAGTGTTTCATAATTTCGATACTGGCAGCAACCCCCCCCCCTCCTCCCCACATGTTCCCATAGACACTGCTAATAACATCATCACATCCTATACTCGCTCGCTCGCCCGCCCTTGGGACGCGTCCCCAGCTCCTCCTCCGGCGCGAAAGTTGCCCGGCTTTGGGCCACATCAGGTAGCCGCGATCAGCGCCAAACGGAACTGCGGAGGAGACGGCGTTACGGGAAGCGGCGAGACCTCCTCCTCTTCCCTCCCCTCGCCTCCTCCGCCTCCACTCCCACCCATAGACTCCCATCCCTACTTATCGTCCAGACGGCCCGCGCTAGAGGCTGTTTACCACAATGCTGGTGGCTTTATCAGAAGGAAATTGATAGGCGCGTTTGTTCAGCGGCGCGTAAACACGTTGTTACTTCTCGGCTTTGTTTTTTTTTTTCGAGATGTTATGAAAATAAGACGCGGGCCGATGAGCGATGCGGCCAGATTTTCGTGACTGTCCGGCTGGGAGCTGGGAGCCCTGTGACTGAGCCAGTGGGAAGACGAGTTGAAATAAAAAATTGAAAAAGATGTAAATTTTAGCTGCCCCCTTATTTTGCAATGTTCATTATTTAAGGGGGAGGGGGATATTATTTCCCCAAAAAGGAATGTTATTGCCAGCGATTTCCGAGCTTGCAAGCGTTGTTTTGAGTGTTAGACATAATAATCGCGTGGTGGTGGTGGTGGTGGTGATGATGATGATGCTGCTGCGTTGGCAGTGGTGCACAGACACAAATAATGAAAGAAAAACAACTCAAAGCGTTCGTCAATAACACCGTGGCCGTAACAGGAAAAATATATACATAATTCTTAAAATATGAGCTATTAAGAAGTGCAATTTCCGCCAAAGTCACATGTGTGTCGCCTATTATATATAGTTATATTTAAGGCGGCGTTTATGATGAATAAATAGAGTTTCTTTATTATATATATACATTTCTACTCTGAATGACAACTGGTCAGCGTTTTGTCGGTGTCAAAATCTGCAAACTGCCAGTAACAAAAAGTGCACTGGTGACTATTTTACAGCTGCGCATTCAACTTTGTGTTCGCTGCAAACCACTGCTCTGTGCATCGCCGCGAAACTCTCCGCTGTTCGTCACAGCGATGCGCGTCTGAACTCTGCCGTGGGTCTTTACGCGGCTTGACGGCCCAGTGGCCTTTAGTGAATGCTTTTGTCGAATGCAAAATGAAGCCAGAGCAGAGGTCGCAACCGGGTACCCGATACCCGTACCCTACCCGATACCCGGTTACCCGTACCCGGCCGGGTACGGGTACCCGTTTGCGACCCTGGTGCGGCCGGGTACGGGTAGGCCGTGAGTCACTGGTGAGTAACCGTTTGTCACTCATTTCGGGTAGGGTACGGGTAGGGAACGGGTACCCGTACCCGGCCGGGTACGGTACGGGTACCCATTTGCGGCCCTGGTGCGCCCTTTTACGGGTACGGGTAAGGAATCAAAACCCGTTTGCGACCTCTGAGCCAGAGTTGTCACCAAAGGGCATTTTCGCGCAACATGCCGTGGCTTTATTTTGGTGATTTTCGAAAAGTTTTTTGGTTTGGCCATGTTTGTTTGTTGTAGTACAGAGTAAGACTGATGGCCTTAATCTAAGTTGTCTTGTGGTTGTTATTGTTGTTTGACTTGCATCCCACTGGGATTTTTGCACACAGCGTTGGTGTACGGTGCTTTATCTGCAATATTTTGCTGTCTTTTCTTGGATTTTCTGTTTGCACATAGTCACTTTAAGATGTTTTCTTGTTCATGTTTTTGTTTTCTGTTTAGTTGCAGTTGCACCCGCCTAATACATTAACTTGAACTCGAGCTGACGTCAATGCCACCCTGGACTCGCCTGATCTCATCAGATCTCAAAATCCAAGCGGCGTTGGTCTCCGTTCGAGTCATCGGGGCTTTGATGGGAGACTTCCAGAAAATGTCAGATGTCACGCGCTTGGAGAGGGCAGCGCAGCAAGTGGGTTCAAACATCTCACCTGTCCAGAGCGTGGGGCGTTATCCCCTCGCTCCGTGGTGACTCTTTCTCCCGGTTTTTCGATTTTGGGCGTTTTACCCCACAAAGCCAAAATACGAACGGAATCGGCCAAACGTCCCCGATGCAAGGGCCTCCTGAGAAATACGCCTCGAGACTCGGTGAAGATTTCTCTCGGTAAATATTTGGCTTTCAAATATTTCACACGTGGATGCATGCGTGATGTTATGGGATTTTTAAAAAACGCAAATTTTTTTTCGAGATATTTCCAAGTGCAAGCGAATTTGTTTCACTCCCTTGCATTTTGTCTACCTTCCAAATAAGCAGCTTCTCTGCACGGTATGTTTGAAACGAAATGTTGATTTAAAAAAAGAATTACACACCCACTTTTCTTCGTGAGTTCACCGCTGGACGAAGGCCTCTCCGTGTCATGTCGGGCAGTCGTCCGGATTGTTTGACCGTACTTCACCACGCGGGTAAAGTGCGGTTCGGTTAAGTTTTCATTTAATTTATTTCAAATACTAGGTTTAACCCTGTGAGACATGCGGCTCTTGACTCGGGTGCAACCGCAACAAAACAAAAACATGAACAAGAAACAGAAAAATGCAGGAAAAAACAGCAAAGTCGTCCAGAAAAAACACCGTATTAACAACGCTGCGTGCAAAAATCTCAGTAGGAGGCCCAGGATGAGTCCGGATAACGCTCGCCACTGACGATAATCATGGTCGGGAATTTAAATGTGGGCGCCACGATGGCGGGATGTTAACTACCTCGCCTGGTATACAGGAGGTCGTGGATCCGATCACGACCCTGATGCCTGCTGCTGTATATTTGGAGTTTGCGTGTCTCTCTATCATCATCATCTTCACCACGGTGGCGAGGAGATGTTAACTACCTCGCCTGGTATAAGGGCGGTCGTGGATCCGATCTCGACCCTGATGCCTGCTGCTGTATATTTGGAGTTTGCGTGTCTCTCTATCATCATCACCACGGTGGCTAGGAAATGTTAATACCTCGCCTGGTATACAGGAGGTCGTGGATCCGATCTCGACCCTGATGCCTGCTGCTGTATATTTGGAGTTTGCGTGTCTCTCTATCATCATCATCATCACCACGGTGGCGAGGAGATGTTAACTACCTCGCCTGGTATAAGGGCGGTCGTGGATCCGATATCGACCCTGATGCCTGCTGCTGTACATTTGGAGTTTGCGTGTCTCTCTCCCCGTGATCGTGTGGATTTTTCTCCGGGTCCTCAAGTTTTTCCCTCCATATTGAGAATGAACATCACGCGTTTAGAGTGTTTGGCTACTGCTATAAACTTACACGTGATAAGCCACTTGGTTGAGCTATCATTTGTGGCCAGGTCGCTTCTGGCAAAGAGGGCCTTGCCTGGTAACAAAATGTATTGACTCACGTAGCAGACAGATTCGTGTTCAACTACTGCGCCACCATTCTTTACCCCCTTCTAACTTAACACACATTTGCATTTTTTAGTTTGGGATAAAAAAACGCCCCATTAAACTGAGGTTAACTCAGGTAAATGATTACCCCAATGGCTTCAAATAGTTTCCAAAATACTCTCTTCTGTAATAATCTCACTCGGAAGTAATTTGGTTAAGTTATACCGCTGTGATTAATGTCCTTGCCTCTTAGATTGCTGTTAAAATAAACTATTGGAGAAAACTAATGACGGTATTGACAGCTTTACTGAATTTAAGCTACTATGAATGCACTGACACGCACAACAGATCTCCCCACTTAGCATTATATAGGCTCCAGAATCTGTATTTATACTGGAGGAATCCGATGAGCTATAAAGCTTTTTTTCATACATGTCCGGTAGGGGTGAATTAGAAGGATGCAACAACAAACAAAACAAAAACAGGATAGGAGAGGAAAGTATAGGAACGATAAGCAAATCACGAACAAAAAATTAAATTAAACTATATTTACTTCCCCAGGTGAATACGTTAGTGATGTTAACGAGCACCTATTAAGGCCAGAATTCCGTGAGTGGCTTGGCCATGAATGACATGGAGGCCCCTCTGTCCAACTCCCCCACCTCCCTCCCCCTCTCCGTAGCCTGGTGCCCTTCTGAACCGTGCCCCGCCCTACCCAAGTGCAGTTACACCGCCTGCACACTCGAACCCCAAGCATCGATCACCTTCCCCACTTAGCTCCCTCGTCAATGGGTTCCTGCCTAGCCGTGAGTACTGAGTATCTCGAACATTGCTTAGGGCACACACATATACACACACACACACATACACACACACACACATACACACACACACACACATACACACATACACACACATACACACACACACGCGAGGCAGGTACCCAGGGAGATGCGAGAAGCAACACGTGTTCCCTT
Source organism: Lampetra fluviatilis (assembly GCF_964198595.1). Classification (NCBI taxonomy): domain Eukaryota; kingdom Metazoa; phylum Chordata; class Hyperoartia; order Petromyzontiformes; family Petromyzontidae; genus Lampetra; species Lampetra fluviatilis. The sequence goes on from NC_136315.1 coordinate 5,856,584, forward strand.
CATCCTCCGTATAGTCACATCAGACTGTTGGGGCAAGTGCTGTTAGCGAGCACAACGCCCGACCGCCTTTGTCTCCCCAGTGGCGATGTTTGTTTTTTTACACACCGCACCACCTACTCATTTGAGGCTGAGTCGACCTAGGTGATGCCCACGTCCGATTCAGTTAATCGTCACTGGCGTTGGCCGTGAGCAGGAATCGAACTCGGAGCGCGGCGGGCTAACCGCTACACTACCGCTCCCCCCGTTCCCTTCACCAACCCCGCACTGACCGGCGTGGTGAAGTATGGTCACCCCCCCCCCCCCCACCGTTACCGCCCCCACTCTCAAACACACGCCGCGGTTCCCAATGCGTGCCGGGCATCGGAGCGCTTTGCGAGGCGCGCAAGGCGAGACCACTCAGGTCAACTCGGCCGCGTGCCAATGCCTCGCCTTCTGCTGTGGCTGGAGCATGGATTTGCTGTGGTGAGATTTTGCGGGGGGGGGGGGGCGTAGGAGGAGGACGAAGTGGGGGGGGGGGAGATCGTGAGTGGCTTCTCTTTGTTGGTTATTAAAAACAAATCAATGCGTGTAACAAACCCTGTCATTCCTCTACGGGGTTGGTTTTTGTGTTTCCCCCTCACTCCACGTTTTACATTTTTTTATTCACTCCTTCCCCTTTCATGTTTTCGCTCCGGCTCGCAAAGTCGAGGCGAGTCTGAGGATCTCACGGTCACGCCGGGAGTCCAAGTCCCCCCCCCCCCAAGCTCCCCAGCGACCTCCATAGACTTGTGGGTGGTGGGGGGGAGGCCGCAGTGGAGACACAGGCGATTGGTGGTGGTGTTGGTGGTGGTAGTGTTGGTGTTGGTGGTGGTGTTGCTAGTGGTGTTGGTGGAGGCGGTGTTGGTGTTGGTGGTGTTGGTGGTGGTGTTGGTGGTGTTGGTGTTGGTGGTGGTGTTGTTAGTGGTGTTGGTGGTGGTGGTGTTGGTGGTGGTGGTGTTGTTGGTGGAGGTGGTGTTGTTGGTGGTGTTGGTGGTGTTGGTGGTGGTGTTGGTGGTGGTGTGGGTGGTGGTGGTGTTGGTGGTGGTGTTGGTGGTGTTGATGTTGGTGGAGGTGGTGTTGTTGGTGGTGTTGCTGGTGGAGGTGTTGGTGGTGTTGGTGGAGGTGGTGTTGTTGGTGGTGGTGTTGGTGTTGGTGGTGTTGCTGGTGGTGGTGTTGGTGTTGGTGGTGTTGTTGGTGGTGGTGTTGGTGTTGGTGGTGTTGTTGGTGGTGTTTTTAAATTAATATACTTTTTTTTATTTGTTATACAGCCGAATAATACGACAAATAGCTAACCTTAAACGCCCACTCGTTCATTAAAAGTTGAAGGCGGTATAGTACTACAGTAATAGAGCAAGTGCAGAATCACTGAACCGGAATTGTTAACTTGAAAGCATTTAGCGCTGGGCCCTTGAAAGTGCGGGGGCCGTAGCTACTACATGTGTAGCTACTACATGTGTAGCTACTACATGTGTCGCTACTACATGTGTAGCTACTACATGTGTAGCTACTACGTGTGTAGCTACTACGTGTGTAGCTACTACATGTGTAGCTACTTTTGCTACGAGGATAATCCAGCACTGCTCTCAGTCAGTCCGAGGCAGCGAACTTACCACTGCACTTCAGGAGCGGCAGTTTAGTGGTTACCGCGCCGCGCTCCGAATATACGAAGCGTGCCTGGGTCTCCCCCTAGGCTGACTCAGCCTCAATTGAGTACCTGGCGTGGTGTGTAAACTTCACCGCTCGGGCAACAAAGGCGGTCGGGCGTGGTGATGACCACTCGTGTGCCACACCGACATTCATAGGTGCTACTTGTCTTCTTGGTTCTTTCGGTAAAGTCACGTAGAAGGGAAGTAATAAAATAATACAAATAAAACATAATAAAATAATTCTCACGACGTTTCGGCCACAACGCAAGCAGCCGTACTCAGGTGAAGGTGCTACTCGCTAACAACCCTTGCCCCAAGAGTCTACTCAAGGCCATGCGGGGGATCTTTACATTTGCCATCTCTCTCAATCTCTCGGTCAGTCGGAGGGCAGAGACCAGGGCGCCAGAGAAGCGGACTGCGAGCACTCGATCCGCCGCAACAGCGCGCAGCGAGGGGTGCTGGTTGGCTGGGCTCAAAAGCGCGCAACGCGGGGCCCTGCCGATCGTAAAGTCGCTGAGGTTTGGACAAATTGATCTGTCTCGGAGGTGTGCTGGAATGTGTGGCCACAGAGGCGACCCTTGTGCGCGCCACGGCAATGTTTCACAGCCACCAAGATGTGTGTGTGGGTCGTATGCATCGTATACATTTAATAATCTACAGCCATAGTACGATACAAGTTTTTAATGCAATTTTTTGTTTGTTGTTAAATTAGAACAGCACCTTGCCAATCCACTGCTGGATGAAGGCCTGCCTTTGTTCCGTCGCTCATGTGGGTTATTTGGGCACAATTCATTAGACTGGCCAAAGACAAAGATCCCCCGTGTAGCCTTCGACAAACTATTGGGGCAAGTGCTATTCGCGAGCCACCTATTAAGGCTGGAACGGCACACGTGGTGGGTATGTGGCCAGCACCATGCACGCCCGCCTTTGTATCCCCAGTGCTGATGTTTATACACCGCACCGGATACTCATTTGCGGCTGAATCGACCTAGGGTAGGCCCAGGACCGGTTCAGATAATCGGTAGGTCACTTGCAGTGAGGCAGAGAGTTAGGGCACTGCTACATTCACGAAGGCGTCGAGCCGGCAAAGTCGAGGAGGCTAAAATAACACTCTCTAGGAGGGGGCATCTCAAGAGCCCCTCGAGATGAGGCTCTTTCACCAGCAGTGGAGTGAGCCAGGGAATTGCAGGGCTGCGCCCTTATCCCCTTCACCTTATTCCCAGTTCATGCGTCACGTCGTGAGCACACGGCGCACGCACACATACCACGAACACCACAGACACACCACATACACCACAAACACACACCACACACACCACACACACACCACCACACACAATAAACACCACGAACACCATACACACACACCACACCACACACAACACACACCACAGACACCACGAACACCACACACACACCACACACACACCACACACACACATACCACACACACCACACACACACCACACACAACACACATCACACACACACCACACACACACACCACACACACCACATACACACCACGTACACACCACACACACACCACACACACACATACACACACCACACACACCACACACACACCACACACACACACACCACACACACACACACCACACACACACCACACACACACCACACACACCACACACACACCACCACACACAATACACACCACGAACACCACACACATCACGAACACCACACACACACCACACACACACACCACACACACCACACACACACCACCACACACAATACACACCACGAACACCACACACACACACCACACACAACACACACCACAGACACCACGAACACCACACACACACCACACACAACACACACCACAGACACCACGATCACCACACACACACACACACCACACACACACACACCACACACACACCACACACAACACACACATCACACACACACCACACACACACACCACACACACCACATACAGATCACGTACACACCACACACACACCACACACACACACCACACACCACACACACCACACACACACCACACACACACCACACACACACACTACACACACACACCACACACACACACCACACACACCACACACCACACACACCACACACCACACACACCACACACACACCACACACACACCACACACACACCACACACACACACCACACACACACACCACACACCACACACACCACACACACACCACACACACACCACACACACACCACACACACCACACACATACACACACCACACACACACCACGAACACCACACACACACACCACACACACACACACCACACACACCACACGCACGCAACACACAAATCACACCACACACACACCACACCCACGCTACACACACCACACAAACCACACACCCCACACACACGCAAAAAATAAAAGTAACAAAATTGCTTCGCTTTTGCAACCAGCAATTTATTGAGTTTGTCTTTCCCGGCCTGCAATAACCTCACAAACAGGCGCAATAACATTGCCCGCAATTGACTGCTGATGGCATTTACGAACAACGCCAAGACGACCGATTGTGAAGCGGTCGGAACGAGAGAGAGAGAGAAAGTGACAGCCATCGCTCCACGATCATTTCTTCCATTGCCGCGTAAATTTGCCGAAGTAGAATTGCACACCGAGGCTCCCAGGTTCACCCCCCCCCCCACAACGGGGGGCTTCATTCCCCAGCTGTTGTTGCCTTCTGAACGGCAACGCTTACGGGGGGGAGGGTCTCGATGATGTGAAGTCGCTCCGTCGATGGGCCTCGTGCTGCTGCTTGGCTCTCGGCGTCTCGCACGGTTTGTTAGTCGAATCCCACAGGCTGCGGATTGCTTGTCTCTTGCAACACCGACCCCCACCCCACACCCCACACCCCCTCCACTCCTTCCCATGCCTCCCCTATCGCCCTGTCGTTGACCCTCTGCTGTTGAACCTCCATTAAGGTCACCTCGTCTCCTGCAGGCACATTTGCCATTTTAAACTCGAGGATTGAAGACTAATTTCTTGAGAAACTGCTTTTTGTGTGCTCAGGGGGCGTCCATAAATGACGTCACGCGATTTTGGACGATTTTTGACCCCCCCCCCCCCCCCATTGTGACACGGCGTCACAAAAAGTCAGACCCCCCCCACTCAAATATGACGTCACAAAGCTCTGCCCCCCCTCCCAAAAAATAAAACATGCTTCAAATCGCTTTAAACTATTGTCATTGTAGTGCGTATTTAATGTGGCGCTGCACTCTGATGTTGTAGGAGAAAACATTTATTAAAAGGTCTATTTATTTAAGTAGAACGTGTTGTCTATATTTATTTAAAGTTTCGTATTTTGATGTGACGTCACATTTCTCAACCCCCCCCCCCTCGTCACACATCGTCACAAATGTCTGACCCCCCCTCCCCCGTTGCGTGACGTCATTTATGGACGGACCCTTAGTTTGTTATCCTTACCCCCCCCGCACCTCCGATTCGCACGGTTGGCTACGTACGACGCGAAAGAAGTCCAACGCTGTTGTTGTTTGACTTGCATCCCACTGGGATATTTGCACAGGGTTGGTGTACGGTGATTTTTTCTGCAATATTTTGCTGTCTTTTCTTGGATTTTCTGTTTGCACATAGTCACTTTAAGATGTTTTCTTGTTCATGTTTTTGATTTTTTGTTTGTTGCGGTTGCACCCGATTCAAGAGCCGAATGGCTCACATGGCTATACCTCATAAATGAACTATGAACGCACGTGCATGCATCGCTCTGTTGCTGCTTCCGCTGTGAAGCTTCGTCACAGGGCGCGTTGAGCTCAGGCACTCTAGAAATGTACAACGAGATGAAACGATTCCCGTCATCACGCAACTCGTTTAGACAATCCAAGAATGAGAAAGGCGTTTCAAACGGACGCATTTCAACCTCCTGGTCGTGTTGCGCGCTTTGAAATGTTCGGGGGCTCTCTCCCTCGACTCACGGAATGGGCCAGATGGGTAAGGTGGGGCTACCTGTGTGGTGGGCGGGGCTACCCGTGTTGTGGGCGGGGCTACCTGTGTGGTGGGCGGGGCTACCCGTCTAATGGGCGGGGCTACCTGTGTGGTGGGTGGGGCTACCCGTGTGGTGGGCGGGGCTACCCGTGCGGTGGGCGGGGCTACCTGTGCGGTGGGCGGGACTATCTGTGTGGTGGGTGGGGCTACCCGTGTAGTGGGCGGGGCTACCCGTGCGGTGGGCGGGGCTACCTATGTGGTGGGCGGGGCTATCCGTGTGGTGGGCGGGGCTACCTGTGCGGTGGGCGGGGCTACCTGTGCGGTGGGCGGGGCTATCTGTGCGGTGGGCGGGGCTACCCGTCTAATGGGCGGGGCTACCCGTGTGGTGGGCGTAGTTACCTGTGTAATGGGCGGGGCTATCTCGCAGTGGGTGGGGGCTAACCGTGCAGTGGGCGGGGCTAACATCTGAATGAGAGAAAACAATTGAACGCGTCCGTCAATAACAACACCCTGTACTTAGATTGTAAATGTTGTTGGTGGCTTTGCTTTCCAACACACCGGCGTGCTGCTGTACTAGTAACGAATTGGTACGTTATGTTTGCGTGACAACCCTTAGGGGCCGTCCATAAATGACGTCACGCACCCAGGGGGGGGGGGTCAGACATTTATGACGATGTGTGACGATGAGGGGGGAGGGGGGTTTGAGAAATGTGACGTCACATCAAAATGCGCAACTTTAAATAAATATAGACAACACGTTCTACTTAATTAAATATACTTTTTAATAAATGTTTTCTCCTACAAAATCAGAGTGCAGCGCCACATTAAATACGCACTACAATGACAATAGTTTAAAGCGATTTGAAGCATGTTTCATTTTTTCGTGGGGGGGAGGGGCAGAGCTTCGTGACGTCATATTTGAGGGGGGGGGTCTGACTTTTTGTGACGCCGTGTGACGATGGGGGGGGGTCAAAAATCGTCCAAAATCGTGTGACGTCATTTATGGACGGCCTCTTACTAATTGGCTGTGCCGGGCGGTGGCGGGTTTAACGACACATTTATATATTTACGCGATAATTATATAATAGGCGACGTTTCGGGAAATGACCCTTCTTCATGTAGCACGGGAATAGAGAGGCCAGACATGTGAGCTCCATCATAGGGTGGTCGTGGTTTTTCCAGTGCACCTCCAAAAGCTATGGAAGGCGTTGCCTTCGCTAATAGAAACAGTCAGAGTCGTTCGCTATATATTTAAGTCCCGTCTTGAAAACTCCCCTCTCTCAACTCGCATTTAACCATTCGCCTAGTTCTGGCCGTCTACCCTGCGGGTTCGGTTTATTTCCTGGATTTCCATACATGGTGGGATGTACAGATGAACAGCGCCTTACAAGTGCAAACGATTACGAGTTGGCGATTTTGATTTACACCACGGGGCCTGATGAGAAATGTGAACATATATATTTAAAAAAAAAATTCTGATGAACGGGCTTAAGGCGCGAGTGGAGCTAGTGGTTGGGTGGGCGTGGTTACGTGTAAATGGGCGGGGCTATTAGAATGACTTTAGTGCTGCGTGCCCGGCACGAAAGACATCAAAGCACCAAACCAAACACGCAATGATAAAACGTGAAATGCCATCGCATAGTTGAAATCGCGATCATCATCGTCACAATGCAATGATGCCTCGTTACTTTTCAGGCCCCTCGGCTTTATACTACCCCCCCCCCCCAGCTAAGACCAGGCCTATCCCAACCCCTCCTTATCAAGCCCTCTTGTTTTACTGCAATAAAAACTACACCACCAACTTACAATAACCCCAATTATTCATTTCAAATTATAATCGCGCTATTCACAACTTTACAATGTCTGTAAATCGCCTCTGTTAAGGCGCCTCTCCATTCTCGTGCCACGAACTCTACTCGACGCATTATTGCCCGTCCCCCTGCATTGGAGAAAAAACATTTAAACTGACACTGCGTGGCACTTTGATCTATAAACAAGATTTAGTGCTTTGTGGTGCCCACTTCTTAAAAACAAATATTCCTACCCATTTAAGGAATGGAGTTGATGCGTCGCTGCTATCTGACCAAGTTGAGTGTGTTTAGACGAAGATGGGAAAAAATTCCAGTTCGTAAAAAAGCGAACGCGTCACCAAGTCCTCGTGGCAATTGTCGGTGATTGTCGCGTCCGAAGATGAGCAGAACGTGGAGGGTTTTCAGAGCTCCGTGCTGTAAAGTTCTCTAAGCCAGCCATAAGTCACCGTCTCCCAAGATGCCGTCTCTCTCTCTCTCCCTCTGCACTCAAGAACCGAAGAGGCTCCGAGTGAAAGGACCACGATCTCTTACACGGAGTCAGACCACCAATTTGCCGATCGTTGTAATTGCTTTGAGTCACGATTCACAGCCCGTCGTCAATCTACTGCTGCATGAAGGCCTTTCCACGCTGTGTCGTTTTAGCCTGTTATTTTACTCACCCATTACAAGGCAGTAAAAGCGATCAATTTGACTAATGTCTTTTAAATATTGCTGAGTTTTATCCATACATAAAAAGTCGTTTGTGCAAATTACGTCAACACCAATCGTTGAGGAACTGCAGACTGGGAGGCAGCAGCAGCAGCCAGGAGGTGAGTCGATGCCAACAGATGCCCACGGTCTGCAGTCTTCTAGATATGAACGTGATGTGTAATTATGGCATATCTACATACAAAGACAGAGATCCCCCCCCTCCCCCATATAGCCTAAACAGACTGTTGGTGCAAGTGCTGTTAACGAGCACCTATGAAGGCCGGCACGGCACACGAGGGGATGGGTAGCCAGTATCACCCCCGGCCGCCTTTGTCTCCCCAGTGGCGATGGTTTTCCATCGCACCACGGTACTCATTGAGGCTGAGTCGACCTAGGGGAGGCCCAGGAGCGGTTCAGATGATCGTCACTGGTGTTGGCCGTGAGCGGGACTCGAACTCGGGTCGCCGGGTTCGTAGTGCAGCGCGCTAACCTCTACACCACCGCTCCCCATACGCATGTACATTCATATATAAACACCATTATATTATATAACTAACTAGCAGAAGTACCCGGCGTTGCCCGGGTGAAAAATATATTTCTTAATAACCTTACATATATACACAGATGGGCTGCTACCCCTGCCCCCCCCCCCCCCAGCCACGATCTCCTCGGCCGCTGTGCAGTAATATGTACGGCCTATAGTGTGGTGGGGTGTCGAGGCCTAGTACCGTGCAGAGCCTCCGGCCTCGCCTAAATTGCCCACCCGGCTGAGGCTGGGTACTGGGGCCGTTACCCCCCTCCCCCCGCGCTACAATAATACTGTCTAATCGCTATAATTGTATTATCTACCGACCCTATAATAGTAATTGCACACATTGGGGTGGGGGGGGGGAGTGAAGAGATGGTGAAACTTTGATGAATTTACCTCAGAGTCACGTGTTAATGCGTGCGCATATTTTTAACGGGAATTAAAAATGGCGTCCACCCCGCAGCGAATGCGTCGCTACCCGTTGCCAGGGGCAACTGCCGTGGAAAACCAAACGGACCAATCGTGTCTCGCAAATCCCTCACATTTCGTCCAATGAAATTGCGTATGGTCCGGCGACACACAGACAGACAGACACACAGACAGACAGATTTGCGATTTTATATATATATAGATTATTCATTCCCAGCGTTGTTAATGTCCACTGCCGGATTATAGCCTCCCCACGCCGTTTCGGTCATGCTGGTTGTTTGACCATACTTCACCGTGTAGGTCAGTGCACGCTGGTTAAGGGAGTGGCACAGGACTAGAATAGATTTCAGAATCAAAATCAGAATGTTTATTTATTCTGGAGGAATCCGATGAGCTATGAAGCTCTTTTTCACAACACAAAAACACGATAGTAGTGCAAAGTGCAAGAAAGGTCAACAAGTCACCCAAACACGCACAATTACACCTAAACCATTTCCATCCTACTGGGAAAACCCCCACTGAGGTATTAAAGCCCACGAAGGTATGATCACTCGCCATTGATGTTAGCCGTGGCGACGAATCAAACTCAGGTCAACCGGCTTCAGAGTGCAGAGCGCTAACCACCTGCACCAGAAACTCGACTTGTTCAAGCTACAGATTTCTTCACTCGTGAAACTTTGTTTAACAGTGACGGTAACTTTGATATGGAATTTACATTTTCGTGAAATGTTAGCGTCTAATTTAAAAGTATTCTATTGAGTAATATTGCATATAAGTGAATGCTTTCCTGCATACCTTAATATTTCAGCCTTGTATATACGGTTGCCTTTGATGTTTTATGGCACATGCATGTAGTGCTTTCATGATCCAAGTCTCCCCTTGCAAAAGACACGTTGAATATAAACAGGCTCTCACGTCCTTTTAAAATAAACATGTTGATTGATTAACTGAACATTTTCAACTTAAGCTCCCTCGGTCCGGTCTTCGTGGGCTGTTGGCGTAGCATTACCTAGGGGAGGGTGGTGGCCAGCGTGCCGGTCTACAGCACGCGGTTGTCAAAACATTGGTATGTAATACTGGCCTAAAATAAATAATGATTTTTTTTAAATATATGTCGCGCCCTTTGACGCCGTGATACCAGCGTTGCACGTATCACGTGTCATTTCAACACAGTTTAAAGGGCACCCCCAGTGTCAACTGTCCCTGCCCCTACAAGAATGACTCAGCGCACGGACTTCAGTAGGGGAGCGATGGTTGCTGCCGCTGCTGCTGCTGCTGCTGTGTGTGATCCCAAATTGAGTGGGGCGCCGTGATGGAGAGATGTTATCTCCCATAATCGGTACGCAGGAGGTCGTGGATTCGATCCCGGACCCTGACGATCGTGCCTTATTATATATTTTGGAGCTCGCGTTCTCTCTCGCTCTCTCTCTTACCCGTGGATTTTTCCTCCCTGTTCCTCGGGTTTTTCCCTCCACATTTAGAAACGTGCGCTTAGATTATTTGGCTGCTGCTATACATTCCCACACGTGGTGATATCAGCCACTTCGACGAACTATCACGTGTGGCCAGGTCACCTTTGAAACAAACCAAAAAAGAGCTCATAGCCCAGTGGGTTTAACCTGGTTAAAAAAAAAACGGTGTTAGTTTTTTTTCAGAGCAGTCTGCGGGGCCATTTTCAAATCGGCCAAATTTGGTGCCAGCCGCCGACCCACCTCTGCCGCGTGATGTCACGGGGTCTTTAACGTCCCACGGTATCGTCCGGGCTCACGACGCAACCAGGGGGCTGGCCTCTCGACCCCGGGCCGTGGGAGGTTTTGCTACGAGCGCCCACCGCTGTCAGGTGCCACGTCGCCGGTCGTGTCGATGGCAAATGCGCGCGCTCGTTTGTTTTTGTGGCGTATCGGTTTGCACGTGCGCATCACTGCTGCCGAACGCAGCAAACGACACCTACCATCATCATCATCACCGCCACCGCCACCACCGCCACCACCGCTATTTTATTTGTTGTGCTCGACTTTTATCGTCGGAGCATTATTGATGTTTATCCGTCAGAAGATTAGTAGTAGTAATAAGAATAATGGACTCGTGTTTCTACACGAAGCACAATTATCACGAGGCTTCATAAAAAAAAAAACACGCTGCACCTGATCCTTGTAAGGTCACGTCGAAAGCCCGAGTGTCAAACACGGGCGTGAGTTTTGAAGACGCGAGTTGAAAGGTGCAACAGATTCAGATTCTTTTTCGATTTAAAGCTTTCGTGACTGTAGGGATTCATCTTCTTGGTTCTTTCGGTAAAGTCACGTAGAAGGGAAATAATAAAATAATTAAAATAAAACATAATAAAATAATTCTCACGACGTTTCGGCCACAACGCAAGCAGCCGTCCTCAGACGCTGTCTCCCCGACAGACCTGGTCTTCACCTGAGGACGGCTGCTTGCGTTGTGGCCGAAACGTCGTGAGAATTATTTTATTATGTTTTATTTTTATTATTTTATTATTTCCCTTCTACGTGACTTTACCGAAAGAACCAAGAAGAAGACTCAGATTCGCGAATGGGGCCGAGCAGGTGGGGGTGGGGGGGAATGGAATCGCAGAGTCGCTGTGCAGAATCAGCAGACGCGAGCCATCGCTGTTGGACTCCGACAGGTGAGCAGAGGCGATCGGAGAGGTATTCTTAGGTTTGTTCGGTAAAGTCACGTAGGTAAAAAATTTAAATTAATAAAAGTAAAATAAAAAATAAAATAAAAATCACTGATAAAAATAAAAATCATGATTTTTATTTTATTTTTATTTTACTTTTATTAATTTTAATGTTTTACCTACGTGACTTTACCGAAAAAAAACTAAGAATATGAATCCTTGCAGTCACGAAAGCTTCAAATCTAGGATCGGAGAGGTGGTTGGGGAAGGACGCTGAAGAGATTTGGACAATGGGGAACGGAGGGCACGACTTCCGCGCACCTGGGCCTGTCTATAAATGTTCGCAGGTGTGCACAGGTGTGCGTGTGTGGGGGTGGGGGGGGACAAAGACAAAGGTCCCCCGTGTAGCCTTAACATACTTTTAGCGCAAGTGCTGTTGGCGAGCACCTATAAAGGCCCGAACGGTACACGAGGGGTTGGGTGGCCAGCACCACGCCCGGCCGCCTTTGTCTCTCCGGTAGTGATGTTTAAACACACCGCACCGGGTGCTCATTTGAGGCTGAGTCGACCTAGGGGAGGCTCACATATTCCTCGCCGGTGTTGGCCGTGACGGGCCCGGTCATCGCAACCCGCCCACGAACCAGCTTCGACAGCGCCACAGCGTCGGCGGGTTCAAGCGCTTTGAGCGGCGAGTTTAGTCGTCGTGGTTGTTGTTGTTGTTAAAGTGGCATCTGTGGGTGCACCCTTGGGGTAGTGGTTTCTTCTCAGCCTGGGGGTGCGAGATGCCCTTCCTGGGGAGGGGTGCGAGACGTGGCCAGACATTTATTTTTTAGGAAATCATCGAAAACACAAATTCAACACGTGCACGTAGGTTAAAATTAATTTGCTTAATCAAACCCTACGTATTTATTGACGTTATAATATATTTTTTGACGATTGAGAAGGTCACAAGTGAAGAACCACGGGGCTAGGGTGATGGGATACCGACATTTCAAGCTTTTACTAAACGCGGCCCGACATTAATGAGTGAATAAGTTTGAAATGTGTATTTCTACATTGCTTTGAGTTGCAACCGAAACGTCGTATTCTATTATTATTTAATTTTATTTATTTCTACGTGACTTTACCGAAATAACCAAAGAGTAATTCTTGCAGTCACGAAAGCTTGGAGTCCAGTTTATAAAAATTCACATTTCTTTCGTTTTGTATCAAAAAGCAATATCGATAGGCTACAAAAGAAATCATTCTTCAAATGTCGATTTCTGTGCTTCAAGTGAGAGAGGTGTGTGGGTGAGAGGAGGGGGGGTCGGTGTATACCCCGAGCTGACGTCACACACCTGTGTGTGTGTGTGTGCACGCCTGTGTGCACAGGTGCCACTGACACCTTTCACCAGACGCGCCACGTGTTTACTTTAAACAAACCTCGGCTCCCACGCTTTGAGAATCCAAACAGTTGCCAGTGTTCGTGCGTGTACCCGGTACGTGTGTCCGGTAGGTGTGCCCGGGTACGTATACCCGGGTACGTGTACCCAGTACGTGCGCGCGTGTGCGTGAAGAGCGGTAGTGCAGCGCTTAGCGCGTTTCCTCACGAACCCAGCGACCGAGTTCGAATACCGCTCACTGCCACCAACACCAGTGACGATTATCTGAACCGGTTCTGGGCTTCCCCTAGGTCGCCTCAGCCTCGAATGAGTACCTTGTGCAATGTGTAAACATCGGCACTGGGGCGTGGTGTTGGCCACCCACCCCATCGTGTGCCGTGCTGGCCTTCATAGGGGCCGTCCATAAATGACGTCACGCGATTTTGGACTATTTTTTACCCCCCCCCCCCCTAGTCACACGGCGTCACAAAAAGTCAGACCCCCCCTCAAATATGACGTCACAAAGCTCTGCCACCCCCCCCCCAAAAAATAAAAAAAGCTTCAAATCGCTTTAAACTATTGTCATTGTAGTGCGCATTTAATGTGGCGCTGCACACTGATGTTGTAGGAGAAAACATTTACTAAAAAGTCTATTTAATTAAGTAGAACGTGCGCATTTTAATGTGACATCACATTTCTCAACCCCCCCCCCCCTCGTCATACATCGTCACAAATGTCTGACCCCTCCCCCCTAGCTGCTATGGACGGCCCAATAGGTGCTCGCACTTGCCCCAGCAGTTTGTCAAGGATATACGGGGGATCTTTGTCTTCGTGCGTCCACATGCCGTTAGAACGAGTGCAGTACTGACTTGGGTCAAGCGCTGTTGAATACGTTTAATCAATAGGCGTTCACCCAGAAGCGAATCGATCATGGCCGATGATGATCCATAAATGTTCGTATAATTTTAACATTTTTTTTAGAATACGTAAAAAACCACGTGTAAAATGTGTCATTGCACGTAGCGCTATTAAAATGATGGTCATAACCATTCACACTTGCATGCGTCCACTCGTTATTTTAAAAGCATATATTGTGGAATTCCTCTCTGTGCCCAGCCTTTAGACAGTGATAAGGATGTTTCATTTACGAGTCCGACTACGAAACTATAATTTTGTAAAACTGCCTTAAAATTATAATAAGAAAAATGTCTAATAGGCAACGTTTTGGGTAATGGTCCTTCACAGCAACTATATGTTTATTCTATTTTATCAAGTATTTCCGATGAAGAAGGGCAATTGCCCGAAACGTCACCGATTACATATGTGCTCATTTTAAGGCCACGGCGTTACGTTTGCTCGCGCGCCGCTGTCAACGGCAGCACGAACAGCGTCACCAAATAATGTATATGTATTTCGTAAGCACATTGAGGACGGTTTTTCCCTTAACAATGCTCATACTGCTGATGCTGCCGATGACGATATTGTGTCACCCTACGATACATCTATACACACACACACGTGCATTTATATGATGCATAACGTACACACATCACCGGTGAAATTGAAAACCACGTGAGAGCCGTGTGACACAACGCACGGTACAACTCGTCTCAGTGCAGAGAAACGAACAGAGACATCACAGGGATGAGGAGGAGGAAAAAAAACAACCCAGGTTTGCTGCTTCGCTGAGATTATACAAAGGGCAACTGAAGCAGGCCAGTCGACCGAAACATTGGGGTTCTATCCTTACTTCCCATATTTAATTAACCCGTCATTCATTTATAATCAGGGATAGGCATGTTTTGTTTACGTGACAGAACTTACTAATTGGCTTTGTCGGGTGGTGGTGGGTTTAACGACGCATTTATATATACGCGATCTAAGCCCAAAAACACTATATTATGGATAATATTAGGACGCTGTCTTTCCGACAGACCTGTTCTTCACCTGAGGACGGCTGCTTGCGTTGTGGCCGAAAAGTCGTGAGAATTTTATAATGTTTTATTTTCATTATTTTATTATTTCTCTTCTACGTGACTTTACAGAAAGAACCAAGAATGTGAATCCCTGCAGTCACGAAAGCTTTAAAACGAAATTTATGGATAATATTGTTCGCGAAAGCCTACGTGATGAACAGGGAAAACCAATGTTTATTTAACCCGAGTGTCCGACTAGGACATTCAAGCGCGTCTTACGGGCTTCGCGTTCTCCTACAGCAAGGCTGCAATCGTAACCAGGACTCGCTTCGACTGTTGAACTGAGCCGTGCTAAGCTTGGAAATACAGGGTGCTTCAAACATTTTTTTTAACACTTGTGAGAATTTGCAACAACACCACGAGAAATATGCCGCCTCCGGGCTCTGGAGACCACCTGGAGAAGATTCCAGGCCACGTGTTGACAACGATGGCGAACACGTGGAAACTCTTTGACTTTTTGAAGCTATCAACGTAAATTTGTTATCACGTTCCAGTGTAGTATTATCCGTTCTTTTCCCATTAAAACCGATAGTCCCAGATCGTGCACCCGATAAAAGACACGCACATAGACACACAAGCAAAACATCGCTGAGTCTCAGGGCTCTTACGGGAGGGTGTTGCTTCTGGCAGCAGTGGGGCGAGCAAAGCCATTGCAGGGCTGTACCTTTACATCCCCCTTCCACAGCTCAGCTGGCTAGGAGATGTTAACAACCTCGCCTGGTATGCAGGAGGCCGTGGCTTCGATCCCGACCCTGACGCCTGCTGTATATTTGGAATCATATTCTTAGGTTTTTTCGGTAAAGTCACGTAGGTAAAACATCAAAATTAATGAAAATAAAATAAATAAAAACAAAAATCACGACGTTTCGGAGGCAACACAAGTCTCCGTCATCAGGTGGGACCGTCACAGCCGAATTAGCTGCATCAAGTGAGGCAATGATTCAAGAAGTAATCCCTTATAAGCAAGTTGAAGGGGGGAGGAGGGGGGGGGGAGCTCATCAGAATGTGGTAGCCAATGAATGGAACGCATCGGGAGGGATTTTGATGTTTTACCTACGTGACTTTACCGAAAAAACCTAAGAATATGATTCCTTGCAGTCACGAAAGCTTCAAATCTAGAATGTATATTTGGAGTTTGCGTGTCTCTCCCTCTCTCATCATCACGGTGGCTAAGAGATGTTAACTCCCTCACCTGGTATGCAGGTCGTGGGTTCGATCCCGACCCTGACGCCTGCTGCTGTATATTTGGAGTTTGCGGTGTCTCTCTCTCTCCCCGTGGTCGCGTGGACTTTTCTCCGGGTCCTTCGGTTTTCACCTCCACATTTAGAATGAACGTCACGCGTTTAGAGCGTCTGGCTGCTATAAACGTCCACGTGATGATAAGCCGCTTCGATCGAGTTCTCTCAGGCCGCTTCTGACAAACGACCTATATGTTCAGTGGGGCCTTAACCCTGGTAAGAGAAAATAAAACTTAAATTTCGATTCAAAGCTTTCGTGACTGCAGGGATTCATCTTCTTGGTTCTTTCGGTAAAGTCACGTAGAAGGGAAGTAATAACATAATACAAATGAAACATAAAAAAATAATTCTCACGACGTTTCGGCCACAACGCAAGCAGCCGACCTCAGGTGAAGAAACAGGTCTGTCGAGAAGACAGGACGGCTGCTTGCGTTGTGGCCGAAACGTCGTGAGAATTATTTTATTATGTTTTATTTTTCTTATTTTATTACTTCCCTTCTACGTGACTTTACCGAAAGAACCAAGAAGAGAAAATAAAACGTTTGCTGAGCGTTTGACCCGAGGTGTTGTCTCGCTGCTGCGTGACCCCAAGGGGTTTGTAAACCCGCCTTAGCCCGTCTCTTGCCCGCCGCTCGAGGCTGAGTGGTGTTCTCATCGCCCGCCCCCCCCCGCTCCCACCTTGCGGGTTTGCTGATGTTTTGGACGTGGCCTTTGGCTTCAAAGAACGACCCGGAGCCCACACGGCCTCCTCTGCGCGTCCTGACCGCCCGTGACACCTGCACGGGGGAGTGTGCACGGTTGCCCTCTGACCTCTCTCAGAGTGACAGGGCCTTGAGGAATGTCGCAGGAGTGGTTTAATAGTGTTTTTGTAAAACATTTTTGTTGTATTTGTTTATTATTATTATTCCTTGCAGAGAGATATGCCCGCGGTAAACAAGGAATGTCGCATGTTGTGTGATTAGACTTGTAGACGGAGAGAGAGGATGACAAATATGACGACATAGACTGATGAAGGATGGAGAAGGCTTGGGGAAGGCTTGTGGAAGGCCTTCATCCAGCAGTCAATTGATCGTGGATGATAATAAAATTCTGGTAATGACGAGATTGGAATTAAAGTGAGACGAGACACACTGTGAAAGATATGGATTCGAGTAAAGGGCCTTGAGATTTCATGCAAGGCGTTACATAAGATGTCATTATCTTCATCATTATTAATAACATGCGCACGTTAAGGACATTATGGTGACTGTGGAGAAACTGAAGCGTCCAGTAAACGTTGAACGTTGGCCCAATGTTGGGTCAACTGTTCCACCCACACACCAACTGTTCCACCCACATACCAACTGTTCCACCCACACACCAACTGTTCCACCAACATACCAACTGTTCCACCCACATACCAACTGTTCCACCCACACACCAACTGTTCCACCAACATACCAACTGTTCCACCATGCACATACCAACTGTTCCACCCACACACCAACTGTTCCACCCACACACCAACTGTTCCACCCACACACCAACTTTTCCACCCACACACCAACTGTTCCACCAACATACCAACTGTTCCACCCACACACCAACTGTTCCACCAACATACCAACTGTTCCACCATGCACATACCAACTGTTCCACCCACACACCAACTGTTCCACCCACACACCAACTGTTCCACCCACACACCAACTGTTCCACCAACATACCAACTGTTCCACCATGCACATACCAACTGTTCCACCCACACACCAACTGTTCCACCCACACACCAACTGTTCCACCCACATACCAACTGTTCCACCCACATAGCAACTGTTCCACCCACATACCAACTGTTCCACCCACATACCAACTGTTCCACCCACACACCAACTGTTCCACCCACACACCAACTGTTCCACCCACACACCAACTGTTCCACCAACATACCAACTGTTCCACCATGCACATACCAACTGTTCCACCCACACACCAACTGTTCCACCCACACACCAACTGTTCCACCCACATACCAACTGTTCCACCCACATAGCAACTGTTCCACCCACATACCAACTGTTCCACCCACATACCAACTGTTCCACCCACACACCAACTGTTCCACCCACATAGCAACTGTTCCAACCACATACCAACTGTTCCACTCACACACCAACTGTTCCACCCACATAGCAACTGTTCCACCCACACACCAACTGTTCCACCCACATAGCAACTGTTCCACCCACACACCAACTGTTCCACCCACACACCAACTGTTCCACCCACATAGCAACTGTTCCACCCACATACTAACTGTTCCACCCACATACCAACGTTTGCCCAGCGTTGGCGCAACGTTGCACGTTTCACTCAGTGGGCCTGGGCCGGTGATTTGAGACGAATGATGCAGCGGCATCCAAAGGAGTGAACCCGGCCTTCGTCCCAGCTTCAACCGACCCGCACCGATCAGCGACGCACATGTGCGCTGGCAGTTGAATGGCTTCGTCGTTTCGTGTCATTTTGGCGAGTATTCAACAGCACGCTGCATGTTCCTAATTTCATACACACAAGCAGATGGCGACGACGTTGATCACGATGATGTTTATGATGTTGATGCATATACCACCCATACCGCACGGCTCCCCGTGTGCCTCCGTGTGTGTGTGCGTGCCGGTAACATCCGTTCGGCTCTCATCGGCACTCTCTAACAGCACTTGCCCCCCAAAAGTCTGTTAATGCTATCCGGGTACGGGGAGGGGAGGGGGTCGTTGTCTTTATCTTGACGTGCGCACGCACGCACGCACGGCTGACCGTCCAGCGCTCGCGCGTGAAGTTTGATGATGATCTCGTGAGCGGCGAGTGCTCTCGCGTTTGTGACGAAGGCCGCCGCTGCTGCGCGTCGGACTGCATCGTCGTGATCATCGCTCGCGAACAACCCACCGCCTTGCTGCGAAAGGCGGTGGGTTGATCTTGCACGAAGCGTCATGGTGCACCCTAAGCCGCATCCACTGCACAAGCCATGGAAGCAGTAGACGCGGATACCTGATGCGCAAGTGGGAAGTTAAAAAACCCTCCAGTCGTTTTTCGACGGTGGTCATCCAGAACGGAACCGTACAAAATATGACGACGCAATGCCCCGATCCCACGAATACGAAGGAGACATCACAACGATACGCTCCCGCTACTCCTGACTCGGTTATCCGGGCTTGACCGCCTGGATGTGAAGTTGCCGTTTGTAGCTCCGCATCCACATCAGCAGCTGTGCGAAAGAAGAAGAGGCATAAGTCATCATCACGAGCGGCCATGGTCCCCGCACCACGCTCGCTGCCAATTTGTCATGTCCCAGCTCCTACCGGCGTTCCATCACTCGCGCCGGTACGCCGCCTCGGGACCTAAATCTGTAGGCAATTACCCCCCCTCCAAGACCCCCCCAGAGCCGCACTCTCTCTCCCCTCCACCCCCCGGGGTGGCTGAACGAGAAGTCGCGAAGCACATGGTGGGGATCGTGAAGACTTCATTCACGGAACAGCACGCTGCGTCCGAACGTCGTCATCGTTATAGGCCAGAGGTCGGAAACCTAAATAACAAGAAATATATATTTGTGTTGTTGTTGCGAATTCTGATGAAAAAAAAATAAACGACTCAAGATTTCAAGAGCCGCAATGCACTGCGTGGTGAATACGAGACGGTGAGCCCTTAATAAATAAAGTCACGATGCAGTCCTTAAAGAGCCGCAGTTTGCTCATCCCTGTCATAGACAGATGATCTTTATATATGGAGAGAAAGAAATACAAACTGAGATGTTCATTTCTATCTCCGGAATACCCCCGCGTGTTTTTATTGTTTTTGGCTGCACGTGGCCAAGTCACGTGGGTTGCGATCGATCTTGCCACATCTCAGAAGGGCATAGGCAAGGGTTTGATGAGCCTGCTTCGCTTCGGTTTGTTGCCTTTATCAGTGATTGAGTTTTTATACTGGAGGAATCCGATGAGCTATTAAGCTCTTTTTCACAGATTTCCAGTGGGGCACGGGGTCAGAATGTGACCACAAAAACAACAAAAAAGAATACACAAACACGATAGGAGTGCAAAGTATAGGAAAGGTAAACACAATTTTTAAAAAAACATGCAAATAAGTATCTATGTATCTTACCAGGAAAAGCTCACTGAGCTATTAACTTATTTTTCAGGAGCAACCAGGATACAAATTATAGCTCAATGAAGTGGCTTATCACGTTCAAAATTTGTAGCATCAGAATAATCTAAATGCATGTTTCTAAATGTAGAGGGAAACACCGGAGGACCCGGAGAAAAATGCATTGCGACAACGCGGAGAAAGAGAGACACCGCGAACTCCAAACACGTTCCTTTTCGGAGTGGGCAGGTAGGAACTTGGTTGGACAGCGCGTTCGTGCGATCCGTGTCACGTGGCCCAAGCCGCGTGACACAAATCGAGGGCGTGGATATGCACGACAGCAGAGGTCGCAACCGGGTACCCGATACCCGTACCCTACCCGATACCCGGCTACCCATACCCGGCCGGGTACGGGTACCCGTTTGCGACCCTGGTGCGGTCGGGTATGGGTACGGGTAGGCCGTGAGTCACTGGTGTGTCACCGTTTGTCACTCATTTCCCAACGTCTTGTCTCTTCTCACAATTCAAGTTCCTAGAATCAACCCACCCGCGCCTGCAACATGGCTTCATCCCAGAGGTCGCAATCGAGTACCCGATACCCGTACCCTACCCGATACCCGGCCGGGTATGGGTAGCCGGGTATCGGGTACGGCCAGGTACGGGTACCCGTTTGCGACCCTGGTGCGGCCGATAACGGGTACGGCTAAGGAATCAAAACCAGTTTGCGACCTCTGACAGACAGACAGACAAACAATCCCTGGTGGGCAGTGTGGACCTGTTGTTCCTACCTGTATTAAGAGCAGGCGTCAGGGTCGAATCCACGACCTCGTGCATACCAGGCGAGGAGGGTGTTTGGACATACTTCACCAGCCGGCCTGTGCGGGTGGTGAGGGCCTGGGCGGAGGGTGAAGGCCTTGAGCTGCTGCTTGAATGTGGATGGCGTTTGGACGCTGCTGCTGCTGCGTTAGGTGGGGGAGGGTGAGCACAGTTAATCTGTCACCTCGGACGATCTGCCTACGGATCATGGGGAGCTGACAGTACGTGCAGTATTGAACCCACCGCTCTGCTGCTGCTGCTGTTGCTTTTGTTTTTCGTTATATCCAACGCTGCGTTGGGGCCTCTTGGTGAAGTGAGCGGCCGCGTTTTCGCCCCTGTGGTCACCACCCCCCGTGTTTAAAACGCCACACAGACACCACTGATGAGTCTAGCACAGGGGTTGGCAACCAAAATAACAAGACGAGACACGTTTTTTTGTACGAATTCGGTTTAAAAAAAAAACTCAATATTTCAAGAGCCGCAATGCGCTGCGTGGTGGTGAATATGAGACGGTGGGTCGTGAATGAACAACGCCACGAAAGCAGTCCGCAAAGAGCCACCGCATGCACGTCACCGGAGCCGCAGGTTGACGACCCGCGCTTGAGCACACGAACATGTGAAACTATTTCCCGACCGCCCCCAATTTAAAAGTACAATTGTGCAATTTGCGTCGTGTCTCTGAGACAACGGGACGCTGTCTCCTGTGGAGCCCTGCAAGCGAAGAGTTGCTTGCAGCCCGTGTCAGATGACACCACAGCTGCGTGTGAAGCCCACTACGTGTGAGGGCTACCACGTGTGTGTCTGTTATCTTGCTGCTTTATTTGATCAGGTAAGGGCCCACCGAGCTATATAGACGGTTTTTTTTCTTTCTCAGAAGTCACCCGGCTATCACAAATTAAAGATCAACGAAGTGGCTTATCATCACGTGGACATTTATAGCAGAAGCCACATGCCCTAAACGAGTGATGTTCATTCTAAATGTGGAAGGGAAAAACCGGAGGACCCGAAGAAAACTCCACGCGAACACGGAGAGAGAGAGAGAGACACGCAAATTTCAAATATACGGCAGCAGGCGTCAGGGTCGGGATCGAATCCACGACCTCCTGTATACCAGGCGAGAGAGTTAACATCTCATAGCCACCGTGATGATTATGATGAGAGAGACACGAAAACTCCAAATATACAGCAGGCATCATCAGGGTTGGGATCGAACCCACGACCTCCTGTATACCAGGCGAGGGAGTTAACATCTCATAGCCACCGTGATGATTATGATGAGAGAGAGACGAAAACTCCAAATATACAGCAGGCATCATCAGGGTTTGGATCGAACCCACGACCTCCTGTATACCAAGCGAGGGAGTTAACATATCATAGCCACCGTGATGATTATGATGAGAGAGACACGAAAACTCCAAATATACAGCAGGCATCATCAGGGTTGGGATCGAACCCACGACCTCCTGTATACCAGGCGAGGGAGTTAACATCTCATAGCCACCGTGATGATTATGATGAGAGAGAGACGAAAACTCCAAATATACAGCAGGCATCATCAGGGTTTGGATCGAACCCACGACCTCCTGTATACCAGGCGAGGGAGTTAACATCTCATAGCCACCGTGATGATTATGATGAGAGAGACACGAAAACTCCAAATATACAGCAGGCATCATCAGGGTTTGGATCGAACCCCCGACCTCCTGTATACCAGGCGAGGGAGTTAACATCTAGCCACCGTGGTGTGGGTCTGGGATTGGTTTGTTGTTTTGCTGCATTGGTCAAATTTGATACATCGGATGCATGAAAATAAGTAATTATTTATTTAGATTTAGTGACTTACCATTTTTTATATATTCCACTCCTATCGTTGTTTTTGTTTTGTTTGCTGACCCACTCACACTTGATATCTGTAATATAAGAGCTTCATAGCTCATCGGATTTCTCTTCCAGTCTAAATAGAGATTCTGATTCACTGTCAGTACCTCCACCTCAGTTGCATTCTTCGGGAGGGGGTGAGAGGGTGGGGGGGATGGCCTGGGAAACCGCACCATTAAATAATAATAATAATAACAACAATTTATAACGTGCAATTCATATAGCAATCTCAGTGCGACACGCACTAAATTAGGCAATGATAAACACGACAAGTATTTACAAGAATTTCCTTCTTTTTTCTTGTGCAGTCATTCGCGATCGGGTTCCAAACCGTAAACACTCCGCAGTTGTCCATGAGAACTGCTGTTTTTTCGCGTTCAGTGTTGCTGTCCTTCCCCGCACCTCCGATGGGCAACGGTTGGCTGCGTACGGCGCGAAAGAAGTTCTACACACTGACACACGTACAGGCACAGTCGAGAACTCACTCGGTGTAGCCACCACGAGCGGCGTCTGCAACTTGGATTGAAACCCAGGGTCTCTGTCAAGCTCGGTGCTTTTAGCCCTTGCGAGCCGCAACACTTTTGATGTTCACCTTCAGTCACGTGGCTAAAATGGACACAATCACGGAGCGATCTGGCTCCATGGGTGATTTGCCCTTCTCTCTATAACCGGCGATGATAAATAACGTCGTGTAACCACGAAAAAAGATGTTGTCCCTGGGTAGTAAGTGTTATTTCCGAATTGCTTATGCCTCAAAGGTACAGAACATGGCTATTTCCCCCCACAAATTTTGCTGTTGTGAACAGGACACTGATATTTTGGAATGTATCTATTTTCAATGGCAAAACGCGGTGTGCATTTGTGTCATTCCTTCACGTAAAGTCCTGGTCACAAAAGCAAAGTTTGTGGGGAATAATGGCCATTTTCTATACTTTTTAGGCATAAGCAATGAAAAAAATAACACTTACTACCCAGGGACAAAAATCGTGTTACATCGTGTATCATAATTATTATTTATCACCGAATGTTTTCCGCACCGCTGCCTCGACTGGGAGCGGGCGGCGCGGGTAGCCAGCGGCAGCCACGGCGATGCCGGCTCGAGAAATATACCCCGGGTCTTTGATGGACAAAGACAAAGATCCCCCGTATAGCCTGTAACAGACTGTAGGGGCAAGTGCTGTTAGCGAGCACCTATGAAGGCCGGCACAGCACACGAGGGGGGTGGGTGGCCAACACCACGCCCAAGCCGCCTTTGTCTCCCTAGTGGCGATGTTTACACATCGCACCAGGTACTCATTTGAGGCTGACTCGACCTAGGGGAGGCCCAGGACCGGTTCAGATAATCGTCATTGATGGAACACACACACACACAGACCCGGGCTTAAATTAAGCTCTGCCTCCATGCGGACCAACAGAAATGGGTACGGGTCGGGACTTTTAAAGAAAACGTAAAAATTTTCCAAATTATATCTCCCCTTCCGTCCACGTGAAAATCCCCAATTTTGGTGTGGACGCGAAATTCAGAACGCTCTAGAATAGCCAAGGACCGTTGCCTTGCGCGAGTGTTAATGCCTCTTAATTACTTAAACGCCTCCTCGGGTTTGGGCTCAAGCACAAATAGTTCCCAGCCTGCTCACCACTCAATGCCTCTTTACCTGTGTAGCTACGCATTGCCAGGGGAACGTTGAAGGTGGTTAAAGGCGCACCCCTGCAATGCCGTGCGCGTGCGCCTGCCGGCGGAAGAACTTCAACCAAATGGTAGCTTTTGAGAGTCCTTCGGGAAGGTGTTTTTGGCCTACTCTTCCACACTCACCAGACAAGATCAAAATGCACGTGACCTGCCAATGAAGCCATCGGCCACACGGTCCTTCTGGGAGTGCACGACATCACTTGCACACACAGACACGAGGTTTATTGTTTTAAAGGGTACATTTAAAGGGTAAGATCTGTGTCCTTGTACCGTTCGCGTTCTGCTGCAACGTGCACTGATGCCTACTTTATTGAGGGCGATTATTGGTAACGCGAAACAAAGATTGATCGATCGAACATATATGTCAGCAGCGTGGGGCTTAACGCACGGTTCAAGCCTCGGCTGGGAGATCGAACCGGCGATTTTTCTGCATCGCAGACGCGCAACTGCTAACCGATGACGTCCCAGCTGGCATTCCTGCTGCAATCATTCATCCGGAATCCTCTCGCACCGACACTTTATTTTGAAGGCGACTTATTGTTAAAAAAAAAAAATCTTTCGCGCCGCGCGCCACCTAAACCGGCAGGGATTATTTAGTTGCGTCCGCGGATTAGAACGTACAAGAGGCGCGCGGGTTTTTTTTTGTTTTGTTTGTTTGTCGTTTAAGCCTCGCATCAATTCAAAGGCGCGCACAATGGAACATCACCGGGAGGTGCCTGGTCACGCACAATTCATTGCGACGGGACGCTGAGACGAGAGTTAACTCGTTTATGCTAATTTTTGCCCAGAGTGTACGGCTCGTTTATTGTGAGTGATAAAGGGAGGGGGGCGTTGTCAGGGAGAGGGGGGGCAGCAGGGGGAAAGAGAGAGAGTGGGAGATTGTGGTGCGTTCAACACCAGTGAGGATTATCTGAACAGGCTATGGGCCTCCCCTAGGTCGACTCAGTCGCAAATGAGTACCTGGTTGAGGTGTAAAAAAAAATGCCGCTAGGGAGACAAAGGCGGCCGGGCGTGGTGCTGGCCACCCACCCCCTCGTGTGCTGTTCCGGCCTTCATAGGTGCTACTCGCTCCCAGCACTTTCCCCAACAGTCTGCCAAGGCTACACGGGGGCTCTTTGTCTGTGGTGGGAAAGGGGTATAGGTGGGGGGGAGGAGGGTGAGTTGGTTGACTGTGGGGAGGAGAGAGAGAGAGAGAGGGCATGGGGGCAGGGTTAAGGGCAAAACAATACACTGGTTGGTGCCACCAAGTCTACTGGAGGAGTTTCCCCCCCCTCCACCCAACCCCACCCCGCACCCCAACCTAAATTTCAATTTATTTATTAATTTACTTTACTCCCTGCCCACCCACCCACCCTTCTCTCCTCTCTTCCCCTGTTTTGTTTTCTTGTGTGACAGGCGAGGGGAATGATGGGAGACTCGAGCGACGAATGGAGAGTGCGTGGCCGGGGGTAGAAACAGGCTCGCGTGATGCAACCACGAGCCGCTGGGGCGATCGCTGGTGGCCTGCACGGCTGCCCGATGCGGAGTTTTCGGGTTGCGATGTCCGACGTTCCGCATCCACGCGCTTCCTCAGTTACAGCTTCTTCGGTTCCATGTCATCAGCTGTGACGTTCCTCCTGCTCGAAGACACTCGTGGTGGAACCATCAAACGCATCAGGACATCATGAGCAGGCCGATGCGCGCATAGAGAGATGTTAACAACCTCGCCTGGTATACAGGAGGTCGTGGGTTCGATCCTGGCCCCTGACGCCTGCTGCTACTGCTGTATATTTGGATGCTCTCCGGGTGCTCCGGGTTTTCCCTCCGCATTTAGAAACAACACCACGCGTTTACAGTATTTGGCTACTGCTACAAATGACCACGTGATGATAAGCCACTTCGTTGATCTTTAATTTGTGACCAAGTCGCTTCTGAAAAAGAGCTACGTAGCTCAGTGGGCCTTACCTGGGTAAACAAAAAAACCGACATCGCTGCTGCTGTTGCCATTGTCATTCACAAGAATCGAATTATCTCAACGTGCTGGGAGCTTCCGCGACAACTGTTCCTCAAAGACGTTCCCGGCACGCGAGGCGAAACGTCGTACATCTTGTCAAACAACACCGGGGTGGCGTGGGGAGGGGGGTGCTGGACTGGAGGACGAGACCTAACGCTGGAATTTACTGCGGCTCCGCACCACGGACAAAAAAAATCAATTTCGGATTCCTACCAGGGACTCACCACCCACACCCCCCACTCACCCCCATTCCTCAACGCGCCTCCCTCGCCCCACTACCCCAACAACCACCGCGAGCGCTACAACTGAAAAAAAATAATAATCCGTAACACAATCGGGCCCCTTTAGAAGCTTCAATAAAGCCGTCATTGCGGAGTGAAGTGGAGATATATGAGGGTGGGATTATTTTGGATGATGTCATCTGCACTCCGCTTCCGTCCAAAGGCGGGTGGGGAGGGGTCGTTCTTTCGTTTTTTCGGAGCTTCGCAGTCCGGTTCCATACACCTCATCCTCCACGTGCGCCTTCATCGATGGAAGTTACCGCCATTCAATAACGGCCCGTTTAATAAGTAACTTTCATTTTCTTTGCTACAAAAAAAAAATCGTCGACAATTCCTCATCCCAATTAACGGATTGCGTTAATAGCTTGGCGCGTCACGTGTTTAACAATCCTTTGGTTCTTTTCGGTTAAGTCACGTGTAAAAATAAAATAATAAATTAAAATAACATATTACGACGTTTCGATTGCAACACAAGCAATCATCATCAGGTATAAAAGAAATAGCAACAAAAATCTAACTAGAAAACTATAGACAGACATACAAGCAGACAGACATCACAACGGCACACAGAGAGAGGACACAAATCGGCACAAAGAGAGGGGTCGTTTCTGTGACGGTCCCTTAAATATAGAGAGGGGGGGCGGGGACGGAGAGAGGGAGGGGGCAGAGAGAATTAGCATATCAATGAGTGTACGGCAACGTACTGCTGTTGCAAGTAAGATGACAATGTGGAACGGGCACGCAAAATTGAAAACGGGCACGCAAAATTGAAAATTAGGAGACAGGCACACGAAAATTAAATAACCTAGCAAAATATCGAAATGTGATGTAATACAACACAGAGAGTCGGTTAACACACAATTAACGCATAGCCTGGTTGATTACGTGTTTCAAAATTTGCTAAGTTAGAATTTTAAGTGTGAAAATTCCAAAGAGAGGACACAGGCAGAGAGAACAAATAGCCAGAAAGAAAAAGGATAAGCTTAAAACTTCCCCGTAGAAGTGGTTCAATCTTAATTTAGGAGCTTTCGTGACTGCAGGAATTATTCTTTGGTTCTTTTCGGTTAAGTCACGTCTAAAAATAAAATTATAAATTAAAATAACATATTACGACGTTTCGATTGCAACACAAGCAATCATCATCAGGTATAAAAGAAATAGCAACAAAAATCTAACTAGAAAACTATAGACAGACATACAAGCAGTCAGACATCACAACGGCACACAGAGAGAGGACACAAATCGGCACAAAGAGAGGGGTCGTTTCTGTGACGGTCCCTTAAATATAGAGAGGGGGGGCGGGGACGGAGAGAGGGAGGGGGCAGCGAGAATTAGCATATCAATGAGTGTACGGCAACGTACTGCTGTTGCAAGTAAGATGACAATGTGGAACGGGCACGCAAAATCTGTGTGCCGTTGTGATGTCTGTCTGCTTGTATGTCTGTCTATAGTTTTCTAGTTAGATTTTTGTTGCTATTTCTTTTATACCTGATGATGATTGCTTGTGTTGCAATCGAAACGTCGTAATATGTTATTTTAATTTATTATTTTATTTTTAGACGTGACTTAACCGAAAAGAACCAAAGAATAATTCCTGCAGTCACGAAAGCTCCTAAATTAAGATTGAACCACTTCTACGGGGAAGTTTTAAGCTTATCCTTTTTCTTTCTGGCTATTTGTTCTCTCTGCCTGTGTCCTCTCTTTGGAATTTTCACACTTAAAATTCTAACTTAGCAAATTTTGAAACACGTAATCAACCAGGCTATGCGTTAATTGTGTGTTAACCGACTCTCTGTGTTGTATTACATCACATTTCGATATTTTGCTAGGTTATTTAATTTTCGTGTGCCTGTCTCCTAATTTTCAATTTTGCGTGCCCGTTTTCAATTTTGCGTGCCCGTTCCACATTGTCATCTTACTTGCAACAGCAGTACGTTGGCGTACACTCATTGATATGCTAATTCTCTCTGCCCCCTCCCTCTCTCCGTCCCCGCCCCCCCTCTCTATATTTAAGGGACCGTCACAGAAACGACCCCTCTCTTTGTGCCGATTTGTGTCCTCTCTCTGTGTGCCGTTGTGATGTCTGACTGCTTGTATGTCTGTCTATAGTTTTCTAGTTAGATTTTTGTTGCTATTTCTTTTATACCTGATGATGATTGCTTGTGTTGCAATCGAAACGTCGTAATATGTTATTTTAATTTATTATTTTATTTTTAGACGTGACTTAACCGAAAAGAACCAAAGAATAATTCCTGCAGTCACGAAAGCTCCTAAATTAAGATTGTTTAACAATCATCCGGTGCGTGCAGCGCGGTTCGTCTGCATTTGAATGGGGGGGGGGAGGAGTAAAGTGGTGAACGCGGAAAGATGGAGCGTGGTGGTGGTGGTGCTGGTGGACTGGAGTTGGGAAGCCGTTCCGGATAGCTCGCGGCACTATGAGCCCGGCCACCTGGGTTCAAGGATGGCATCAGTGGCGAGTGATATCCGAACGCGGCCTCCTGAAAAAGCGCTCTCGCCATCATCCCAGATGTGTCTTCAGCAACCCGCACTGACCGGCGTGGGGTGAAGTGTGGTCACGTTAATCTCTCATGGTCAGCGTGGAGCGAGCACGCCTTTATCCAGTGGCATCAGGCGGAGTGCAATTACTCGAAAATGTTCACCGACTCGGCATGATGTTGTTGTGTTATTGGCGAATGCGTCCAGCTTTTTTGGTGTTATTGTTTGTGTCTGTGCACCACTGGCAATTTCCTTATTGTCGAATTCGGTCGAAGGATAAACACAGGGTTGAAATTTATTGAATTCTTATAATTAACGTTGCAGTCCTTTTAAGCCATAGTGTCTCAAAGAGCGTGATGAATACGCTCGATTTACACAGGCAAAATAAAAAAAAACTAGAACGGACTAAAATCAACACTAACAATAGAATTGAGAAAGAGTACAGAGCAAGACAACTAGCAAACACAACACGATAGCAGTGGGTTTAATAAACACGCAACGTTCACTTAGATTTTATTAGAAACTACTCGGGGCGGAGTAACTTGATTTCTGTGCGGAAATGTCGCATTACCCTCAGCGGATCCGTTGATGTGATTTTTGTTTGTTTGTTAAACTCATGTGCCTGCGGCTTTTGTCACGCGGGGAGCGGTGGCGCAGTGGTTAGCGCACTGCGCTACGAACCTGGCGACCCGAGTTCGATTCCCGCCTCAACGGTCAATGTGACGGGGCTTACACGAGCAACTGGTGCGGTGTGTAAACATCGGCGCTGGGGAAAGACAAAGGCGGTCGGGCGTGGTGTTGGTCACCGGCCTCCTTCATATGTGCTACTCGCTAGCAGCACTTGCCCCAAACTTCTGTAAAGACTACTCGTGGGGACCTTCGTCTCTGTTGTAATGCCAGACAAATGAGTAGATCCAAGACTGTACCATTGGAGTCCTCTTGCCTTTCGCCGAACAATACATCGTCTTCTGTTTAGCCAGCGGTGAAGCCACCTCATTTGGTTAAATCTCACGGGCTAAAACAGGGCCCATCCATGGTTTTAGTACTTGCATGGGAGACTACCTTGGAGTAGCAGGTGCTGTAGGCTTTTGCTGCAAGGAGGCCAGGAGGTGGTGGTAACAGCAACGGATTCGTGCATCCATCTGTGCAGAGCTTCGATGGTGACTCCCTCGTAAATTGAGCTTTCTCAAGACATGAAGCCAAACACTCATGATTGGAATTGTCTAAACACACCAATGCCGAACACGTTTCTTGGAACCCTGCCACGCTTTCCTGAGGTGTGGATTACTCACAGGCATTTAAGCAATCGCAGATGGAAGATATGATGACGATGATGAAGATATAGCTTAAATGAACTCTTACTTTACAGCTGTTGAACTCAAGATCTGACGATTGCTGCTGCACAACAATGATTATAATCGCGATGGAGCCACTCCGGCTTCTCGGAGCGAGTGATTGATAGGCGCGCGACATGCGTTGCGTGCCGTGCGTTTGTTGCGGTGGAGGTGGGGGGGAGGGTTAGGGTGCAGTGCAGGAGGCTGAGAGAAGTGGGGGGTGGCGTCAGGTCGTGTGGGTGGGTGGATGGGGGTTGTCAGTCGTTGGTGTCACTTGGGAGGCGCTCGGGTTGCTTGATGTGAGGGTGACGAGGAGGAGGTGGTGGTGGTGGGAGGACGAAGGTTGTAGGAGAGAAATCCTTGCACGTTCCCTGGGATAAATGGCAGACAGCTGTGGCGTTGTTGTGAGAGAAAACATCGACTGGCTCGACAAACAACAGTTGGGGGGGGGAGGAGGGGGGTGTCGCGTCAATACAATGTGAAAACAACGCGTAAACAACGCCTGTTTGATGGGCGAGCGAATTTTCTGCAGAGCTCGCCTGGAAGACAGGCGGCCGTGGGTTCGATCCCGAGGCTGACGCCTGCTGCTGTATGTTAGGAGATTGCGTGTCTCTCTCATCATCATCACAGTGGCTAGGAGATGTTAACTACCTCGCCTGGTATACAGGCGGCCGTGTGTTCGACCCCGGCGCTGACGCCTGCTGCTGTATATTAGGGGATTGCGTGTCTGTGTGTGTCTCTCTCTCGCCGTGATCGCGGGCGCTACGGTTATTCCCATCCACATTTAGGAACACGCGTTTAGAATATTTGGCTGCTGTACATTTCCACATGCTAAGCCACTTCGTCGAGCTATAATTTGTGATGGTCAGGTCGTTTCTGAAAAAGAAGCTGTATAGCTCAGTGGGGCCTTGCCTGGTAAAATAAAAAAAATAGTTCAGTTTTAGTTTACAGCGTCGCGGTGGCAAGCATTGAAGGTGTAAAATAATAATCACTAATTTTTTCTATTCTATTTTTTTTTGTAAAAAAAGCTTCTTCTCCAAAATTGTATTCCCATTGTGTGCTAAGATGATGTGTCCTTTCAAACCTCCCGCGGAGCAGCGCATTACCCAGTGCAATGCAACATCACTAAACCACTTCTGAGATTCCCTGCAAGTGATCTCGTTCGGAGCGCCCGTTTTCTCATATGCCCTGCGATACTTTTCATCCCCAAAGCTGGAATTTAGCCAAAATCGAGTATAAGAGCAACTTAAAAGTGATAGGATGTTTGCCGCGTGAAATCATTGGCGAATTGACTGAGACCAACAGATTCGCCAAACGCGAGAACTCTGTTGAATCATGCGTCGCTGAGCCCTAGATTCAAACCCAGGCCCTCAACCTTGCCGGCTCAGTGCGCTCACCCCTGTCACTTCCAGACTTCTGAAGATGTTGCAACAGTTGGCATCACAGGTTTTAGCGGGGCAAAAACATTCGACACCCACGTGACTTCTGGTGGAGGGTGAGCGCACAATTGGCTGAAGGTGTGAATTTTAAAAAAAAGTTAGTGTTGGCCAGGATGTTTGCTTTTGTTTGTTGTACGTGTGCTCAATTGGTGGAGCCAACAGAGCTTGCAGTTGTTAACGCTTTGGGTTCAACTCCCAGCTCAGGTTGACTCATCATTGTCATCAGCATCATCGTCGTCATCATCATCAATTACTGCCATCACTATCATAACTTAGGATCAATATTAATATTATCAATAATGTCATCATTTTGATTTAAAGCTTTTGTGACTGCAGGGATTCATATTCTTGGTTCTTTCGGTAAAGTCACGTAGAAGGGAAATAATGAAATAATAACAAAAAGCCACCTGATGACGATTGCTTGTGTTGCAGTCGAAAAGTGGTGAGAATTTTTGTTTTATATTTTTATTATTTTATTATTTCCCTTCTACGTGACTATGCCGAAAGAACCAAGAATATAATGTCATCATTGTCATTATTAATCTTTGACGATAAATCATCAGTGACAACGACGGCGTTATGATTGTTATCATCATTATCATCTTCACCAACAATCACTGCTACCACTGCATTGTCACCACGGACCACCATCTTCATTGCTAACCCCACCACCAACATCATCATCACCATAGCCATCATCTACATCATCATCATAGCCATCATCATCCATTCTCAGGTGATCTTGAGATACCTCTAAGATATGTTCGCTCCGAGGTTATTCACGGCAGCAGATTTCATTTTCCTAAATTTGAGTTTTAGATATTAAGGCACGGCATACGTACTGATCATCAGGGGAAGAGGAGGCTATCTCAAAACAGCTTCTGAGCTTTTACGTTGGAAATTCAACTCTGACAAACTTCCTCCTGGCATGGGCCCCTGTGCAACAAATGAGATGGGGAGCCGCGTGTCCAATCCCCCACCCACCCCCCACGCTCTTCATCACCCCGAGTCTGGGCCCTCTCCCGCCCGTAAGGCCGGGCGCAGCTGCACCTCCTGTATGGGGCGCCACGGTGGGTAGGAGATTTTAACTACCTCGCCTGGTATACAGGAGGCCGTGGATTCGATCCCGACCCCTGACGCCTGCTATTTATTTGGAGTTTGTGGTCTCTCTCTCAGCATCATCACGGTGGTTAGGAGATGTTAACTACCTCGCCTGGTATACAGGAGGCCGTGGATTCGATCCCGACCCCTGACGCCTGCTATTTATTTGGAGTTTGTGGTGTCTCTCTCCCCTCCACATTTATAAATTATCAACACGCGTTTAGAGTATTTGGCTGCTAGAAACGTTCACGTGATCAGCCACTTCGTCGAGGTATCATTTATGGCCAGGTGGCATCTGAAAAGGGGCCTTGTAGCTCAGTGGGCCCTTACCTGGTTAAATATTAAATAAAATAAAAAATGTTTTGGTGCGTTGAGCCGTCAAGGCGAGCGGCCGCCCTCTTAATTTGTGGAGCTTCCTTCAGAGAGGCAAGGACTTTCGTGGCCTAGAGGCTCGTAAAACCAGTTAACCCGTTAGCTTGTAAAACAAGCCCATCGCTCTCTCTCTCCCTGTCTCTCTCGAGTACGGTGGAAATCCCATCGAGTGGGAATGAGAAGAAGAAGAAAGAAAAAAACGCAACGCGTTCAGACCAAAACAAAATATGAAGCTGACGCACGCGAAGATGTCAGCACAAGGATTGAGGTCATTGAGCCGCGTGTTTCAGAGCCCCCCCCCGCCCCCCGCGTGTTCACTGCACGGTCGGCGTCGTCACCCGTCCCACGGGGCCTCGAAAACAAAAGCAGTCGGCGAGTGGATGGGACAGTTTTTAGTTGGCACGGGCAGAGGGGGTGTACGTATGGTATGTACGTGTATTAATTCTAGATTTGAAGCTTTCGTGACTGCAAGGATTCATATCCTTAGGTTTTTTCGGTAAAGTCACGTAGGTAAAAAATTAAAATTAATAAAAGTAAAATAAAAATCACGACGTTTCGGAGGCAACACAAGCTTCCGTCTTCAAGTGGAGATGGAAGCTTGTGTTGCCTCCGAAACGTCGTGATTTTTTACTTTTATTAATTTAAATTTTTTACCTACGTGACTTTACCGAAAAAACCTAAGAATATGTCTGTGTATGTGTGTACATGTATATGGGGAGCGGTAGTGTAGCGGTTAGCGCGCTGCACTACAAACCTGGCGACCCGGGTTCGATTCCCGCTCACTGGCCAACATCAGTGACGATTATATGAACCGGTTCTGGGCTTCCCCTAGGTCGACTCAGCCTCAAATGAGTACCTGGTGCGGTATGTAGTTAAACATCGCCACTGGGGAGACAAAGGCGGCCGGGCGTGGTGTTGGCCACCCACCCCCTCGTGTGCCGTGCCGGCCTTCATAGGTGCTCGCTAACAGCACTTGCCGCTACAATCTGTTAAGGCTATACGGGGGATCTTTGTCTTTTTTTGTATGCATGTACATGTATACACATACATACATGGAGAGCGGTAGGGCAGCAGGTCAGTGCGTTGCGCTACGAACTCGGCGACCCGGGTTCGATTCCCGCTCACGGCCAACACCGGTGACGAGTATCTGAACCGCTCGTGGGCCTCCCCTAGGTCGACTCAGCCTCAAATAAGGAGACGAAGGCAGAGACGAAGGCGGCTGGGCGTGGTGTTGGCCACCCAGCCCCCCGTGTGCTGTTCCGGCCTTCATAGGTGCTCGCTAACAGCACTTGCCCCAACAGTCTGCCCAGGCTATACGATGGGCCTTCGTCTTCTACTCAGCCTGTGCACAGTCTCTCCACCAACGATCGCCGCATTCACGAGGAAATCCTCACCGAGTCTCAAGACTCTTCTGCAGGCGGGTCCTGCGTTGGGATGTACGGCCAATTCCATTGTATTAATTATCAATGAGTCATGCATTCATAGTAAAACGGCGTTGGCAGTGTCTGTATGTTGGACTTCTTTCGCACCGTACGTAGCCAACTGCGCGAATCGAAGGTGCGTGTCGAGACGTGGGTCGGGGTGTTAGAGGCAGTGGGGGGCAAGGAGTGCGTGGGGGGGGGTCGTGGGGAGGTGGGGGGGGTTCGTGGGTGGTGCTTGGGGGGGGTCAGTTCATTTGTCTGTACGTGAGGAATGCTTTTTACCCCTCGGCTGTGGTGAGGATTTAGACCGGAGGTCGTGGTTCAAAGGTCGTAGTTCAGGATTTTACTCAGTTGGGTCTTTCTTTGGCGGAGCGGGTGGGGTGGGGTGGAGGGGGGCAGAGGAGGGGGCGGGAGGGAGAGGAGGGGGGCGGGGGGGGAGGGCCGAATGTCGAAATTGGATAGTCAACTGGAGCAATTACACACTCACGCTCACACACACACATTAATTACGCACTTACACACTCACACACACACATTAATTACATACTCACACACAAACATTGATTACACACTCACACTCGCGCACACGAATAAGGGGGCAGGCGGTCTGGCCAATGGCAACGCGTAATTAGATGGCAGCGGCCGTTATTAAATTATAACTTTAATTTTGAATGCGAGCGAAAATATTCCCAAACGAATCCTAAAACTGTTGCCTAATCCGGCAGTCACTTTACTTTCCAGAAATGACACCATGTGTGTTTTTTATTACTCGCAATTCACCTTCTTTGATTGGTCTTATTCGTTGTCTTTGTATTAAAATTATGATGACAGATTTATGTTAATTATATTTTTTGTTTATACTGACACTCCCTTGATATCACTCATGGCACGAGAGGGCATGTTGGTTAGCGAGTCTAAATGATGTTTTATTTGACCTCCTTAAATAACGGATGGTGACTCGATTGATTTGAGAGGATGGTGGAATTCCACGTACGATGATCAGAATCAGAATATGGAGGAATCCCATGAGCTATAAAGCTCTTCACAGATGTCCAGTAGGGGTGGGTCAAAACGTTAAAACAACAAACATCACTAAAACACAATCGGAGTGCAAAGTATAGGGAAGGTAAACAAAGCAATTAAAACAAACATACAAATACGACTAAACTATTGTTTTTAATTTACCAGGTAAGGTCCACTGAGCTAGCAACCCATTTTTCAGAAGCAACCTGGCCACAAATGATAAGCTTAACGAAGTAGCTTATCGTGTGGAAATGCATAGCAGCCAAATGATCTCAATAATATAAACGCATCAGAATCAGAAAGGGTTTTATTCGCCATGAAAGTTTTCACAAACAAGGAATTTACTATGGCAGGAAGGTGCATACATTCAACATGTATGAATCTTAAAAAACTTAAATAAGTGGTATACAGTCTAACTATACTAAAATTACAAGGTCTAACTAATACTCAGGGGCTAAAGTATGTACAATTTTGAATAAGTATACATGTTTGTGATGATGATTAAAAATAAGTAATATAAAATAAAACTTTTATTAAAACACGCTTTAATGAAATGTACCCTGCTAGTAAGGGAAGAACTCCACGACTCCAGGAAGTGGCTCCGAAGCTTGCCATAACGTAAGGGGACCGTGGTGATTCAAGCCAACGTCAACTGAGCGTGGACAATTAGACCCAAGGCAAAACATAACATATAAAAATAATGTTTAAAAATATCTATTTTATGATAGAATATAGTATTGTCATCAATATGACATAAGTATACCAAGTCGATATCACATTGGGAAGTGGGTTAAAATTGAGTTACAAGATTTGAGGATACGACAACAACAACACACAGTGAGTTAATAGAAAACGTCTAAAGACGATGCCTCACTGAGTCTCAAGACTGGTTTTCCAGAAGGTACTGCGTAAGTTATTTGGCCTATTTACTAATTGTACATCTCACCATCATTTACCCGTGACGTTTGTTGTTGCATTAATTTGTCTATTGAATCTATCTGTGTGGCGCTCCGCGTGTCATTCGGCGATCGTTCTCTCCAGGCACTCAATTTTCATCCCACTTGCGCAGGGGATGGCGACAAAAATAACAAGATGAAGAAAAAAATGCGAATTCTGTAAACAAAAACTCTACATACTCTTAGTTCTTTCGGTAAAGTCACGTAGGTAAAAAATGAAAATAAAAATAATAAAAAATAATTAATAATAAAATCACGACGTTTCGGAGGCAACACAAGTCTCCATCATCAGGTGGGACCGTCACAGCCAGATTTGCTGCATCAAGTGAGGCAGAGATTCAAGATGGAATCTCTGCCTCAAGATGGAATCTCTGCCTCACTTGATGCAGCACATCTGGCTGTGACGGTCCCACCTGATGACGGAGACTTGTGTTGCCTCCGAAACGTCGTGATTTTATTATTAATTATTTTTTATTTTTTTTATTTTCATTTTTTACCTACGTGACTTTACCGAAAGAACTAAGAGTATGAATCATTGCAGTCACGAAAGCTTCAAATCTAGAAAAAAAACTCTACATTTCAAGAGCTGCAATGAACGCGAATACGAGACGGTGGTCATGAACAAATCAAGTCATGGGACAGTCCTAAAGAGTCGCATGCGGCTCCGCAGCCGCGGGTTAATTGCTCCTCAACGTCAAAATACAAGAGTCTTAAATAATAATAATAAAAAAGCCTCCAGAACTTTAGAGACATTCCTCGACAAGTCTAACAAATTATATCGTGACGCTGCTGCTGCTGCGTAGGCAGTGGTGCACAATTTAAGGATAAAATAAAAACATCAACACATTCGTCAAAAACAGCACCCTGTGTGTGTGTGTGTGGCCTTGGAAAAAAATATATACGATAGGCGACGTTTCGGACAATGGCCCTTCTGCGTAGCATGCGCATGTGGTATGAAGAAGCGAACGCGAAGACAAAGATTCCACCGTGAAGCCTTAGCAGGAGGCTATTGGAGGCAAGTGCTGTCAGCGAGTGGAACCGATGGCTGCTGGAATGGCGTACGGTAACGGTGGGTGGCCAACACCACGCCCGACCGCCTTTGTCTCACTCGTGGTGCAGCTAACACCCGCCTCTCCGATTATCACGGCTGTCTATGTGCGGTGCGAAAGAAATTCAACATACATAATGCACGCATTAAGCCACAGTGATAATTGTGATAAATAATCCGATATTATTTGAACCTGTATTCTACAATAAAAACTAAACTATTTTATCTTCTTGGTTCTTTCGGTAAAGTCACGTAGAAGGGAATTTTTTTTATTATTTCCCTTCTACGTGACTTTACCTAAAGAACCAAGAAGATGAATCCCTGCAGTCACCAAAGCTTTAAATCGAAATTTAAACTATTTTAATATTACCAGTTAAGGCCCACTGAGCTGTATAGCTCTTATTCAGAAGCGACGTGGCCACAAATGACAGCTCAACAAAGTGGCTTATCGCGTGGAAATGTGTAGCAGCCAAATACTCGAAACGAGTTGATGCTGTTTCTAAATGTGGAGGGAAAACCCGGAGGACCCGAAGAAGAATCCACGCGACCACGGAGATAGAGAGATAGATACACCGCAAACTCCAAATATACAACAGCAGGCGTCAGGGTCGGCATCGAACCCACGGACATCCTGTATACCAGGCGAGGTAGTTAACATCTCCTAGCCACCGTGAAGATGATGAGAGAGCCACGGAGACTCCAAATATGCAGCGGCAGGCATCGCCAGTCGGGATCGAACCCACGGACATCCTGTATACCAGGCGAGGCAGTTAACATCTCCTAGCCACCGTGAAGATGATGAGAGAGCCACGGAGACTCCAAATATGCAGCGGCAGGCATCGCCAGAGTCGGGATCGAACCCACGGACATCCTGTATACCAGGCGAGGCAGTTAACATCTCCTAGCCACCGCGGCGCCCATTAGCCCACGAGGGGCCCACCCTTCCTGCCTCGTCAGGCGCCGCAGCGAGAGCACCACACTGAGACCCCGGCGCGTACGTGACCGTGATAAGAAAACGAAGCTGTGCACAATCGCAAGCATCCGTTCACAGCTGAGCTTTTATTTTTGTACCCCACCCCCACCCATCACTGCCCCCCGCCGTCCCCCACCAGCCCCCCCCACGCACCGTAGTTTTTTTTTTACACTAGCCATCCAGACGCCAGCAATTTCCCAATTACGGCCGGCTTCACCGCTCAATTGCCCTCCGTTTCACTGTGACGGCTCCAGTCAGGTATCCGGGAGCCATGGGGCCACAACACGGGGAAGGAGTAGGGGATAAGGGATAGACCCCCCTCCCTCCCTCCTCCTCCTCCTCCCCCCGTATCCTGTCCAGACCTACTCATCCAAAAACCAGAGCTAGCAGGGGCCGCCGAGCTGTGGAAGCCAGTGATGGTGGTTCCGCAGTGCTCACCAGAAGGTCCAGAAATTCCAGCTGGTTTCAGTAAAGGTGTCCCGGTGTTCTTGCCGCAACCCATTCGCTCGGTGCCCCTTTCAAACCCCCGCATGGACAGCCCGCCAAGGTTGTTTTCGCGTGAAGGTCTGGATGTTATCCCGAATCTCAAATGGAACTCTCTGACTTGAACCTGTAGATGGTAGCTGAATTGTGATTGGGTGTGTGTGTAAATATGTGCATGGGGAGCGGTGGTGTAGCGGTTAGCACGCTGCGCTACGAACCTGGTCACCCCGAGTTCGATCCCCGCTCATGGCCAATACCAGTGATGATTATCTGACCCGGTCCCGGGCCTCCCCTCGGTCGACTCAGCCTCAAATGAGTACCTGGTGCGGTGTGTAAACATCGCCACCGGGGGAGACGAAGGCGGTCGGGCGTGGTGCTGGCCACCCACCCCCTCGTGTGCCGTGCCGGCCTTCATAGGTGCTCGCTAACAGCACTTGCCCCAACAGTCTGTTAAGGCTACAAGAGGGAGAATTGTACTGTCTTTGTATGCACGTCTGTGTGTCTCTGTGGATGTTTCTTCTTTGCCAGCTCACACCATGTTTTTCAGCAAAATTAAAATATGTTGGTGAGGCTGCCACCGCTTCTGCTGATTTGGCAGTGGTGTACAACAACAATGAACAATGCAGCAAAACACAACTCAACACATTGCTGAGAAACGCTGTGTGCCCTTAAAATAAAAATAAGTAATAGGTGACGTTTCGTGCAATGTCCCTTCTTCACAGTGCATATCTGTGTGTTTTAATAAATATGGCATTGCACATTGATTGTGGTATGAAGAACCACTGCCACGTGTGTGTGTGTTTTATTAGCCATTTCCCAACACGTCTATTGCATGTACGTTTCTTTTATTTCAAGGCGGGTTCATTGACAAATGTATGGAGTTGTTTTGTTAATTTTTGTGCAGCAGTATTGCCCTCGATTGCATTGCAACTCAGTTGCTTGACGTTTTAAATAGGAAGATTGCTTGCAATCCATTGGGTGCAATCCAGCACAATCCAATTGCACCCTACTCTACGATATAAGTATGCGAAGTTAACACTCTATTACCCCCCCACCCCATCTCTGTTACCCTCATCCCCCCGACCCCCCAATTGTCTCGCTTATACTTGTGTAATAACAGCCATAGAGGGTTCACGTGGGGATTGGCTTGCCGGTCCTGCTTGTAGCCAATAAGGGTTGAGATAGGGACCATGGCCCATGCGTCATCACGACAGGTCATCAGGAGTGATTGGCCTAGCCATTCGGGGCCCCAGCCAATGGGGAGCCGGATGAGGGGCGTGGTCCCGGGATTGACAGGGAACCATCGAGAATGGTCGAAGCTGTCCATGTACGATTGGCTGGGGGAACCACGTGACGAAGGTATGAAGAGCGAGTGGAGGGGAACGATCGAGAGCAGACTGGAACTGACAAGAGCAGGGTCACGCGCGGACGGGGGCTCTGGGTGCCACGTGCACGGTGGGGACTTAGAGCGTAGTCTGTCCTCTCTCCGTTGTCTGCCAGCAACGGAGAGTGAGTGAGCAAAGTGTATTGTGGAGTGGAAATAAAAGGACCGATTCCGAAGCCGTCTCTGGAAGGATTATTACACTTGTGTAGCGGGTTCACTTGAGAGACACACACATTCACAAGGCAACGCGTTTATTCTATGACCACGACGGGGTAACTACATAACCAGTAACCACAACGGGGTAACTATATAACCAGTAACCACAACGGGATAACTATATAACCAGTAACCACAACGGGGTAACTACATAACCGGTAACCACTACGGGGTAACTATATAACCGGTAACCACTACGGGGTAACTACATAACCAGTAACTACAACGGGATAACTATATAACCGGTAACCATCACGGGATAACTACATAACCAGTAACTACAACGGGATAACTATATAACCGGTAACCACAACGGGGTAACTACATAACCAGTAACCACAACGGGGTAACTACATAACCAGTAACCACAACGGGGTAACTATATAACTGGTAACCACCACGGGGTAACTACATAACCAGTAACCACAACGGGATAACTACATAACCAGTAACCACAACGGGATAACTACATAACCAGTAACCACAACGGGGTAACTATATAACCGATAACCACAACGGGGTAACTACATAACCAGTAACCACAACGGGGTAACTACATAACCAGTAACCACAACGGGGTAACTATATAACTGGTAACCACCACGGGGTAACTATATAACCAGTAACCACAACGGGGTAACTATATAACCAGTAACCACCACGGGGTAACTATATAAACGGGTCAGGTCAGTCGGCACACTGCCTGACACACGATGCCGAGACCGAGGAGAAGACGCAGCAGGGCGGGTTGCATTTCATCAGACAGCCCCGACGGGACCCCGGGAACTCCCTTTTATGCCCCCCCCCCCCAGCGTGGCCTGGCTCCGCCCTCGGCCACGCCTCGTTCTGGAACTTCCCAGAAGATTCTGGGCCATACACCACGTGTCCCTTCTGTCACCTTTGGCCCACATCCTTACCCTGTCCTGTCACGTGCCCTTGCCAGCCAACCGGGCAGCTACGTCCTCAGAGGCCCCCTCTCTGCCAGCCACCAGAACCATGCCCCCTAGGGGCCTCTTCCATGACATCGTATACTCTGCTGGCAGAGAGGACTACTACACACGCAAATCCTCTCTCTCTCTCTGTCGGTAGATGGCGCTAGGCGCCGTAGTGACCCATTATATGTCACTACACATGGACAGATTACGTCTGTCACGAATCATGGCAGTCGAGTCACACTTGATTGATTAGAATAAGAAATGTATCGATGGTACATTCCTGAACTGTCGATGTTCATAAAGGACAAATACAGTTTATATCTACAGTATATGTGCATGCGTTAATGTCGAGTTATACTGGTAGGAACGAAGTGGACCAGACCACCAATAGATTATATCGTCCGTCCGTCCGTCAACATCGCCCCCTACTGCAAACACTTGGCATGACCCTGTCCGACAAGATGGCCGCCCGCTCCCCCTGCGATCTGTGAATTAAACAAGATGGCCGTCGCTTCCGGCGCCTCACGGCGAAACTTTTTGATCGACTGACTATGGGCGAACTCATTTATTCTGGTGGGTGAACAGTGGCGGGGAGGGGTGGAGGAGGAATTGATGATAAAAACAAACTTGCACCATCGTTACAGCTGCCGCGACGAGAGATGTGGGAGGAGAAGCGGCGACCGCTGCCTTGCAGGTGAGAGGTGCGTGTGTGTGTGTGCGCGTGTGTGCGCGTGCGTGCGTGTGTGTATGTGTGTGCGTGTGTGTTTGCGTGCGTGTGTGCGTGTGTATGCGCGTGTGTGTGCGTGTCTGTGTGTGCGTGCGTGTGTGTATATGTGTGACTGTGTGCGTGTGTGTGCGTGCGTGTGTGCGTGTCCGGCCCACTCGAGCGGCGTGATGAATGGGCGCAATTGGGCTTCGGATCGTTATTCACGGCGAACTGGAAGCGTAGCAACACAACTTCATTACGTGTGCGTGCGTGCATGTGTGTGTACGTGTGTGTGTGCGTGCGTGCGGTGTGTGTGCGTGTGTGTGTGTGCGTGTGTACGTGTATGTGCGTGTGTGCGCGTATGTGCGTGTGTGTGTGCGCGTGTGTGTGCGGTCGATATCCCTGTACCGGTATTAGTATTATTCCTACCAGCCCACCCCGCAGGGTCCTGTTCAGGATAGACGTTTCGCATCACCTCCCACGTGGTTGCCCACGAAGTATTTCTTCAGGATAAATAAAGATTTTGATACCGGTATTCCGCAATCCTCGCGATGGAGAAAATAAAAAATATTCCACCCTGCCTTGCCTTGGAGGCTTGCCACCCCCCCCGAGTGCTTCCGAGTACCTTAAAAGCGAAGTTGAAACGTGGATGAAGTGTCCGTCAAAAAAGAAAAGCACGTGGATGTGAGAGCGAGGAGCGCGCGTTGTTCCCCCCCACTCTCAGTGAGGGTCCCCTGGAGCACGTGGCGGAGAGACGCGGCGCGCGCTCTCGCGGCAGCAGCCACCTTAGCAGTGCCGGATGAAGCGATGATGTTATGAAGGGGCCATAAATATACATGTAAAAAAATCTACATGTAAATATTAAAACACATTTTTTGTACTAAAATTGTAAATTAATTGTATTTTTTTCCATTTGCTATAGAGCCGGATAATACGACAAATCGCTAACCTTAAACACCCAGTCGTTCATAAAAGTTGAAGGTGGTATAGTACTATAGTAATAGAGCAAGTGCAGAATCACTGAACCGGAATTGATAGCTTGAAAGCATTTAACGCGGGGCCCTTGAAAGTGCGGGGCCCGTAGCTACTACACATGCAGCTACTACTTATGTAGCTGCTGCACATGTAGCTGCTGCGCATGTAGCTGCTGCGCACGTAGTTGCTGCGCACGTAGCTGCTGCGCACGTAGTTGCTGCGCACGTAGCTGCTGCGCTTGTAGCTGCTGCACATGCAGCTGCTGCACATGCAGCTACTGCACATGTAGCTACTTTTGCTACTCGGATAATCCGGCGCTGCACATTTCGACTGCGCCACCGACAAACAACATAATCCCGGGACTTCCAAGTGATTCCCAGCTCCCGCAGGAGGAGCGACCTCGCTCGCAACGAGAGGAACAGCATCATCCTGGGAAAACGAGAACAGGTGGAACAGCCGCGGTTCAGCTGCGACACCACGCGTGGCAGACGAGAGCACAAGGCTCAGGGGAATGCAGAGTCGGTCCCTCCTGCCTCTCCCATTGCACAGCGCCTCTTAATTAATGAATTACTTAGATAACTAACTCGAATACCCCACACCTCCCCCCCCCGTCGCACACTCGCATAGCATCGACTTACATATGTACGCGTTCAATTATTTATTTCCCTTGTGCA
This sequence comes from Lampetra fluviatilis, assembly GCF_964198595.1. NCBI lineage: Eukaryota > Metazoa > Chordata > Hyperoartia > Petromyzontiformes > Petromyzontidae > Lampetra > Lampetra fluviatilis. The sequence continues at coordinate 5,901,216 of NC_136315.1, forward strand.
TCTGGTGTTCTAACTGTACAAGTCTCGTGTTGAAACAGTCGCTAAATACAAACCCCCCCTCCCAAATCCCCCCACCCCCAAACCTCCCCCACTTTGAAAACAAACAAAAAAACACTGGTCAACACACTTTTTCTGGAATAAGGTATTCCAACGGTTTTAAGGTAATTTTGGGGTGCTGATTCCAAATCTGGCATCAATTTTTGTAAATCACATCAGGTTTTTGAGATATCAAATATTGCATTTTCAATAAAAACTGCAGAATAAAAATATTAAATAAATGTGGATATCTACATAAAATGACACTATAAACACACTATCCTAAAAATACAGCACCATATTTTAACACTAAAGCAGTCACTGACTCACAACAACTTGCAATCATAAGTGACAGATTTCGTTTCAAAGCTTTCGTGACTGCATGGATTCATCTTCTTGGTTCTTTCGGTAAAGTCACGTAGAAGGGAAGTAATAAAAAGAAAGACAGCGTCATTCCGACAGACCTGTTCTTCACCTGAGGACGGCTGCTTGCGTTGTGGCCGAAACGTCGTGAGAATTATTTTATTATGTTTAATTTTTTTTTTATTTTATTATTTCCCTTCTACGTGACTTTACCGAAAGAACCAAGAAGATAAGTGACAGAGTTAATTTCTGGTAAAATCAATGAAAATGGGGTATGCCGATAGCACATAAAAATGAGATGTGATAGAGCAAATCTGAGATCACATTTGGAATCAGCACCCTGAAATTAGCCTAAAACAGCTGCAAAAGTCCAGGCCAGAAAATAATGTTTTGTTTTTGTTGACCAGTGCAAATGAAGTAAACACGAGGGGGTGGGGGGGTGGGCGGGGGGCAGAGGGCAGCACAGCGCTGGGACGGGACGCAGTGACGGGGGCCTGGGCAGTGGGGGGGGGCTGCCCCTTGGTGTTGCAGCAGCTGTCACGACAGAGGGATGAGCTCCCCTGCCCCCATGGTTGGAGCCCTTGGGAATTAAAACGACCCCCCACCTTCTCCGCCAATCCAAGAGCAATCTTCGGGCGAGTGTATTCATACTCTTAGTTCTTTCGGTAAAGTCACGTAGATAAAAAATGAAATAAAAATTAATAAGAAATAAAATAAGAAAAATAAAAATCACGACGTTTCGGAGGCAACACAAGTCTCCGTCATCAGGTGGGACCGTCACAGCCAGATTTGCTGCATCAAGTGAGGCAGGGATTCCAAGATGCAAGCTCTTAAATACAAGTTAAGGGGGAGGAGAGGGGGGGGCGGAGCTTATCAGAATGTGGTAGCCAATGAATGGAACGTATCGGGAGGGGGGGCGGGGCTAAAAGAGAGCACAAGGTGCTCGTAGGCGTCGACGTGGACGTGTTTGTGCGCAAGTCCCTGTTGATGCACATGATAGAAAAGAACGAAAATGCCCATGTCAGGTGATGAGTGTATTCATCACCTGACAGTGTCGCTGTTCTTGGTTCTTTCGGTAAAGTCACGTAGAAGGGAAGTAATAAAATAATAAAAATAAAACATAATAAAACAATTCTCACGACGTTTCGGCCACAACGCAAGCAGCCATCCTCAGGCGAAGAATGAAACACCCCAAGCTTGGAGCGTATATTTAAGCTGGGTTAGAGGGGGGGAGGTGGGAAGAAGAGCGCCTAAACAAAATAATTTGCATATCATTTGTTTAGGCGCTCTTCTTCCCACCTCCCCCCCCTCTAACCCAGCTTAAATATACGCTCCAAGCTTGGGGTGTTTCATTCTTCGCCTGAGGATGGCTGCTTGCGTTGTGGCCGAAACGTCGTGAGAATTGTTTTATTATGTTTTATTTTTATTATTTTATTACTTCCCTTCTACGTGACTTTACCGAAAGAACCAAGAAGATGAATCCCTGCAGTCACGAAAGCTTTAAATCGAAATTTAGTGTCGCTGTTGTTGTTGTTGTTGCTGTGAACGACTCGTTCACGTTGTTGGAACCGGACGAACATCCCCAACGCAGGACGCGCCTGCTTGCAACAAACGGACCACAATGCCCTCGCTGATCTCGTCAAGGAACATGGACCATCATCACGTGAACTCCGGTCGTCATATTCTTAGCTTTTTTCGGTAAAGTCACGTAGGTAAAAAATGTAGATTAATAAAAGTTTAATAAAAATAAAATAAAAATCACGACGTTTCGGAGGCAACACAAGCTTCCGTCTTCAGGTGGAACCGTCACAGCACGATAGCTGTATCAAGTGAGAGAAATACCAAGAAAACAGTGTTTGTATATATACTGGTTGAGGGTGGGAGGAGCCAAGGTAGGCCCTGGATATTATTTTTTTGAGGTTCGGTGCGGCTGAAGCACGCTGTTTGGAATGGGCCTTTGTTGTGTAAACTAGGTACGGATGATGTAAAGGTGCGTTTAAAAGGGACTGAGCCTTTTTATCCTCACAGCGGCGGATTTTGGCTCAGCCGTCGGACTAAGATGGGCACGTCATCGCGCGCTTTCAGATGCGCTCATGCGGCCGCCTGGAACGCTCTTGCTACCGATATTATGCACTTTTAAATCGTCTAGATTGAACACTCATTTCTTCGCACCGTACGTAGCCAACTGCGCCAGTAGGAGGTGCGGGGGAAGGTCAACAAACTAAACACAAAAAGCAGTTCTAAAGAAATGAGTTTTGAATGCAGATGACTTAAAAGTGCATGTGCTCCAGTGGCTTCATAATTTCGGAAGGAAGAGAGTTCCAGACGGTCGCAGAAGTGCATCTGAAAGCGCGCGATGCGGTGACCGTCTTTGTTCGACGTTTAGCTAAAAGCCGCTGCTGCTGCTGCTGCGAGGATAAGCGCAGTCGGCATGATGATTGTGGTTTATGCTCCATCACGAGAGTTCAGGCGAGGTACTGTGGTTCATTCGTGGCACATTCACACCGTGAACGAAGCATCTGTTGCACGTGGCTCGTGACATCTTAGCGATTAATTTCTTTTTTTTTCCACTTTAGGCTGGCGGCTGGTTGGCTCGCGAGAAATTTTGACTTTAAAACGCGAATAATCCGCTAAGAAAACAAAAAACTGCTGCTGATTCTTCCTTCGGTAAAGTCACGTGGGTATAAAATAAAATAAATCACCACGTTTCGGGCGCAACACAAGCGTCCGTCATCAGGTGGGAAAGCATGGCCTGCTGCTGATGCAAACGTCGTGATTTATTTTATTTTATACCTACGTGACTTTACCGAAAGAACCAAAAACTATGGTTTGCTGCAGTCACGAAAGCTTCAAATCAAGACTGCTGCTGCTGTGAGAATGAGCGGAGAATGGTGTCTGGAAACTCAGCGAGGCTGTCTTGGCTGATTTTTCTTTGTATATTCGATCAAGACAGAGCCACCTGACCTTTGTGACCTCTTATGAATTGTATTATCTCACCAATGTTCGTTTGTTTTGATTCATGTTGATCTATCTATCGTACGCTAAGCTTGGTTTGTCTTTTGTTGTTCATTTTGAATATCTTGTGTATCATTGTTGTTGTTAAAATACTAGTTTTTTTTTTATTATACCAGGTAAGGCCCACTGAGCGATATAGCTCGTTTTCAGAAGCGACCTGGCCACAAATGAAAGCTAAGAAAGTGGCTTATCACGTGCACATTTATAGCAGTCAAGTAGTATAAGCGCATGTTCCTAAATGTGGAGGGAAAAACCGAAAGATCTGGAGAAAATCCACGCGACCACGGGGAGAGAGAGACACGCAAACTCCAAATATACAGTAGGCGTCAGGGTCGGGATCGAACCCACGACTTCCTGCATACCGGGCGAGGGAGCTAACATCTCCTAGATACTGCAGCCAGCCGCCCTACGTCGCGATGTTTCGTGGAGACGCGGCGAAATTGACTTCACATCGCCCGCTTGAGAATCTCAGAAATGCGTGACGATAATCAGAGTAGACCTGAAGGAGAGTTTGAACGGTTATATTTATTTATTTCACGTGCATACGGTGTGATGAAGGGTTGCTGAGCAAAGCACAGCGTGGTCACGATGACAAAAATCCGCCCCCCGTATAGCCTTAAACGGACTTCTGGGGCAAATGCTGCTAGCGAGTAGCGCCTATGAATGATATCTACTGGGCATCTGTTGGGGGGAAAAGAGAGCTTTACAGCTAATCGGATTTGTCCTGTATAAAGAAAGTTTATGAAGGCCGCCACGTACCTGCAGCGGTGCGTAAACACCGCCACTTGGGAGACAAAGGCGACCGGGCGTGGTACTGACCACTTCACCCCCTCGTGTTTGCCGTGTCCGCCTGCACAGTTGCTCGCCAACGGGCACTTGCCGCAACGGTCTGTTGAGGCTATACGGGGGCGGGGAATCTTTGCCTTTGTCTTTGCAATCGTCGGTGACCACGCCGCTCACTTCATTTGTCGACTCGTGGCAATCGCCGCTCCCTTCTGCAGACGCTTCGCAGGACTTTGCTGGTTAAACAAGCGTTAACGTGTTTGTAATCATTAATTGCAAACACGTTCTTGGTATAGAATGTTCGGTGTTAATCACGGGCGGTTGGAGCCGGCCTTCAAACCCACGATAATATTCATTCTACATAGAATAGAATGTGAGCAGGGCCTGCCGAGCTCGGTGCCTCTGACCCTAGGGCCCCCCCCAGGGCCCCCCCCAGGGCCCCCCCCAGGGCCCCCCCCAGGGCCACACTAAGGGCCCCCCCGAGTGCCCTCTTTGTTCTCCGCATCATTTCCCCAGAGGCGCACAGCGGCAGGCAGCAGTGGGTAAGTGGCCCTATATTGCTGATGATCCCCTAATAAGCGTGAAACGCAATACAGCTGTCAAGTGCACTGTTTACGTCTGTGGAGATATTGGGAGGCTGTTCCCTCCCTCCCTCCCCCACCGGTGACACGCGCACTCAATGCGACACCATCATCAACACACCTCGTGTGTATCTGTATATGTATGCTGTGTGTACGTACATTGAACTTCCTTTGCACCGCACGTAGCCAACCGTGCTCATCGGAGGCGCGGCACAGGCGTGGCCACACTAGGACTCGTCTGCGGTATCGAGGTGGCGCGAGGAACGGTCGGGCGAAGACGTCCAAGAACCACTTCCTCGTCGCCGACCCCGCTCCGTTCGTCTTCCTGGCTTCGAGGTGCCGCGCCAGTCACGGGCCCTGCTGCTGCTGCTCAACAGCTTCCGTGCCCGGCCAGGACCGTGTGTAGCCACCCTCCTCTCCCTCGACACCCGGGGGGGCCAACGTGACCACCGCAGCCTGCTCAGCGACACACTGCGCGTCATTGTTGAATTAATTTTATTTTCCCAGGTAAGGCCCGCTGAGATTGTCAGCGAGCGGCCCCTCAACGGACTCAACGGTGGTCTCAGGTGGTCTCAGGTGGACTCAGGTGGTCTCAGGGGGACTCAGGTGGTCTCAGGTGAGGTCAGGTGGTCTCAGGGGGACTCAGGTGGCCTCAGGGGGACTCAGGACTCAGGAGGACTCGGATGGGCCAAGGGCCCTCCCTCCACACTGCAGATGAAACAATTTTGCCATTCAATTTTGAATGGCAAAAAATGGTTGTTGTGCAGTTATTGGTGACCAGACTGAGACCATCAACTCGCCAAAACGTTAGACCCCGGCTGAATCACCACTGGTGGCTGAAACCCTGGACTCACGCACAAACACATGACCTCAGCCGTGCCAGTGGAGCCTGTTTCCCCTTCGCCACCTGGCCACCTCACTTGAACTTAACTTCTGTTAGGCGTGGACGCTGGTCATAAATCCTCGTGTGCACAAACATTCGTGAGATTGTTAAAAGCTTACACTCGAGCCACCTGAGTGCCAGGGTGAACTGGGTCATATTGTAACGTTGTTTTGCTGCTTTTCGTTCCAATGGGGACTTTTCAAATGATCCACCCCAGTGAATACTGCGACTGGCTCTTGATTTTATTAGGTGCCTGTGTCATTAGGCAATGTCTCGTGTGTGTGTGTGGTGTGTGGTGTGTGCACAATTACAGCTTTTGTTCTGCTGTTTTCCATTTTTGGCTTTTATGAACTCTATCACCATAAACTACAGGCCATTCTCAATCCACTGCTGGATGATGGCCTCCCATACCGCGTCGGTCATCGTGGTTGTTGAAAATAAAACAAAGTATTTGTATTTTACCAGGTAAAAGCAGACCGAGTTATGTAGCTAATTGTTTCAAAAGCGACGTGCCCACAAATGTTAGCTCAACGAAGTGGCTTATCACGTGGAAATGTATAGCAGCCAAACACTCTAAACGCGTGATGTTGTTTCCAAACGGGGAGGAGAAGAAAAATCCACACAACCACGGGGAGAGAGACACCGCAAACTCCAAATATACACCCAGGCGTCAGGGTCAGGATCGAACCCACGATCTCCTGCATACCAGGCGAGGTAGTTAACATCTCCTAGCCACCGTGATGATGATGAGAGAGAGACACGCAAACTCCAAATATACACCAGGCGTCAGGGTCAGGATCGAACCCACGACCTCCTGCATACCAGGCGAGGGTAGTTAACATCTCCTAGCCACCGTGATGATGATGAGAGAGAGACACGCAAACTCCAAATATACACCAGCCGTCAGGGTCAGGATCGAACCCACGACCTCCTGCATACCAGGCGAGGTAGTTAACATCGAACCACTGTGGCGCCCCCACGTTGGCGAGAGGGTTTGACCATACCTCACCGGGGCTGGTGAGTGCGGGCTACTGATGGATCGAGGTGCGGTACTCCTTGACCGGTTCGTCAATTTTATTCGCAACCGATCTTAGCCGTAGCTGCGAGTTGAACGCGGGACAGCAAGTTCACAGGGGCTGTGCGATAACTGATGCATCAGTTATCGCACAGAGATCTGAGATTGATTCCCGGCCACGACGAACATCAACGGTGAGTGATGAATGAGGCAGTCCTGGGCCTCCGCTTTAACCAACCCGCACTGACCAGCGTGGTGAAGTATGGTCAAACAGTGTCCATGACCGACCTCATGCAAAGAGGCCTTCATCCAGCGGTGGATCTACGTAGCATCTTCTGAATCTTTATTTTCAGAATTATAATCTTTAATTAGATTGGGGGAATCCGATGAGCTATGAAGCTCTTTTTCACAGATGTCCAGTATTGACAAAAAGCTAAAATTTATTGATGATTAAGCAATTACTGAAATCTACGCATTAGTTTCTCTCGGAATAAAACCAAATGCATATGTATTTAATTGTTACGCAATACACTCCACTTAAAAACTCTCTTCAACTCTAATAATGCATTCTAGAACTTGAAACCAATCCTGTGTAAGCTATAGCAGGGTAAATCAATGAATAATTATCCACTATAAACACAAAGTATCGTTTAAAACGATATAATTTATGAGTGCGACTTAATTTTGCAGCATTTTTGGTTGTGAGAGCATTTTTGGTTGTGAGAATTGTTTCATTTTATTATGTTTTATTTTTATTATTTTATTACTTCCCTTCTACGTGACTTTACCGAAAAAAACCAAAAAGATGAATCCCTGCAGTCACGAAAGCTTTAAATCGAAATTTAATCTTATTTAACTTTGTGTGAGGTGTTTGATATGGAAATGTTTTATGATTCACCTTGCACCAATGCACCTTGGTGATAATAAGCCCCAATGATGTGCAACGCATTTCATCTTCAGTGGCACGTCATAATCCTATATTAACAATAAATAATGTAAAACTCATAGCAGATCGATTTACTGGTAAGTAGAAACAATACCTACCCATAACTACTGCGTCACGGCAGGAGGATTTATGACCATACTCACCAAGCTATGTGAGTTGCGTGGGTTGGTGAAGAGATGAGGAGCCAGGGTGTGGCTGGAGTTCCGCCATGCGCGGCTGACCCACGCCGTGCCGGCCTTCAAGGAGCAGTGGGCGATGGAGGAGGCCGTGTGCTCGGTGGCAGATGACGGGGAGCTCTGCATGCTGATATGAGCTACACGTCGGAGGCCGTCGGACTGCGAGAAGGGCTGCGTGCAGAGCGAGAGAGAGCGAGAGAGCGAGCAACATTTTTAACGAAATGATGAACGAAACAAAGTGCCGAATACACCGAGCATCTTCTTGTTTCCACTGATCGTAATAAATTAATACATAATAAAAAGGCCCCTGGAGCGGTTGAGACATCACCACCGATACAATAGTCACAAGTCGGGACTCAAACTCTCTGACATTCGTACGACCGCTCAGAACCAAGGCTGGGTTTGAAGTATCAGTGCAACACAAGTCGCCGGTCTACGCCACTGCGTGATTGGATGTCTCTAAGATCTTTAGTATTTTTCTTCTTCAAAAGAATCACCCCTCAAAGTCCACGGATTTGGCTTGAACAGCCAGCCCATCGCAGAGATTCAGATAAAACGCACGGACGCATTCGTATGTATGTGTGTATGTTGTCCTTATTTCACACCGTACGTAGTCAACCGTGCTCATCGGAGGTGTGCGGGAAAGACAACAAACTAACCACACGAAACGGTTTTCAAGAAATGAGTTTTCAACCGAGAGTAATATGTGCACAGCTCCAGTGGCATCCGAAAGCTCGCGATACAGCGGCCATCGTCGTTCGATGGTTAGCCAAAAGCCGCTGCTGCTGCAAGGATGACCGTAGATCACGTGACGATGTTTGATGCTCATCGATCAGCGAGGTACTGTGATTCATTTGTGGCACATTCACGAAGCATCTGATGCACGTGGCTCGTGTCATCTTGGCGATGAATTAGGTTTTTTGTTGCACTTTTCACTGGCGGATGGTTGGCTCGCCAGAAATTTAGACTTAAAAACGCGAAACATCCGCTAAGAAAACAAAAAAATTGCTGCTGCTGTGAGAATGACCGGAGAATGGTGTCTGGAAACTCTGCCGGAGCACACCAGCGAGTGGATGGTTGGATGGAGCTTGAGGCAGTGGGTGTCTGGTGGGGTGGAGCGTGGGGTGGTGGGTGTCTGGTGGGGTGGAGCGTGGGGTGGTGGGTGACTGGTGGGGTGGAGCGTGGGGTGGTGGGTGACTGGTGGGGTGGAGCGTGGGGTGGTTGGTGTCTGGTGGGGTGGAGCGTGGGGTGGTGGTTGTCTGCTGAGGTGGAGCGTGGGGTGGTGAGTGTCTGGTGGGGTGGAGTGTGGGGTGGTGGGTGTCTGGTGGGGTGGAGTGTGGGGTGGTGAGTGTCTGGTGGGGTGGAGTGTGGGGTGGTGAGTGTCTGGTGGGGTGGAGCGTGGGGTGGTGGGTGTCTGGTGGGGTGGAGCGTGGGGTGGTGGGTGTCTGGTGGGGTGGAGCGTGGGGGGTGAGTGTCTGGTGGTGTGGAGCGTGGGGTGGTGAGTGTCTGGTGGGGTGGAGTGTGGGGTGGTGGGTGTCTGGTGGGGTGGAGTGTGGGGTGGTGAGTGTCTGGTGGGGTGGAGCGTGGGTTGTGAGTGTCTGGTGGGGTGGAGTGTGGGGTGGTGGGTGTCTGGTGGGGTGGAGTGTGGGGTGGTGAGTGTCTGGTAGGGTGGAGCGTGGGGTGGTGAGTGTCTGGTGGGGTGGAGCGTGGGGTGGTGGGTGTCTGGTGGGGTGGAGCGTGGGGTGGTGGGTGTCTGGTGGGGTGGAGCGTGGGGTGGTGAGTGTCTGGTGGGGTGGAGTGTGGGGTGGTGGGTGTCTGGTGGGGTGAAGTGTGGGGTGGTGAGTGTCTGGTGGGGTGGAGCGTGGGGTGGTGAGTGTCTGGTGGGGTGGAGTGTGGGGTGGTGGGTGTCTGGTGGGGTGGAGTGTGGGGTGGTGAGTGTCTGGTAGGGTGGAGCGTGGGGTGGTGAGTGTCTGGTGGGGTGGAGCGTGTGGTGGTGGGTGTCTGGTGGGGTGGAGCGTGGGGTGGTGGGTGTCTGGTGGGGTGGAGCGTGGGGTGGTGGGTGACTGGTGGGGTGGAGCGTGGGGTGGTGGGTGTCTGGTGGGGTGGAGCGTGGGGTAGTGGGTGTCTGGTGGGGTGGAGCGTGGGGTGGTGGTTGTCTGCTGAGGTGGAGCGTGGGGTGGTGAGTGTCTGGTGGGGTGGAGTGTGGGGTGGTGGGTGTCTGGTGGGGTGGAGTGTGGGGTGGTGAGTGTCTGGTGGGGTGGAGTGTGGGGTGGTGAGTGTCTGGTGGGGTGGAGCGTGGGGTGGTGGGTGTCTGGTGGGGTGGAGCGTGGGGTGGTGGGTGTCTGGTGGGGTGGAGCGTGGGGGGTGAGTGTCTGGTGGTGTGGAGCGTGGGGTGGTGAGTGTCTGGTGGGGTGGAGTGTGGGGTGGTGAGTGTCTGGTAGGGTGGAGCGTGGGGTGGTGAGTGTCTGGTGGGGTGGAGCGTGTGGTGGTGGGTGTCTGGTGGGGTGGAGCGTGGGGTGGTGGGTGTCTGGTGGGGTGGAGCGTGGGGTGGTGGGTGACTGGTGGGGTGGAGCGTGGGGTGGTGGGTGTCTGGTGGGGTGGAGCGTGGGGTGGTGGGTGTCTGGTGGGGTGGAGCGTGGGGTGGTGGTTGTCTGCTGAGGTGGAGCGTGGGGTGGTGAGTGCCTGGTGGTGTGGAGTGTGGGGTGGAGGGTGTCTGGTGGGGTGGAGTGTGGGGTGGTGAGTGTCTGGTGGGGTGGAGTGTGGGGTGGTGAGTGTCTGGTGGGGTGGAGCGTGGGGTGGTGAGTGTCTGGTGGGGTGGAGCGTGGGGTGGTGGGTGTCTGGTGGGGTGGAGCGTGGGGGGTGAGTGTCTGGTGGTGTGGAGCGTGGGGTGGTGAGTGTCTGGTGGGGTGGAGTGTGGGGTGGTGGGTGTCTGGTGGGGTGGAGTGTGGGGTGGTGAGTGTCTGGTGGGGTGGAGCGTGGGGTGGTGAGTGTCTGGTGGGGTGGAGTGTGGGGTGGTGGGTGTCTGGTGGGGTGGAGTGTGGGGTGGTGAGTGTCTGGTAGGGTGGAGCGTGGGGTGGTGAGTGTCTGGTGGGGTGGAGCGTGGGGTGGTGGGTGTCTGGTGGGGTGGAGCGTGGGGTGGTGGGTGTCTGGTGGGGTGGAGCGTGGGGTGGTGAGTGTCTGGTGGGGTGGAGTGTGGGGTGGTGAGTGTCTGGTGGAGTGGAGCGTGGGGTGGTGTCTGGTGGGGTGGAGCGTGGGGTGGTGAGTGTCTGGTGGGGTGGAGCGTGGGGTGGTGAGTGTCTGATGGGGTGGAGCGTGGGGGGTGAGTGTCTGGTGGGGTGGAGCGTGGGGTGGTGAGTGTCTGGTGGGGTGGAGCGTGGGGTGGTGGGTGTTTGGTGGGGTGGAGCGTGGGGTGGTGGGTGTCTGGTGGGGTGGAGCGTGGTCTGGTGAGTGTCTGGTGGGGTGGAGCGTGGGGGGGGGGTGAGTGTCTGGTGGGGTGGAGCTTGGGTTGGTGGGTGTCTAGTGGGGTGGAGCGTGGGGTGGTGGGTGTTTGGTGGGGTGGAGCGTGGGGTGGTGGGTGTCTGGTGGGGTGGAGCGTGGGGTGGTGGGTGTCTGATGGGGTGGAGCGTGGGGTGGTGAGTGTCTGGTGGGGTGGAGCGTGGGGTGGTGGGTGTCTGGTGGGGTGGAACGTGGGGTGGTGAATGTCTGGTGGGGTGGAGCGTGGGGTGGTGAGTGTCTGGTGGGGTGGAGCGTGGGGTGGTGAGTGTCTGGTGGGGTGGAACGTGGGGTGGTGAATGTCTGGTGGGGTGGAGCGTGGGGTGGTGAGTGTCTGGTGGGGTGGAGCGTGTGGTGGTGAGTGTCTGGTGGGGTGGAGCGTGGGGTGGTGGGTGTCTGGTGGGGTAGAGCGTGGTGGATGTCTGGTGGGGTGGAGCGTGGGTGGTGGGTGTCTGGTGGGGTGGAGCGTGGGGTGGTAAATGTCTGGTGGGGTGGAGCGTGGGGTGGTGAGTGTCTGGTAGGGTGGAGCGTGTGGTGGTGAGTGTCTGGTGGGGTGGAGTGTGGGGTGGTGGGTGTCTGGTGGGGTGGAGCGTGGGGTGGTGAGTGTCTGGTGGGGTGGAGCGTGGGGTGGTGAGTGTCTGGTGGGGTGGAGCGTGGGGTGGTGAGTGTCTGGTGGGGTGGAGCGTGCGATGGGCTACCAGCGAGGGAGAGTTGGTGTGTGGGGTGTGCAATGGGGGTCTGTGAGGAGTGTGGTGCTCGCTAACAGCACTTGCCCCAACAGATTGTTAAGGCTATACGGGGACCCTTGTCTTTGTTTTGGAGTGGTGGTGTAGCCTTCCGAACCTGGTGACCCGAGTTCGATTCCCGCTCACGGCCAACACCATTGCCGCTTATCTGAACCGGTCCTGGGCCTCCTCTAGATCGACTCAGCCTCAAATGGGGACCTGGTGTGGTGTGTAAAAACATCGCCACGGGGGAAGACAAAGGCGGCCGGGCGTGGTGTTGGCCACCCACCACCTCACGTGCCATTCCGGCCTTCATAGGTGCTCGCAAACAAACAGCACTTGCCCCAACAGTCTGTTAAGGCTCTCCGGGGGATCTTTGTGTGAGTGAGTTGAGCGTGTGTGGGGGTTGGGTTGAGGCGAGGCTATGGGGGTGAGAAGGGGGGTAGGTGAGAGCAATTGCAAGCCTAAAGGACCGCATTTGTGTGCCGAATGCCTACCGACACACACCACCCGCCCCCTGGCAAATCAATCAGGCAGTGTCATAGTCAGTGCCTGGAGGAGGTAGGAGGGGAGGATGGGGGGAGGCATTCCCAGCTGCAACCCAAAAGCGAGAGAGAGGATGAGGAGGGAGGAGGTTGGTGGTGGTGATGATGATGGGGGGGAGGGAAGGAGGGACTTAAGGGAGGTAGGAGGAGGAGGAGGGGAGAGCAAACGAACGAGCGAGTAAGAGAGAGAGGAGAGAGAGAGGTGGGGGTGGGTGAGAGCGAGAGAGAGAGAGCGAGAGAGAGAGGTGGGGGTGGGTAGCCAGTCTCCCCCACACGCAGTGCTCGCTGGCAGAGCGGGACAAGGAGGCACCAACGCAGCGGCCCCGTGGCTCCCGCACCGAGAGGCGACGTCCAAATCCGCCTCGCCGTGACAGCGGCGACGTCGCTGTGAGTGGCTCGAACGCGAGCCGAGCCGCTAGGGCGACTGCCCCCTCTTGGAATCAACCAGAGCCATAACCTCCACACACCCCCGCCGCCGCCGCCACCACCACGCCCGCAGAACTTTTATTGGACGTAACTTTTCACCGCCGTCTGGAGGAAGGGGAGGGAGGAGGGGGGAGAGGGCATCCCAAGCGCGTTCTCGAGGAGGAGAGAGATTCGAGTCTCCGAGCGCAGAGGCGAGAGAGGAGCTTCACGCTTCCCGTTCCCCGTGGCAGGTGAGTGGCCGGCAGAGCTTGAGTATGTTCCTGGCGTGGTGCGTGGGGTGGAGGTGTTGGTGGTGGTGTTGGTGTTGCGATGACGGACAAGGCTGTCTCGGGGCGCGATCGACTGCGGCAGGGCTGAGCCGCTTGCTCGAGCGGCTCGGCCGTGCCTGTGCCTGGCCTCTCCTAGGTCGACTCGGCCTCAAATGAGTAGCTGGTGCCGGTGTGTAAACATTAGCACTGGGGATACAAAGGCGGCCCGGCGTGGTGATGGCCACCCACCCGCTCGTGTGCAGTGCCGGCCTTCATAGGTGCTCGCTAAACGCACTTGCCCCAACAGTCTGTTGAGACTATACGGGGGATCTTTGTCCTTTGTTTGTCCTGTGACAGACGTGCGTCCGTCAGTGAATCCGTGCGTATGATGATGGTCGTGGTGTGATGATGATGATGGTCGTGGTGTGATGATGATGGTCGTGGTGTGGTGATGATGATGGTCGTGGTGTGATGATGATGATGGTCGTGGTGTGATGATGATGGTCGTGGTGTGATGATGATGATGATGGTCGTGGTGTGATGATGATGATGATGGTCGTGGTGTGATGATGATGATGGTCGTGGTGTGATGATGATGATGGTTGTGGTGTGATGATGATGGTCGTGGTGTGATGATGATGGTCGTGGTGTGATGATGATGGTCGAGGTGTGATGATGATGATGGTCGTGGTGTGATAATGATGGTCGAGGTGTGATGATGATGATGGTCGTGGTGTGGTGATGATGATGGTCGTTGTGTGATGATGATGATGGTCGTGGTGTGATGATGATGGTCGAGGTGTGATGATGATGATGGTCGTGGTGTGGTGATGATGATGGTCGTGGTGTGATGATGATGATGGTCGTGGTGTGATGATGATGGTCGAGGTGTGATGATGATGATGGTCGTGGTGTGGTGATGATGATGATCGTGGTGTGATGATGATGATGATGGTCGTGGTGTGATGATGATGGTCGTGGTGTGATGATGATGATGGTCGTGGTGTGATGATGATGATGGTCGTGGTGTGATGATGATGATGATGGTCGTGGTGTGATGATGATGGTTGTGGTGTGATGATGATGGTCGTGGTGTGATGATGATGGTCGTGGTGTGATGATGATGGTCGAGGTGTGATGATGATGATGATGGTCGTGGTGTGATGATGATGATGGTCGAGGTGTGATGATGATGATGGTCGAGATGTGATGATGATGGTCGTGGTGTGATGATGATGATGGTCGTGGTGTGATGATGATGGTCGTTGTGTGATGATGGTGATGATGATGGTCGTGGTGTGATGATGATGATGGTCTTGGTGTGGTGATGATGATGATGATGGTCGTGGTGTGATGATGATGATGGTCTTGGTGTGGTGATGATGATGATGGTCGTGGTGTGATGATGATGATGGTCTTGGTGTGGTGGTGATGATGATGATGATGGTCTTGGTGTGATGATGACGGTCGTGGTGGTGGTCATTGACGACGACGATTCACGCTGCACAGCTCTCTCCGATGATGCTGTCGGGTTGTCTTGTTCGGCGTGATGTTCGACGTTTCGTCACACGTGCCGGGAGCTCCTTCGGGTTCCAGCAGGCGACAGCGATGTGAAGATGATGCGCATTTGACGGGCCGCAGTTAGTGATGGCGATGAACCAGTAGCAGCCTTAATAGAGGCTTTTTGGGGTGAGATCGCGTCAATGTATAAAATGTGTCGTTAAAGTCCGCCACCACCCGACACAGCCAACTAGTAAGGGTTGTCACGTCAACAGAACGTGGCCAATTCGTCACTAGTACAGCACACCGGTGTGTTGGAGAGTGCGTCGGGTGGTGGCGGGTTTAACGACACATTTATATATTCACTCGATCTAACCCAAAAAAAAAACTTATGGATGATATTGGTCGCGAAAGCCTACCACGTGTTAAACTGTAGCAGCCTTGTGGGTGAGTGGGTGAGTTGGTGGATCACGTGGAGGTGGAGCATGTGTGAGTGTGATTGTCCACCGACTAAGCATTGGTTGTCGTGCTGCCAGTGCCAGAGGTAGTACAGCAAGTAGGTTCGAAACTATTTGAGTGTCGTCTCCTCTTGTGCGCCACGTGGATTTATCCGCGCAAGCCGCGTCTCTTTCACCTGTTAATCGCTTGAGTAGTCGCCGTTATGTATCCATACTCTTTGGTGAAGTTACGTAGATAGAAAAATAATAAAATAATACTAAAATCACGACGTTTCGATCGCAACAAAAGCAATCGTCTTCAGCAAACCGCCCTGCTGTATTGTTTCACCCGAAGAAGATTTGCTCGCGTCGCGATCGAAACGTCGTGATTTTGTATTATTATGTTTCTATCTACGTGACTTTACCGAAAGACCCAAAGAATATGAATTCCTGCAGTCACGAAAGCTTTAAGTCGTTATTTATCCAGTTAAGTCAGACTTGAGACTCGCTTCCAATGAGCGTCCATCTATTTGAATGTTTGGCCGATGCAATGGACGAGTGTTTGCCATGAGAAACAGGGGGGGGTGGAGTGGGTAACAAGACGCCATGCGTCTTGATTCAAGATGAACGTGATGGTTACAATACAATTAAGGTGTTCCATTGCAACGAGCAAAAACAAAGCCGAGCAAAACCCGCCTGAAAAGCAGCCCCTGGTTTCTACAGTGTCGTCGTTGTTTTTGTAATCCAGGTCACGTCTGCCGTCTTGCCAAATCACACTCTGTACGAGTGTCGAGTGACAGTTGAAATGTCATTTTCAGTTTCATAATCACGGTATCATTCGTACAAAATCCGTGTTGGTCCATCATCGTTGACGAGTGTCGTCACCCACCCCCACGACGCTTCCCCCGTCGATTATTTTCACCTTCACCGAGTCCATTTTGGGTTACAAGTTTGACATTTGTAACTTTTTTATAAGCACTCATCTTAAACCCATTACACAACCTTTGGAAGAAAAAAAAACTGCTGGGGCTCAATAGAAAATTAACTCGTTATTAGTAGAGGGGACTCATCTTCTTGGTTCTTTCGGTAAAGTCACGTAGAAGGGAGATAACAGCCCTGTTCTTCACCTGAGGACGGCTGCTTGCGTTGTGGCCTAAACGTCGTGAGAATTGTATTATTTTATTATGTTTTATTATTATTTTATTATCTCCCTTCTACGTGACTTTACCGAAAGAACCAAGAAGATGAATCCCTGCAGTCACGAAAGCTTTACATCGAAAAGTAGACGGGACCTAAAGCTATGCCCTGTCTATCGGGGTTGGGAAGCGGTGATGGCAGTGGTTGACGTAACGAGCAACCAACCCGGCAAGATGAGTTCTATACTCGGGTCACGGCCACCATCCCGTGGCGAGTGGCATCTGAACCAGTGCTGGGCTTGTACCCCATTCACCAATCGTCACAGTTTGGTGAAGTATGGTCAACACGGCGTGGGGAGGAAGCCGTGAAAAAGCTCTGATTCGCATCTGGGAAAATGAGCTGCATAGCTCATCGGATTCCTCCGGAATAAATAAATATTCTGATTCTGATCTGGAAGTGGATTGATACAAAAAAAATTGTAAATTATTATTAATGTACGCATTAATGTTCTCCACAACAACAACAACATCAGCGAAGTGAATATTCCGGAGCCTGAGTCCGATTCTGGTTTAGTGTTTTACAGGCACGTTAACGTTTTATAAACGTCTAAACATTCACGTTCACTGAGTGGATGGTGGTGGTGCTCGCGCACGCTACCTGTTGCGAACTTCTCTCTTACCCCAGCCGACAAACCCCCCTCCCCTCCCCCTCCCCCTCCCCCCCCGCTTTTGTCTGGCTTTTGAAAATAAATTGTCGGCATTAAATCATTAAATCGATATCAGATGTGCTCTCCAGTCGCCTGAAGATCAGACTCCTGCCTCTCACAGCAGCGACGACCACCGAACCGGAGATCACTTGAGGACACTCTCTCCCTCGCACCACAGGAATTGCGGGGGGGGGGGGAGATGGAGGTGGGGGACATTATTCCGAGCGGCTCAATTTGAAAGGACATCACTTGAGAAATGTAAGGCAGCCGCTCGCCCAGCGCCCGACCGTGGTGATGTCGGATAATTGCAGCGCCTGGCACGACTCATCCTGGGGCCCTGTGCCGTACCAGAGTGCATGGCGAGACGAGGAGGAGGAGGAGAGATGTGAATTTTTTTCTTCTGTTTTCGAAGACGGTGATGGAGGGAGCCTCCGTTCTGGTTAACTTGCGACCCCAGATGGAACAGATCACTCGGCCGCTTTGTACGCTCAAGCGAGATCTTAGTAGTGTTTTAAAGAAAATAAAGAAGAATAACCAGGGCTTCACTTCTTGCGGAGGAAATATTTTTTTCCGGGTATGGCTGATGGTCTGGGAGCAGGGCGGCACGTGATCTAAGTAGCCACAGCCATAGCGAGGCGGATACTGGATGTGGTGTGCCGGTGGCGAGGTTCAGCCCTGCCTGTGTCTGAGCGAATGTGGCCACCGCGCAGGCTAAGGGAAACAAACTGCGTTGGAAGTTTGAGGGCAGCGTCTGCGATGGTGTTTTTGTGTGGGTCTATTTATTTATTTATTTTGGCGTTCGGATATTTCTTCGTGCAGTTTTGCGATTTTTGGTTGGTGTGCGCGCGTCGTATGAGTTTGATCATGTCAGTGGCAAGTGATATCTGAACTAAACTAGTCCCACGTCGCAAACTTTTCCCAAACTTGCACTGGCGAAAAATAGTCAAACGTTCCGCAGGTCCCACCTTACGTAGCAGAGGTGGGGAGGGGGGAGGTGGGAGGCCTTAATCCAGCAGTGGATTGACGAAAGACCGTAAATAATTCAAAGAGTCTTAAGCGTGCAATTGTGAACAATTATCTTTTCTTTTGCAGGGTATTTAAGTCGTGTGTAAGAAACCTTTGTTGGGAGCGATTTCACGCTCGCACTTTGATGCTCATGCGGAGTGAAGTGTTGGTATTTCTTTTAAAAGTTATAAAAAAAATATTAGAGTTGGCGAAGTCAAATGAACGAGAGCGGTCCAAGGGTTTCTGGGATGAGCCAGAGATCGTGACGTATCGCAGAGCATGCGTTTCGTCAGACTGATTCACCGAAAGATTGTCGCACTTTGAATAAGAGTTCATTAAGCCCGTCATTATGACAGCGAGTGTAGGTTTGATTAGGAAGTTTCAGTTTGTAATAATTTGTAATGGGGAGAAAAAAAATCACCCACATACTACAGTACACGTAGGTGCACAGTACAGACCTTAAATTTCGATTTAAAGCTTTCGTGACTGCAGGGATTCATCTTCTTGGTTCTTTCGGTAAAGTCACGTAGAAGGGAAGTAATAAAATAATACAAATAAAACATAATAAAATAATTCTCACGACGTTTCGGCCACAACGCAAGCAGCCGTCCTCAGGTGAAACCAGACCTTATGTCAATCCACTGCTGGATGAGAAACTGTCCAATGCAACTCGATTTGGCAGGGAGCTATTTGACCATACTTCACCACTCTGGTCAGTGTCGAGTTCGTGAAAGGCACGGTGCATAGTACGACACAGCCGTTGATTTATTTTGCCGTGTTAACCTCTGCTTATAACTTAAGCCCTGCACTGGTTTCACTTGTATCGGTATCATCAGCAGGCCTCTGTAAACAAGCCTACAAGAGCTACATCATCATGCATAGTGGTCACTCGTCCAACAACCAATACCCAGGCTCCAGCCTGTTCAGCGTGAGGACCCTGATGAAGTTGGGCACTTTTACGGATGGTTTGGTAACGATTCCAGCACATTACTAGCATCTAAATATATGAGCTAGGATTGTGCACCATTACATAACTCACATCACACGTCTATCAATCATACAATGTGCTATGCAAATTCTGGCTGTGGCATGCCCCTTTGATCAAACTGACACGAACCGATACTCGGCCTCTGTACACTAAAATCAACTGCATGACCCACATCTCCTCCTCATCCCCCAACCCCCCAAAGTAAACCGACTTCATGTAAATATACACTGGAGCTGTGCTAGACTTCACAGTATCTGAATCAGAGGTCGCAACCGGGTACCCAATATCCGTACCCTACCCGATACCCGGCTACCCGTTTGCGACCCTGGTGCGGCCGGGTACGGGTAGGCCGTGAGTCACTGGTGAATCACCGTTTGTCACTCATTTCCCAACGTCTTGTCTCTTCTCACAATTCAAGTTCCTAGAATCAACCCACCCGTGCCTGCAACATGGCTTCATCCCAGAGGTCGCAATCGGGTACCCGTACCCTACCCCATACCCGGCCGGGTACGGGTAGCCGGGTATCGGGTAGGGTACGGGTACGGGTACCCGTTTTCGACCCTGGTGCGGCCGGGTACGGGTACGGGTAAGGAATCAAAACCCGTTTGCGACCTCTGATCTGAATTCGTTATTTATGTATTTATTATTTTTTCAGATGCATAGCATCAATAAGTTTGCGAGGTTCTGAAACTCCACGTGTGCGGTCAGCAACCTACCACGTAAAAGGGTACGACGTGAACCAGTTTGATGCTTCGTGTGAAGTGACAATACTCGGCACGTAACTTCATCAAGTACCGTCGTCAATAACCATGGGGCTTGCCCGGCGGCTTTGGAGTAATGGACACGGACTGCTGATGAGGCTAATGCGAGTAAAACCAAGTCTCGAATTTGCCTGCTGGAAAAAGCCGAATCTATTGGTAACATCGCTTCGTCAATAACACTGCGGTTTTAAAATAATCATCTATAATAGGTGAGATTTGGGACAATGGTCCTTTTTCATAGCACAGAGGAGGGTCGTTGCCCGAACCGTCGCCTGTTTATATATGTACGATTGTATTCATCCTTTTAAGGCCACACACACACACAGAGTGTTATTGACAAATACGTTGAGTTCACATTCTTGGTTCTTATGGTAAAGTCACGTAGATAGAAAAAAAAACATGGAAAAAATTATACAATTTTAATTTAAAATAAAATTTATGAATAGCAAATAATAAGTAAAAAAATGTAATACGTTGAGTTGTTTGCTGTTTGTGCCTGGCAGCAGCACGACCAACGTTGGTGTGCACTACCCCGGCCACCTGATGCTCGTGTGGGAGAGGCAGAGAGCCCAGCTTCTCAATTCGGTTCCTGAAGAAGCTTCCAGCACGTGGGGCGAGACGTCGGGATGTTTGTGCCGAACCACCCGACGTAGCGAGATGTTCACTCTCTTGCCTGCTCGTGCACGAGTTTGATCCGGACCATGACGCCTGCTGTATATTTGGAGTTTGCAGCTCTCTCTCTCTCTCCCCGTGGTCGCGTGGATTTGTCTCCCGATTTTTCCCTTCCCGTGCGTGCAAGAGGATTTGGTTGCCCTAAATGTCCACGTGACGATAAGCCTCTTCGTTGAACTATCATTTGTAGCCATGTCGCTTCTCAAACAAAAAAAGAACCTACACAAATCGGTGTGGCTTACCTGGTTAAAAAAAAAATAGTTTATAGTTTTATTTTATAGAAGTCTAGCCGGCTTGTCGTGAAATCAGTGTGGGAAGAAAATCTGTGTGTGGGGATGGGGGGGGGGCGGGGTGTTTATGAGTGTGAGCGCACCTCTGTAAACTGAACGCCCGATGGATTTTTTTTTCTACGACTTGCAGGTGGGCGCGCAATATTCTCCGGGACATTGCTCAGCGTCGCAGCTATGGGTACAGGTGTGTGTGGCGTGCGTGTGTGTGCGCAAGGCAGCAATTGCGAGATGGAGATAACGCGCCGAATAAACAGCCGGATATCGGAGGCCGAGGGAGTTTATGGTGCTAAGGTGGCAATGTTTAAACCATACCGCGCCTCTCCTCCCCCCCCTCTCCTCCTCCGCCTACTACAGCCGCGTAATCATAAACGAAACGAGCCTCCATTCAGACGTGTACGCGTCGTCGTGTTGAGATTTACGGAACGCTGTAGTGGGTTGGCAAAAAAAAAGTTGGCTGTAGATATGTTTGTGAGAATGTATGTAGTGTGCGCGCGTTTGTTTATATATTTATTTGGCTATCTTATGCATCTTCCATTTCTGCCCATGCACCCACCCCACCCGGTCAGCCTTACAGAGCGCCAGCCACTGGCTGTTTATTTTGTAATGGGAGGATTAGGTGCAACAGCAATCACTCACCACAATCTAAACGCTGGGCCCATTCATTAATTCACTCACACGCACACACAGTCACTCAGACACAATACACATCCACACAGTGACACACATTTGCACGCCCGTGTAATGCACACACGGGCAATATTACCAAAACAAAGACAAATACGCTGACCGTTGGGGCGAGGGCTGTGAGCGAGTAGCTACCGATGAAGGCCGGCACGTCAGGGGCCCAGGGACCGGTTTAGATCATCGGCACGGGGTGTTGGTGGCCGAACTCTGGTTCAGTTCGTAGCGCGGCGCGCTAACTGCTGCGCCACCGCTCCACATTTTCGCCCAAACACGCTCACACACTACGGGGGGGGGGGGGGGGGGTCTTGTACCCGCTCGTCACACAAAGATCGTGTGACGAGTGCTTTAGCTCAGACGCTTACACAGGCTGCAATTGATCTCATCCATCATCATCGCCAGCCATGGTCGATCCGCTGCTGGATGAGGGTCTCCCCCAAGCTACTGCCATCTCTCTTGATCCTGCGAATTGTGATGATGCTGATGTTATCAGCCGGTAACTTTCCACCGCTGGGCAAAGGCGTCCCCCATCAACCCCTCCATTCCTTCCTCTCCCCAGCCGCTTCCGTGCAGGAAATCGGTGGCGAGTTGTTAACTCCCTCGCCTGGAATACAGGAGGTCGTGGGTTCGATCCCGGCGTTTTTAAACGTCTCTCTCTCTCTCCCTCCCTGTAGATTTTGTCCGGCTTTAGAGTATCTGGCTGCTGAAAATTGACACGAGAAAAGCCACTAAGTTGAGTCATCATTTGTGGCCAGGTCGCTTCTGAAACAAAGAGAATATCTTGATTTGAAGCTTTCGTGACTTCAAGGATTCATATTCTTGGTTCTTTCGGTAAAGTCACGTAGAAGGGAAATAATAAAATAATAAAAATATTAAACAATACAAATTCTCACGACGTTTTTTCTGGGGATTTCACACCCGATGATGATTGCTTGTGTTGCAGTCGAAACGTCGTGATAATTTTTATTGTTTTATATTATTTTATTATTTCCCTTCTATGTGACTTTACCGAAAGAACCAAACATATAAAGAGAATATCGCTCAGTGGGCCCTTTACCTGGTAGAAGACAAATTGTGTTGATAGTTAAACATGTTTGCGTGGCCTCTCATCTCCGTCATTTGGTCTCGCTGCTGCTACTGCTGGCATCGTCGCTACTTCTGATTCTTCTCTTCCCTGATCCTCCGCTTTCCACTCCGTGGTTAATTCTGTGCCTCTCGTCATCTGTTCTCACGACGCGTCTGGCCCATTTCCCCACTTCCCGCCACGTAAGGCGATGAACGTCATCTTACCTCCTCACCTTCTCCAGTAAACACCCCCACCCCCATCCTCCGCGTTTTTCCACGTTCGTCAATTTACCCTTCCTCCACCCATTCAAATACAAATCAACTCGTTCCGCGATGATTGTTAAACACCGTGCCACGTGACGCGCTAAGCAATGAACGCTGTCTGCGTCAATAGAGCCGATTCGAATTAAGATTGAGATCTCGGTGTACACGCGTGTGTGTACACGCGTTTCGCGTGACCCAGACAGCCTTCATTTGTTTAACACGTCGGCTTTCGCGACCAATACTATTCATACTCTTAGTTTTTTTTCGGTAAAGTCACGTAGGGAAAAATAAATGAAATAAATAAATAATACAATTATAGAAATAATAATAGAAATAAAATACTTATTTTCTATTATTATTTCTAGAATTTTATTTTTATTATTTATTTTAACCTACGTGACTTTACCGGAAAAAGAAACCTAAGAGTATGAATCCTTGCAGTCACGAAAGCTTCAAATCTAGAATAAATACTATTCATACTCAAAGGGATTTTTTTCTGTTAGATATAACAAAAAAAACCCTTTATTATAGGGTTTGTTTGCGAAGCGCGTCACGTGGGACGTGTTTAAAACAATCATCAGGCGCGTCCAGCGCGGAACGAGTTGATTTGTGTTTGAGTGCCGGGAAGAGTCAATTGGTAAACGCGGAAAGACGAAGCGTGGTGGTTGTGGTGGTGGGCGAGGACTGGAGTGTGCCTTACCTTAAACTTGTGATACTATTCGTACTTCACGTACGTGTCCAGGCCCTAATTCCGGTGGTAGTTGCTCTTCCGGCATTCTTCACACATTTCCAGAGGGGGTGGGGGGGGGGGGCACTTTCGCCGGTAAGACATCACCACTGTGAGGGCCCCACCACATCAATCTGACACCATTGCTGGATTTGACAGCAGCACTTGATGATGGCCACCAGTGGCACGGCGGGCCTTGCAATGAAGAACTCTGGCCTATTCAATAGTCGCGAGGTTTTAAATCGCTGGTTGCAGTGGAATTGAGTTGTTGCTCTGAATACCGGGAGATCGTTGATCGATGTTCGGTCGCCGGATTGACGACCAGAGTCGTGATTTCTCACTGAATGGAGTGGGCCGCTTTAAAACTGCCATGGTTCACTCCGCTATCATTACGGGCGCCGCTGTATATTTGGAGTTTACGTATCTCTCCCTGTGATTGTGTGGATTTCTCTCCGGGTCCTCCAGTTTTTTTTCTTCTCTACGCAATTAGAAACGTGCATTTAGAGTAGTTTGACAGCTATACGTTTCCACGTGATGATGATGAGCCACTTCGTTGAACTATCATTTGTGGCCAGGTCGCTTCTGAAAAAGAGATGCATAGCTCAGTGGGGACTTTCCTGGTAAAGTAAAAATAGTAAAACCAATTAAAAGTAGAGTGTTTTTTTCACTTTGGGTACACCTCACTCCATTACTGTACTGGACTTGAAAGCCTGAACCGGGTCGTTCTTGCGTTTTAATAATAATAATAAAAGTGTAATACCGAGCAGGCTTCTGCAACCGATATTATCCATAATATCTATTTTTATAATTGCACAGCCAATAAGTCAGGTTTGTCACGTAAACAAAACGTGGCAATTCGTTACCAGTACAGCACACAACGATGTGTTGGAGGGTAAACCCACGATGTTTACAATTCGAGAACGACGTTCTGTCGGAAATTCCATCCAGCATCATCAGGCGGCAGCCAGGATTAACAATTTGTAAATTAAAAAAAAGCATTACATTTGTTTCACTCAAATTGAATCGCGATTAAGGACGGTGCAAGTCCATCTCTCCGTGATCCACCTCCCCCTCGTCCAAGTGGACGTTTTTACAACCCTGCATCACCCCGCGCACGCACGCGCAACATAATGATGATGATAACAATACAAGGGTGTGTTTTAACAGGGTATAACATAAACATAGCAGTAAATTGTGTAAGTGGCTCGTAAAGGATGCAGAGAGGGGAAGTGGTGAAGGAGGTGATGGAGGATGCGGCAGAGGCGTAAATAACAATGGGCCGACTGTGAGAGTCGCAATGAGCTCAACAAGTGATCTCTAGTCAGTACAATGTGTAGTTGTGTAGGTAAGGTCGCTCCTTCCTTCATGCATTGCACGTCGCTTGCCATCACCACGCTGTCTCTACAATACACAGACGGACCTGCTTAACGTTTCAAACTCAAAAGCGTTACTAAACATAATTTAAACATCAACAACAAGCAATTAAAATTTCGATTTAAAGCTTTCGTGACTGCAGGGATTCATCTTCTTGGTTCTTTCGGTAAAGTCACGTAGAAGGGAAATAATAAAATAATAAAAATAAAATATAATAAAATAATTATTATATCAGAATTATTAAAATAATAAAAATAAAACATAATAAAATAATAATTATATCAGGATTGTTATATTATTATATAATGTTTTATTTTTTTATTTTATTATTTCCCTTCTACGTGACTTTACCGAAAGAACCAAGAAGAACAACAAACAAGTCAATGCGTTCATCAATAACACTGCGCGGCCTTCACAGGGAAACACACCTATAATAGGCGACGTTTCGGGCAATGGCCCTTCGTCGCGGCACATTGCCCGATCCACAAATGCGAAGGGGACATCATCGCAGCGGTGCCACTCAGCCGCTCCTGACGCGGCTGTCTGGGCTCCACCATCGTGGTCGTCGGCTCTCAATCTGCATCAGCAACCTTGCCGAAGCAGAACAATAAGAGTACATTGGCCCTGCAATTATTCTTGTTTTGGAGGAATTATCAGGAGGTTCGTGGCCGTCATTTGGCCCTGCTTGCCCGGTCACGGCGGGGAGAGGGAGTCCTTGGCCCGACCTAAGTGCGACAAACCAACTCTTAACTCTCACTCTTCAACCCCTGTAAGCTTAATTCTAGATTTGAAGCTTTCGTGACTGCAAGGATTCATACTCTTAGGTTTTTTTCGGTAAAGTCACGTAGGTAAAAAATAAAATTAAAAGTTAATAAAAGTAATAATGGAAATAAAATAATAAATCACGACGTTTCGGAGGCATCACTTGATACAGTAAATCTGGCTGTGACGGTCCCACCTGATGACGGAGACTTGTGTTGCCTCCGAAACGTCGTGATTTATTATTTTATTTTATTTCCATTATTACTTTTATTAACTTTTAATTTTATTTTTTACCTACGTGACTTTACCGAAAAAACCCTAAGAGTATGAATCCCTGTAGCTTATACGATGGTGTGGTGTGGGGGGGGGGCATTTAGAACTTTGTGGGGGCGTGTGTGGTGGTGTTGGGGGTGGGGGCTGTACGACACAATCAATGTTAAACAAACTATACTGACATTTGAAACGCAAAAACAGAATGAGTGACGATACAATCGAACCGTGTCTGCAATGACACTTTAGCTATCTCGCTCTCATCCCTCCGTGTATATAAATAATTATTCCATTGGAACCTCATTTGCCAGTAAAAAATATGATAATTGTTTTTTTTACCCTTCTATCAGGCAACACAACTGACACCTTTTTTTTTTTACAAGGATTCATGTTTGCATAGACCACAATACCTGCAGCCATAATGCAAACAAAAAATATAACTCTAATAATATATGCACTGTCCTTGAAGTTGTTATGTTTTTTGTTTGCATTATGGCTGCAGGTATTGTGGTCTATGCAAACATGACTCCTTGTAAAAAAAGGTGTCAGTTTTGTTGCCAGATAGAAGGGTAAAAAAAACAATTATATTTTTTCTCGCAAATGAGGTTCCAATGGTGTAAATGCTTACCCCGAGCTCTCATACTCTGATGGTGCATTGTCTTTGAGTTGTGCTTCTTTTGGCGTCATCTGGTCCAACACCATGTGAGACTAAGGAAAGCTGTCTCGGGTGTGGACCAATCAACTTCAAGGACAGTGCATACATTATCAGAGTTATGTTTTTTGTTTGCATTATGGCTGCAGGTATTGTGGTCTATGCAAACATGACTTCTTGTAAAAAAAGGTGTCAGTTTTGTTGCCAGATAGAAGGGTAAAAAAACAATGATCATAAATAATTATTCTGAAGATTTATCAGGATGAGGAAGGGGTGGTGGGAGCTCAACGAACCATCGTCCTCCGGTGGCTTGTTTCTGGCAGACAACGAGGCTAGACTCGCGTGGACGTTGAACTTCTTTCGCACCGCATGTAGCCAACCGCTCTCATCGGAGGAGGTGCGGGGGGGAAACCCGCGTGAAACTAGACGCGAAAAAAAGCAGTTCTAAAGCAGTGAGTTTGTCAGCCTGGATGACGATTTAAAAGCGCACAGGTCCAGTGGATTCCTGACGTCGGAAGGAAGAGCGTTCCAGACGGCCGCAGAAACGCGCCTGAACTTGTGCGACGTGGTACCAAGCGACCTGTATCGATGGGCAGATAAACGCGGCGTTGCTCGCGGTCGTTTGGCAACAACCAGACAGAGAGCGAGGCATTGATTTTTCAAACCCGGCACTATCGGTAGACGTGACTTTGCAGTGCTGTCGACGACTAAACCGCACGTCCACCCAGTGCCCCGTTCGAGTGCCCACACCCCCCCCACACCGCATCTCTCCCCACTCCTCCCACTCTCATTATTTCTTAATTGTTTGTCTAACAGGGGCCAGGAAGTGGGGCGACTAAGAGGGCTGCTGGCTGGGGAGGTCGAGTCTGAGTTTGAGAGCGGGGAGCGGGTGAAAGTGTGGCGGTGGTGGTGATGATGGTGGTGGTGGTGGTGATGATGATGGTGGTGGTGGTGATGATGATGGTGGTAGTGCGATTCATGGGGAGCGGTAGTGTAGCGGTTGGCGCGCTGCGATTCCCACTCACGGCCAACACCAGTGACGATTATCTGAACCGGTCCTGGACCTCCCCTAGGTCGACTCGGCCTAAAATGAGTTTCCGACGTGGTGTGTAAACGTCGCCAACGGGGAGACAAAGTCGGCCGGGCGTGGTGCTGGCCACCCACCCCACTCGTGTGTCTTCTATAAGTGCTCGCTGAAAGCACTTGCCCCAACAGTCTGTGAAGGCTATACGGGGGATCTTCGCCTTTGGTGGTACGGGTGTTGTGGGCGAGGAGGGAGGGGGGGGGTGATGCTGGTTGAAGTTACGCAGGGCGATGTTTCGTGGTCGTCTTCACTCGTGACGCGCACTGATGACTTCTTGCTCCGATTTGGAGTAAAAACGTTGGCATGGAGAAATGAGCGGTCCATCTGTCCGCTTGGCCGATTGAACCTCACCACCATCAACACCATCACCATCATCATCATCGTCGTCGGCATCGGAGATTTCATGATTCTCGTCATTGTCTACATGGCTGTCGTCATCATCATCGTTGTCATCGTCGACCTCTTCGAAGTCTTGAACGTCTTCATGATCGTCTGCGGAGGTGTCTCTTGGTCGTGCCGTGCCGCGTGTTGATCGGCGTGATGTCCGACGTTTCGCTCTCAAGTGCAGGGAGCTACTTCAGGAACTAACATTTTTTTGTAACGATTTGTTCAACAAGCGGTAACATCCTGATAGCGCATCGAAAGAGCTGTTTCATCATTATCGT
The DNA here is from genome assembly GCF_964198595.1 of Lampetra fluviatilis. Lineage (NCBI taxonomy): Eukaryota > Metazoa > Chordata > Hyperoartia > Petromyzontiformes > Petromyzontidae > Lampetra > Lampetra fluviatilis. The sequence continues at coordinate 5,929,490 of NC_136315.1, forward strand.
CGTCGTCATATTAATAATCACCATCATCATCATTATCCGATCACCATCATCTTAATCATCACTCATCATCATCACCACCATAATTACGATCACCATCATCTTCATCTTAGCCATTCCCATCATCATCACCATCATTACGATCGGCATCACCCTCAGGTGAATGCAACGATGCGAAAACAATTAAGCAACTTGGGTGACGATATTAAGTAATTGCAGCGTGTTAGCAAAACATTGTCTGAAGAAGAAAACAAAAGGGCAGGAACTCCTTGCTATATCCACTTCAACAGACGCATTCACTGCACCCATATTTCATACTCGGCGTAACACGTGCTTCCTGCAATGATAATCCAGTAATAATAATGATGATATATGATGAGTTTCGCTTTGCGGGGAAGTCATCAGTGTTTGTTTTATAGCCTGGCTTACCACCTCCTAGAGTCCTAGAATAACGATAGTAAATAAAGTTGAGCTTTTGTCATTCCACTGCTGGATGATACCTCGGCATTCGCTCATCGGCGGTTTGTTTATCCATACATCGCCGTGCTGGGTTCGGTGCAACTTGGAGAAGTGGGAGCCATAGGATTAGAGAGTGCATCGAATCGGCTCAGCTATCGCTCGCCACCGATGTTAGCTGTGGTCTTGGAATCAAACTCAGGCTGCAGGCTTAGTGGTCGTCTGACCATACTTGCACCACAATTGGTACAAATTGTGAAGTGCGTGGGGGGGTTGGGGCGTGAGAGTTCTTCGCTCGCCACGCCATTGATGTTAGCCATGGCCGAAGTTACAAACTAAACTCAACTCTTTATTTTACCAGGTAAGGCCCACTGAGGGACAAAACTATTTTCAGAAGCGACCTGGCCACAAATGATAGCTAGAAAGTGGCTTATGTGGACATTTATATCAGTCAAATAGTATAAACGCATGTTCCTAAATGTGGAGGGGGAAACCGGAGGATCCGGATAGAATCCACACGACCACGGGGAGAGACACGCAAACTACAAATATACAGCAGCAGGCGTCAGGGTCGGGATCGAACCCACGGCCTCCTGTACACCAGGCGAGGTTGTTAACATCTCCTGGCCACCGCGGTGCCTACAGTGGCCTGGAATGAAAATGGGACTGCAGGCTTCAGAACGCGGCTCTGGCCCCCATAGGCAGGATGAATATCGGCCATTGGGCCTCAGGACTTTGAGCAGCACGCGAGAGTGTGCCCCTGCCGTGTTGGCTCAAGGTGGGAATAACCACGTGGCCTCATTTGACCGATGAAAATAATCGGACCCTGAGCTGGGACAGGATCGCTCCACATTGAGCCCAAAGTGTTCACACCGGAGATGAACGCTAACAACAACCCCCCTTCCTCCTCGATGTGGCCGGGACAGTCCCAAGTGATTTCAAAAATAGTTTTTTGTCCAAGTTTAAATATGCCTGGGATCGCACTAATCACGTGATACCAGAGTCGTGGGTGGGGGCTAAGCTGAGCAACGGACGGGGCTGGCCACGTGACCGGGTGCCCGGTTTGAGCCTCCCAAATATAAAGATGTCAAGCCGCAGTGTTGTCGCTGGTGATCGAACTCGTTTTACCCTGTGCCCTCGAGCGCGTTTCATTCGCTGCGAATCCATCTGTCGAGCAACTTTGCCACGCAGGCGCGTACAGTTCGCCTGCAGGCACGGTTCAGACTAAACAGACGCACCGTCGAGCAGGGGAGGAGGGGGGGTAGATGAAAACAGCCCAGGTGACACAAAGGGATTAGAAGTGTAAATAAGGCAGGGAGGGCTTAGAAAACGGTGCTGCAACCAGGGACACGCGGACGAAGGTGGGTAATTATTAATCGCGGTGGTTAATTCAGGACGCGTTTTCAAAAAGTCGTGTGGTTTTTTTGTTGTCGTCTTCCTCCCCACTGCCGGCACGAGTGGTGGCGGTGACAATTCCATGCTGTGATGAGAGGGACAGGTGTGTGCAGTCCGTGGTACAGGAAGTGGGCTTTTCTTTCGCTTAAATCTACAAACCAAACTAATAATGGCAATTCGTTAACCGGGGCACACCTCAAGTGAATCTCAAGATTCATGTTCAAGAGGGTCCTGCTACAACCCCGATGATAGAAACCCCCGCCACACGCTGGGAGCGAGGTGGTGACCCTCAGCGACGCTACCGCTTTGCACACAGCTCACAGCACCCAGCCTACAGCACCTGGCAAGCCACTGCGCTCACTTGCGCATACAAAGACACCGACAAAGAACCCCCGTATAGCCTCAACATACTGTTGGGGCAAGTGCTGTGAGCGAGAACCTGTGAAGGCCGGCACGGCGCACGAGGGAGTGGGTGGCCAGCGCCACGCCCGGCCGCTTTTGTCTCCCCAGTGGCGATGTTTACACACCGCACCAGGTAGCCGGTTGAGGCTGAGTCAACCTAGGGGAGGCCCAGGACCGGTTCAGACATTCGCCACCGATGTTGGCCGTGAGCCGGAATCGAACTCGGACCGCCGGGTTTTGTAGCGCAGCGCGCTAACCGCTACACTACCGCTCCCCCACACTTGTGTATGCACACACACACACTTGTGTTTATACACACACTTGTTTATACACACACACTTGTGTATACAGACACACACACACTTGTTTATACACACACACTTGTGTGTATGCACACACACGCACAGACACTTGTGTGTACACACACATACACTTGTGTGTGTGTGTACACACACACACGTGTGTACACACAAATACACAGACACTTGTGTGTAAACACACACACACTTGTGTGTACACACACACACACTTGTGTATACACACACAGCACAAAGGAACAATACAACAACAATCACAAAAAGTTATGCGAGTGGATATATAAATAAATCACCCTAATGCCAGGCAATGATTGATTTGTCTGTGGTCTCGCACCATGTGGAACGGTTCTCGCGAGGACCCTCGGGCCAAGCCCCTGGGTTCAGTTTTCGGTCCGAGACGGGGGCGCTCTGAGCAAGTTCGCATTGTGGGGTCACGAGCAGGCGGGGGCGAGGCTATTTATTTATTGACTTACTTTAGCCCCCTTGGTGTTTAATGTACGGTGGGGAGGGGAGGTTAGCCAGGTCATGGTGGTGGCGGTGGGGAGATGGAGTGTGTGGAGGAGGAGTGTGTGGAGGACGAGGAGTGTGTGGAGGAGTGTGCAGGAGGAGGAGTGCGTTGATGAGGAGTGTGTGGAGGAGTGTGTTGATGAGGAGGAGTGTGTGGATGAGGAGTGTGGATGAGGAGTGTGTTGAGGTGTGCGTGCAGCAGAAGGAGACATCGTGGGGGGGAGCGACGTCGCAGCGGTGATCGCTACGAACCCCAGCGAGCCCGAGTTCCGATTCCCGCTCACGGCCACCAACGCCAGTGACGTTAATCCGAACTGCCCCTGGGCCTCCCCTCGGTCGACTCAGCCTTAAATGAGTACCTGGTGCGACGTGTAAACATCGCCACTGGGGAGACAAAGGGGGACCCGGACAGGGTGCTGGACCACCCACCCACCCATCCCCTTGTGTACCGTGCCCGGGACACATAGGTGCTACTCGCTAACAGCATTGCCCCAGCAGTCTGTGAAAGTCTCTATACGGGCGGGAATCTTTGTTTTTGGAGTGAGGCATTGAGTACTCCTAAAGCTATAAACTAATTTTATTGTACCGAGTAAGGCCCACTGAGCTGTATAGCTCTTTTTCAGAAGCAACCTGGCTATCACGAATGATCGCTCAACGGAAGTGGCTTATCACGTGGAAAGTTGTAGCAGCCCAAACGCTCTAAACGCGTGATGTCGATTCTAAATGTGGAGGGGAAAACCGGCGGACCCGGAGAAAACCCCACGCGACCAGCGGGAGGTGAAGGGGGAGGTGGAGAGGCAGACACGCAGACTCCAAATATACAGCAGCAGGCGTCAGGGTCGGGATCGAACTCACGAACCTCCTGTAAGCCAGGCGAGGCAGCTAACGTCTCCTAGCCACCGTGGTGGAAGGGGAAGAGGACGAGGAGGAGGAGGGTCAACGGCGTGGCCCCGGTTGCCGGGCATCGCTCGTGTAATCATTCCCGGGTGCCTCCAGGCCGCATCTTTCATCCGCGCGTAATTGCGCGCTGACGTTCCCCACCCATCGCCTCTCCCGCCTCTCTCTCTCTCCCTGCCCACCGCTCGCTCACAACGCCTCCCCATGTTAGGCACCCGGTCCCCTGCTCGTGCGTCGCGCGCGTCTGCCGGGGTCGTCTCGCGCGGATAGCCCCCGGGGTCTGTCCCGCGGCCTCCACGTGGTGTGGCTCGCAGTGCACCTAGGCTGGCACAGGACGCCGCGGCTGGCGAGGGCGGCGGAGTCCACGCCGCTGCTTAATGGCGAAGAGCGGCTGTTGCGGCTTAATGTGTGTACGTGTACGCGGAGAGAGAGAGAGAGAGAGCGTGTACGTGTACGAGGAGAGAGAGAGAGAGCGCGTACGTGCTCGCACGTGTTTCGTACGCGGGTCACGAGACAGACAGACAGACTTCCTCGCTCACAAAGGCCCTAATTGGCAGGTGTGATTGTGACACTGGACAAATGTGCTAATGGCATTTCCCCTGCAAACTTGGGGCTGCTGCTGCTGCTCTGCGGTTTCATGGAAAAACAATTCTTGTTGCACCCCCCTCCCCCCCCACATGATTTCCTAGGGGGGAAAAAGTTCATTTAACACCCACGCCCTCCCTCCCTCCCCTCCCCTCCATCGTCCGGCGACTAACACGTGATCGCGCGACGGCGACGTGGGGTCCAGGGCTTCACATCAGCCGGGGAATGTCCAGGTGACAGTGAACCGCACCGTATCTCCGCATTCCCGACGCACCACATCCAGTATACCAGTCGCGACGGCGGTGGCTACTTACTGCATAGTCACGTGCCACCTACTCCAGTCTTATCAGCCACCCATAAAATTATCGTCGAGAATTTAAGCCGTGCACAATGAGAGAGCGAGAGCGAGAGAGAGATATTTTACTGGGAGTAATTCACTGGGGAGAAGACATTAAGAGTAGGCAGCAACAGGGCAGAGAGAGAGAGAGAGAAAGAATACAGCAAAATTATGGCAGAGGTGCAAGTGAAGACACTCACAGGCAGCTATTTCAGTAATACAAAAGAGAGGCCATGGAGCGAAACGTCAGACGTCATGCCGAACATCGCTGGGGTGCAACAAGAAAAGCGCAGCGGAGAGACATGGATGGCGAGTGATGTCTGACCCGTCCATCAACGCCGCCTCAAACCAGCGCGGCCTGACAACCCCATCACGACCCACACGGCGTGGTGGAGGTGAGGGGGTGTGGGTGGAGGGGGGCGGAGTGGGGTGGGGGGGGTGGCTTCATCCAACAGTGGATTGATTTGTAACAAGTCTGCAAGCTGTGCACACATCCGCTCCAGTTTGAGCGCGGCGCGCAAAGTTCAACAACGGAGAGACCGCCTTTACTTTTGTCTGTTTGCACCAGCAGGATGCGGCGAAATGATTTTTTAATTAACGCTCAATTGCTAGACGTGGATCGTGGTGGGGTTATGGGTGGGTAGGCGGGGGGGGCGTGCGTGGGCGGAGAGCGGTGACAGCTGCCCCGTATTTGCGGGTGGTCTGATTGAGAGGCATCACAGACGCCGGAGGGCCTGGAATCGGTGACGCGGGAAGTGACACGCACCAATCGCTCTCCATTTGCTCTCCCCCCGCTCTCCCCCGCTCTCCTTCCGCTCTCCCCCCGCTCTCTCGCCCGCGTATCTGCACCTGTAGCGGTGAATCGATACAAAACTATTTAAGTGTAATCTACATTTGTTTTTCTAATTCACCAAGTCAAGGCACACTGAGCTGCACGGCTCTTTTTGAGAAGCGACCTGCCCACAAATGACAGCCTAACGAGAAGTGGCTTATCATCACGTCGAAATTTATGGCAGGAGCGAAATACTCTAAACGGGCGATGTTGACGCTAAATGTGGAAGGGGGAAAACAAACGGAGGACCCGGAGAGAGACACGCAAACTCCAAATATACAGCAGCGGCAGGCGTCAGGGTCGTGATTGAACCCACGACCTCCTGTATACCAGGCGAGGGAGTTAACATCTCCTAGCCACCGTGATGATGATGAAAGATAGAGATGAAATCTCCAAATATGTAGCAGGCGTCAGGGGTCGGGATCGAACCGACGACCTCCTGTATACCAGGCGAGGGAGTTAACATCTCACCACGGAGAGAGATAGAGACGCAAACACCAAATATACAGCAGGCGTCAGGGGTCGGGATTGAACCCACGACTTCCTGTATACCAGGCGAGCGAGTTGACATCTCACCACCGTGGCGTCCCAATACCGATCGGAGCCCCCCATGGGGTTTGCAGTTCCTGGCCCACGGTTTCCTCGAACAGCCCTGGCACCACTACAGTCGATGGGGAACGTGTGACGGGTCCACTGCCGCTCACCGTGCCATTCGAGCCGGCGCGACCGGCGGAAATGAGAAACGACGCGAAGATTACAGATAAATAAATAACATTGCATCAAACCGGAGAGTTCTTCCGTGTGACTGTCCGATGTCATTGAAAAGATTACATCGTTTTTTTTGTCTCTCCGTGCTTCACCAGCTCTTCGCCGATGCACTTTCGGTTGTACCCACCCAAGTGTTGTTCGACATGATGTCCGATGGTTCGTGCCGAGAGCTTCTTCAGGAAATTATGTGAACGGCTTGCCCTCTCCCGCGATTATTTAGTGTTGCCCGCTGCTGCTGCTGCTGCTGCTGCTTGTTCCAGCAGTGAGTTTTTATTCCATAACTATAATGTCATAGTGAAGCACCATTTAACTTTCATTCCGTGTGGAAGATATTAAAGAACCCGTGACATGGTTTGCAAGATTAGTCCATTGCGTGCCAGTGTATTATGAGGTCAAATTGCACATTGAAAAGTTGTTCTTAACTTAAAAATAACTGCCTCTATGACATTTGCCGAGGCCTATTTCGCAAAAGATGCAATGCATTTTTGCGCCGTCTCACCAACTTTATTTAATCACAACAACAACAACTTACAGCCGCGAGGTCATGGCCTACCACGTTGTTCAAGGGAGTCGTTTGACGTTACTTCGCCACGTCTGTCAATGCCGGGGTTGGGCGAATGGAAACGGAGAGTCGCGTGCAGAGGTGACTCGGCAAATGACGTGAACCATGACTGGGAATCAAACTCAGGTGAGTGGCCAGGTTCGTAGGATGTGCGGCTGGGGAGTGCCCACTGCCCCACAATCCCGGCTATCTAAACACAGATCGTTGTTTTGAAGAATAAGAAGAAGAAAAAATTCCAAACATTTGGTAACGATTATCAGCGTCGTTACCTCTGGCAAATGTAGGGAGTCCAAACAAAAATAATCCGCTATCTTACGGGGGAAATGAAAGAGAAACTCGTGGCAATTTCCAAACGGGTTTCGACTTGAAGTCATCATCGTTGGGTTTGTACCAAAGGGGGTGGGGGGGGTGGTACAAGGGGCAAAGTGACCCCATGAGGGTGACATCAACCAAACGCGCCAGTACGCACAACAAAACCTTCACAGCGATCATCCTCAGTAAGAGTCATAGGCGCTGAGGCTGAGTGATTACAGGCGTCGTGCGTCTCAACCACGGAACTTTGTGGGGGGGCTGATGGGCCGGGGTGGGGGGCTTTCAGTACGCCCAGCATAACAACCTCAGGATCCCACCTTTCTCCGCCTGAAGAAGAAGATTCCATGCCGGGTGACGCTGTCCTTGCCTCGGGGGGGGGGGGGGGAAGGGGGGGCGGCCACGTGGGTTCGCAGGCGCGCAATACCACAGTGAGAGTATTTTCATCTGCCCCCCACGCCCCCCGTCGAATGTCTCAACAAATCGGGCCGATATTTTTCGGACATCGACGTTTGCTTTTGTGAGTCACGTGACTGGCACGTGGTGCGTCTGTTGTGCCGTTGTCGTGCCCTGCGAATCCCTTGCTCCCCGTTCTTTGGACGTTTGCGAACAAGAGCTTTACAGCTCATCGGATTCCTCCCAGTTTAAATAAATATTTACAAATGTGTTTGTGTGTATATATTTAATGTTCACTCTTCTGCACTGTTTGCCGTGCATGATAGCCTGCTGGGCAGCAGCAGCAGCATCAGATAAAAGGGTACGATGCGAGAGTGAAGCGGAAGGGCCGGTGAAGCGAATGAACGGAGGAAAGTGGGTTAAAAAAAGAAGAAAGAATGACACCAACGTGTCGTCAGTCGTTTTTTGTTGTTTCCCCCTTTCGCGTTGTGCATTCTCTCCTCCCCTCCCTCCCTCCCTCTCTCTTCGAAGCTGGCGTTCAGACTTTGGAGAAGGCGATTGTTGTGCGGGCACCCTGGCTGTAACGATATATTACATCAGAACCGCCGTGCTCTTAGCGAAGTCATCTCAAACGTAAACAGACGCCGGGATCGCCATAACATCGCGCACTTCAGTTGACGCTTGCGAGGCCCACATTGCGATACAAATTGAAGGCCTATATGGGCAGCCTTTTGGGGAGTGTGTGTGTGTGTGTTTGAAAAGGCACACTCGTATAACCACCAACGCAGTAGCACTCTCAAACCGTTCTGTCTTGGCTCATTTAGTAAACGTTGGGTGGGGTGTAATGGGGGTTCAACGCACGGGACTCGCAATCCCGAGGGCGCTGGTTCGTGTGTATGTACGTTGAACTTCTTTCGCACCGTATGTGGCCAACTGTGCTAAATCAGAGGTGCGGGGAAAGGAGAACAAACTCGACAACAAAAAGTTTGTCAATGTAGACGATTTAAAAGTGCACATCTCCAGTGGCTTCCTCGGCAGGAAGAGCGTTCCAGACGGCCGCAGAAGCACATCTGAAAGCGTAGCGCGATGCAGTGACCACCGCCTTTGTTTGATTACTCCACCGTCGTGTACCTGTCTGTCTGTGTGTGGAGCGGTGGTGTAGCGGTTAGCGCGCTGCGCTTTGAACCCGGCGACCCGAGTTCGATTCCCGCTATCTGAACCGGTCCCGGGCCTCCCCTAGGTCGACTCGGCCTCAAATGAGTACCTGGTGCGGTGTGTAAACATTGCCAATGGGGAGACAAAGGCGGTCAGGTATGGTGCTGGCAACCCACCCCCTCGTGTACCATTCCGGCCTTCATAGGTGCTCGCTAACAGCACTTGCCCCTGCAGTCTGTTAAGGCTACACGGGGGATCTTTGTGTGAGACGCATCTCACGTTGATGCAAAGAGTCGCTCATGTCGTTGGAGCCCTCTTGTAAACGAGTCATGAGACTCCGTAAGGCGAGATGTTAACTCCCTCGCCTGGTATGCGGGAGGTTGTGGGTTTGAATCCCGACCCTGAAGCCTGCTGCTGTATACTTTGAGTTTGCGTGTTTCTCCAGGTCCTCCGGTTTTTTCCCTCGACATTTAGCATCAACGCCGCGCACTTAAAAGTGTTTGGCGGCTATACATTTCCACCGGATAAGCCACTCCGTTGAGCTATCATTTGTGGTCAGGTCGCTTCTGAAAGAGAACTGTATATCTCAGTGGGCCTTACTTGGTGAAGCGAACAAAAAGAAAATCACGGGCATTATGATGATAATTTCTCACAGCGTGGCAGCGAAAATGATGGTGCAATTTTATTAAATCCCCACCACCACCACCCTCTGTCCAGCCAGAAGCATAAATGAGTTATCCCATGTGTGGTTCATCGGCAGGTCGCGCGTGGTGGGGCCAAGTGTGGGTGCCACCACCTCTTCTGAGACACGTGACCAGTGTGGAAGAGTAGACCGAATACCCTGCACTAGAGGGGCTGGGGGTGGGGGCTCTCTTACGGCTGCCTCTAGAGGAGGGGCCTCCCTTCCGCCAGCGGTGTCGTGAGCGAGCAATTGCAGGGGCCACGCCGCCCTCTTTACACTTTGTTGTTTTGTAAAAAGGTAAATCGATGTTGGGCTGCGCGTGGGAGGGAGGCACTCGGTGAAATTGAATCAGAATGTGGCACACGCGGCGGCCAAAAGTGTCATTCTATTACTTGCGATGGTTTTTATTTGCTGTTGTTGCCCACTTAGAGGCGGAACCGATAAGGAGCCAGAGCGCTCTCGCCGTGCCGGTCGCCCCGTAATCACGTTACGTTGAAAGTCACAACGTGTGTTTTTGGTATTTATTTCTTTATTCTTTGGCTCGGCTGGCAGAGTGGGCAACTTATATCGGAGGGATGCTCTGATTACTCCGTGTTCTTCCCCATCCATCACCGAGGCACGGTCACTGTTAAACTATAAACGGTTTTATTCCCTTTTACCAGGTACGGCCCACTGAGCTTCGTAGATCTTTTTTTCAGAAGTGATCTGCCCACGAATGAAGTGGTTTATGTGGAAATTTATAGCAGCCAAATACGCTTAATGCATGATGTTGATTCTAAATGTGGAGGGAAAAACCTGAGGACCTGGAGAAAAATCCACGCGACCACGGGGAGAGAGACACGCAGACTTCAAATATACAGCAGGCGTCAGGGGTCGGGATCAAACCCACGACCTCCTGCATACCAGGCGAGGTAGTTAACATCTCCTAGCCACCGTGGTGCTCGTAACGACGTCAGCGGCACGGCTATAGGCTTCTGCGGCCTGCCGGGCCGAGCCAGGCTGACTTGGCGTGGCTCGGTTGTGTAGTGGAAACAAAGGAGGGGTGGGTGGGGTCTCGGGTTTTTTGGTTCTGTTCAATTCCATGGTCGGGGGGCGGCGGTGGGAGGGGGTCCTCTCTCTCTGGAGCACCTCTGGCCGTCTCGCAAGAGAGAGAGGGAGGGAAGGAGAGAGCTGGCTGTTCGCCACGCTTGGTGATTCCTTCCAGAGCAACGCGGAAAATGAATTTCATCTCCAGCGTCTATTGAAATTATTATCGCCGTACCAGCGAAATTTGTAAAATTTTCCACATTTGCCCGCAGCAGGCTTCTGGGCTAATAAACTTTCCCACCGACCTCCTGCCCCCCCCCCCCCCCGCCATCTCATCCCATTGCAAATGTCCTTTTTTAAATCCTTTATATTAAGTTCGCTTGCTTGCGTGCTTGCTTGCGTGCTTGCGTGCTTGCTTGCTTGCTTACGACCATGCAAATCTTTCGGTCGTTTTTAAACCCACTTCCCGTGATCTAATCGAGCTGACATTTTCCACACAGACTCGTTGTGCGAGACAATTAATGTTCGTGAAAAAAAATTCCCAAAATTTTACACTTTTTAGGCAAAAAACAATTATTTTACATATATTCAAATAGAACTCATTCATGGCTTTGGCTGAACGTCACAGTGTAAGAGCCCAGAGCGTAACCCCTCCACAGGCCGTGGCGGAGTAGCGCAGTTGGTAGCGCCCTCGCTTCCCATGCCAAAGGTCGCGGGATCGATCCCCGCGTCCTCCACAGGCGAATATATTTTTAAATCCTTTATATTAAGTTCGCTGCCACGCATATAAAGGATTTATAGTGAAAAACTTTATTTTTACGGGTTATACTTGTTTACCTTGTTGACGCTGTTGCTGCTGCTGTCATCGTTTTCGCCAGCAATTGGGTATTTGAGCAACACTCGCGTCATCTGTGTCACCACGAAACCAATTTTTCGATTTAAAGCTTTCGTGGCTGCAGGGATTCATCTTCTTGGTTCTTTCGGTAAAGTCACGTAGAAGGGAAATAATAAAATAATATAAATGAAACATAATAAAATACAATTCTCACGACGTTTCGGCCACAACGCAAGCAGCCGTCCTCAGGTGCAGAACAGGTCTTTCGGAAAGACAGCGCTGTATTTTATAACGTTTAATTGATCTATTTCCCTTCTACGTGACTTTACCGAAAGAACCAAGAAAATAAACCAATTGTCCGATCTTGTTTCGATCAAATAAAATAATCACAGCATCCATCATTAACACTGACTTATAAGCATCTAATATACATAATAACAACATAATAATTGGCTGCACTTTGTCAATCTGCTGCCGTGCAGGTGTTGTGGGGGTTATTGACCCTACTTCACCACGGTGGTCAGTGCGCGTTGGTCAACTGATGTTTCAGGTCATGGCCCTTCTTCAGAGCAGAGAGAGAGAGAGTGGGCAGATAGATTGAGCAATTTGCAGCTGGGAGATCGTTACTTTGCACTGCGGAACCTCTCGAAAAAACTGGAACGTTTCAATTTGATGCACATGACAAATGAATAGTTTTGCATGTATTTATGTTGAACTTCTTTCGCACCATACGTATCCAGCCGCGCTAATCGGCGGCGCAGCGGCGGAAGGACAACAAACTTAACACGACAACAAGCAGTTCTAAAAAAAATAGTTCTCAAATCGAGATTTCAAAGCGCCATTAGCCCCAGTGGCTTCCGACCTACACACGAGCACGCCGACAAGAAGCGGTCGATTGTTTAGATTGGCGTTGTTCGATCGGGAGCGGAGTTTTTTTTTCTGTGCAAAGGGCAGCTCTTTCTGTGACGACCGCTGTGTTGTTGGTGCCAGCATGTCAATGCGATTGTCCAATGCCCGCGATCCAGACCTCGATTCGCCATCCGTTTCGGCTGTCGCTTTTTTAAATGGGCGCCATGGTGTGCGAGATGTTAACTACCTCGCCTGGTATGCAGGAGGTCGTGGGTTCGATCCCAACCCTGACGCCTGCTGCTGTATATTTGGAGTTTGCGGTGTCTCTCTCCTCGTGGTCGCGTGGATTTTTCTCCAGGTCCTCCGGTTTTACCCTACAATTTTAGAATCAACATCACGTGTTATTTGGCAGCTAAAATATATTCCCACGTGATAAACCACTTCTGTTGAGCTTTGATTTGTGGCCAAGTTACTCATGAAAATGGGCTACATAGCTCAGTGGGCCTTACCTGGTCTCTTTTGAGACACAATTCACAAGACTCTACGTTCTTGATTGACAAGATGTCTGCATGATATCACTGAAAATTGCAGCACGTGTAAAGGTTCAACTTGGGACGCTTGACACGCATGTTTTGTCAGAGTTGAGAGTTGAACAATGAAAACGTTCGAGTCAAGGTGTTGATCAAGTTTGTGGCTTTTTGACAATTGCTGCGTTGCGGTAGCCGTTAGTGATCTGTGGACTTTTATTTTATTTTATTCTTTGCGGACATTTTTGGGGGAAGAAAGTGACTCTTTTTAAATCCTTTATATTAAGTTCGCTTGCTTGCTTGCTTGCGCGCTTACGACCGTGCAAATCTTTTGGTCGTTTTTTAACCCACTTCCCGTGATCCTATCGAGCTGACATTTTGCACACAGACTCGTTGTGCGTGACAATTTATTTTCGTGAATTTTTTTTCCAAAATTGTACAATTTTGAGGGAAAAATAAATTCTATTTAATTACCAATTGCTTAATGCTGCCAGGCAATCATCTGACCCATAGGTGGCAGCCATCTCAAGCCAGAGGACGAGAGGACTCTAGCCGCCACGCATATAAAGGATTTATAGTGAAAAACTTTGTTTTTACGGGTTAATTTTTTATCCCCCCCCACTCTCAGTGGGCTTCCCCACTTGGCCGTGAAAATGTCACTCCGCCAGAGTGGACCGTCGTGTGCTCGTTTCGTGGCCCAGTCTCACGGCGACTAAAGTCTCACTTGGCAAAAGCTGATAAAAAAAACGACAGTGACTGTCAGCGGTTAAATAAAGGAGATTGATGGTGGAGCATTTTGGGAAAATCTGCTGCGAAAGTCCCAACTTTCTTAATTTCTGGTGTCACACTTCATGTTTGCATCTCACATAAAGTTGTTATTGTTGTTGTGGTTGTTCGTGTGTTGCCCTGGCCACAACACAGACGGAGGCATAGAGAGTTTTTTGGGATGATGCCCACATTTCTTTGTGTGGATCAGGGAGGGGTGGGTGGTGTGGTGGGGAGGGGGTGTCACGGGGTGGGGGGCGTGTACTATGGGGTTAGGGGGGGTACAGTGTGGGGGGTACGGCATGATGTCCGACGTTTCGCTTCACGTGCCAGCGCGCTTCCTCGAGAACTGTATCGCAGAAGCTCCCAGCGAGTGCAGTGGCTTCTCCACGTCCACGCAGGCCCAGGCAGTGGCCAGGCAGTGGCCAGGCGTGCTTGCCATGGACCTTGGTGCAAGGAATTGAATTAAATGGGGCCTCCTGCCTGCCCATTCCCCCCCTCCCCCACCTCCTCAATGCCCCCCCCCCCCCACCGCCTCCACCCCGTGGGCCCCCATTGTGGATACACCTCCTGCAGCAGGGTAGAGCGCTCCGTCGTTGTCCACACCCTCACCCCCCCCCCCAAACTCGCTCCACCCTCACCGCCAAACTCACCGTTAAACTCACCCCACGCTCACCCCACCCTCACCCCACCCTCACCGCCAAACCCACCCCACCCTCACCGCCAAACCCACCCCACCCTCACCGCCAAACTCACCCCACCCTCACCCTCACCCCACGCTCACCCCACCCTCACCCCACCCTCACCGCCAAACTCACCCCACCCTCACCCCACGCTCACCCCATCCTCACCCCACCCTCACCGCCAAACTCACCCCACCCTCACCCCACGCTCACCCCACCCTCACCCCACCCTCACCGCCAAACCCACCCCACACTCACCAGCATCTCCAGCTCGCATCCTCAAAGGGTGGTTGGCACGGAGGGCTTTTGCAGAGCAGAGAGGGGCACCACGGTGGCTATGAGATGTTAACTCCCTCACCTAGTACGCGGGAGGTCGTGGATTCGATCCCGACCCTGACGCCTGCTGCTGCATATTTGGAGTTTGCGTGTTTCTCTCCTCGTGGCGGCGTGGATTTTTCTCCGGGTCCTCCGCTGTTTCCCCTCCACATTTAGAACGAACATCACCTCGCGTCGAGGGAATTTGACTGCTGTACATTGGCACGTGGGCTGTCGTTTGTGGCCAGGTCGCTTCTAAAAACAGCTACGTAGCTCCGTGGGCCTTGACCTGGCGAAATAAAATAGAGAGAGGACCCGTAGGCTTTCGCGACCAATATTATTCATAATCAACGTTTTTGGGTTTAGATCGCGTTATTTATCAATGTGTCGTAACCCTCCACCACCCGACACGGCCAATCGGTAAAAAAGTGTCACGTTGACAAAAGACAAATAGTTCACTGCTTTAGCCCACCGGTGTGTTGAAGCGTTAAACCACAACATTTACAATTTGAGTACGACGTTTCGCTGGTAATTGCATCCAGCATTATCGGGCAATTCGCCAGAATGGTGAGGGGCTCTGCTGTGTCTCCCGGTCTTTTTTTACTGATTGGCCGTGTCGGGTGGTGGAGGGTTACGACACATTTATAAATAACGCGATCTAAACCCAAAAACGTTGATTATGAGAGAGGACCGTTTTCACGTTGTCTAAATATCTTCTTTCGATGCCCTTTGTTTGTCCACTGCTGGATGAGGGGCTGCATCCCACGCCGTGCCGGGTCTTTGGGAACTATTTGACCATACTTCACCACGCTGGTCAGTGCAGGTGGGTGAATTAGCTGGGGAAGGGGGCAGAGACTCGTGCAGCTATCACCGATGTTAGCCATGGATGGGAATCGAACTCGGGTCATCTGGTTTATAACAGTGCGCTAACCACTGCACCACCGCTCCATCCAAGGATTCATATAAAGCTGGTTAAATGATAGTGGTGCTGGCTTTGACACTCCCTCGTGTGTCATGGCTGGCCTTAATAGGTGCTCGCTAACAGCACTTGCCCCGACGGTCTGTATGACTAAACGGTGGGATATTTGCGTGTGTGTGTGTGTGTATGTGCGGATTGTGGTGTGGGAGAGTGAGAAAGAGAGAGTGTGTGTCAGTGTGTGTGTGTACTCTGTGGTATGGTAGTGTATGCCGCAGTGTCAATCACCCAAAGCAAACATGACGCTGGGAAATCTGTGCATGCCACTCAGCACGCTTGTCCCGTTCATTCGGTTAATCTGATTACACCTCCCCCACACCCAAATACAAAGATCCCCCCCCCCCACCCGTATAGCCTAAACAGACTGTTGGGGCAAGCACTAATAGCGAGCACCTATGACGACACACGAGTGGGTGGGTGGCCAAGACCACGCCCGGCTGCCTTTGTCTCCCCAGTGGCGATGTTTACACAGCGCACCAGGTACTCATTTGAGGCTGAGTCGACCTAGCGGAGGCACATGACCGGTTCAGATAATCGTCACTGGTGTTGGCCGTGAGCGGGAATCGAACTCGGGTCGTCCAGGATCGTAGCGCAGCACAGCGCTAACCGCTACACCACCGCTCCCCCTCCCCCCACATTCCCCCCCACCATATTCCCCTTGCCCCACCCCCACCACATCTGAAAGTTCTAAAGTCTGCTTCACTCACCATTGTGCAAATCCGCTCACTCGCGCACCAGCAATTACAGGAAGTGGACGTGTTTATTATAATTATTATTATTACTCCGCTTGGAAATCCTCACGGAGTCTCAGCACTCGTTTTAAAGAGGTTTTCCTGCCAGGTTTTTTTCACAGCAAGTGGCCGGGGGGGGGGCTGTCGATGTATATTCCGTCTTTGCGGTGTGATGATTTTTTTTTCTCTTTCCATTGGCTAATTTGGACCGTGACACCGGCACACAATGAAACCACTCTTGCGAATGACGTCACGGGATCTTTAACGTCCACTGCGAAGCAGATGGCTCCCATCTTTGTGGCTGTTCCACACCGCAATCTTCATTGATGCGGGCGACCGCTGGATTCGAACCATCAAGCGGCGAGCACTAGGCCGTGTCACGGCCATGCGCCGTGGTGGCTAGGAGATGTTAACTCCCTCGCCTGGTACGCGGGAGGTCGTGGGTTCGATCCCGACCCTGACGCCTGCTGCTGCTGTATATTTGGAGTTTGCGGCGTCTCTCTCTCTCATCATCATCACGGTGGCTAGGAGATGTTAACAACCTCGCCTGGTATACACGAGGTCGTGGGTTCTATCCCAACCCTGACGCCTGCTGCTGTATATTTGGAGTTGGCGTGTCTCTCTCTCTCCCCGTGGTCTCGTGGATTTTTCTCCGGGTCCTCCGGGTTTTTGTCCTCCACGTTTCGAACCAACATCAACGCGTTCAGAGTGTTTGGCCGCCGTACATTTCCACGTGATGATAATTATGATAAGCCGCTTCGTTGAGCTATCATTTGTGGCCAGGTATCTTCTTTAAAAAGAGCTGGATAGCTCAGTGGGCCTTACCTGGTAAAATAAAAACGTGAGTTTTTGTCGACGTTCGTTCGTAAGTGTACGAGTAGCTCGCCAACAGCACTTGCCCCAACAGTCCGTTGAAGGCTACACGCCAAATCATTGCCTTTGTTAGGGGCCGTCCATAAATGACGTCACACACCTAAGGGGGGGGTCAGACATTTGTGACGATGTGTGACGAGGGGGGGGGGTTTGAGAAATGTGACGTCACATCAAAATGCGCAACTTGAAATAAATATAGACAACACGTTCTGCTTAATTAAATAGACTTTTTAATACATGTTTTCTCCTACATCATCAGAGTGCAGCAGCAGCGCCACATGAAATACGCACTACAATGACAATAGTTTAAAGCGATTTGAAGCATGTTTTATTTTCAAAATGAAAATATGGTTTTGGGGGGGGGGGGGGGGCAGAGCTTTGTGACGTCATATTTGAGTGGGGGGTGGGTGCTGACTTTTTTTGACGCCGTGTGACGAAGGGGGGGGGAGTTAAAAAATCGTCCAAAATCGCGTGACGTCATTTATGGACGGCCCCTTACGGCTGCACCACGAACCCTCGCGAGCCAGAGTTTAATTCCCGTCACCACGGCTAGCGTGAGTGGTGAGTGGGTGAGCATCGTTTCCTGGGCCTCCCTGAGATCAACACATTCACGAGCAAGGCCCCCCTTGGTGTGCAAGCGCCATAAACATTTGAACCGGGGGGGGGGGGGGCGGGGGGGGGACAAAGTGACGATTTTGCCATAACAGACTTGGTAGGCGCTCCCCGCTGACGGCAACGCTCAGCAAAGTCCCGTGGTGTTGGCGGCGGCGTGGGAGCTACACGGGGGACTTTTGTCTTTGTGCGCGAGCGCGCGCGTGCAGGGGAGGAGGGGGCGGTGCTGAGGGGGGCGGCGGGGTGGAGCTCTTTATTTATTTATTAAATCAAGCGCCTTGGCTCGAGCACAATTCTCTCGTTGTGCGGTGTCCAACGTTAAATTAGCGTACAGTGCACCGGGCTTGGAGGGCTCTCTCTGGGTGCTGTGTCCGTCCGTCTTGTAAAACGTGGCTCCATAATCGTGCGCAATTCTTTGTTTAGCACCCTCAACCGGCCAAAAAAATAAAATTAGCGTTTGGTCGTGGAAGATTAATCATGGCAATGATTAGGGATTGAGTTCATCCCGGGGTCTGTCAGCGTTTGGGACACGTGTGTTCCCCACGCCTGTCACGCATCATCCAGGATACATCTCGCAGTGACCAGGGCGTGATGCTGTGTTGCATGTGCGTACGTTGAACTTCTTTCGCACACCGTTGCACAGCCAACAGTTAAAAATCGCAAGGGGTCGTCCATAAATGACGTCACGCACCTAGGGGCGGGGGGTCAGATATTTGTGACGATGTGCGACGAGGGGGGGGGGGTGTTGAGAAATGTGACGTCACATCAAAATGCGCAACTTTAAATAAATATAGACAACACGTTCTAGTTAATTAAATAGACTTTTTAATTCATGTTTTCTCCTACAACATCAGAGTGCAGCGCCACATTAAACACACACGACAATGACAATAGTTTAAAGCGATTTGAAGCATGTTTTATTTTTGTTTGGGGAGGGGGGGGGCAGAGCTTCGTGACGTCATATTTGAGGGGGGGGGTCTGACTTTTTGTGACGCCTTGTGACGAGGGGGGGGGGGTCAAAAATCGTCCAAAATCGCGTGACGTCATTTATGGACGGCCCCCAAGGTGCTGCTTATCGCGCACCCACTCCTAAAGTGTCTTCATTAAAACCGCGCTGAGCGCGATGTTTCATTTGTTGCGGTCATTTGTTGACCGGGCTTGACTAACCGTGGTCGGGTGAAGTCCTGATTTGCTCCCAGAATCATCCATCGCTGCTAAAGGCACCTCCTGTATCAGAGAGAGAGAGAGAAAGAGAACAGGCATGTTGTTGATTCTTTAACGTCCATCCACAGAATCCACGGAGTAGCAGGCTCTGGCTGTTTACCGGCATCGTGTGAAAGGCAATTGCAAGAAACGAGTGAACAAGCCTGCCCTGTCTGAAGCTCCCACTCCCTCTCGTTATTGCCGGTTGCTAAGGTTTCGAACGCCGTTTGAATTTTTTACAACGTAATAGTAAAAGTAATAAAACAAATATATGCACGCATACACAAAGAATTATATATATGAAGAAAAAAATAGTAGCATTGATGGATTGTGTGCCACGCTAATTGCCTACAGCTGTGCCTATGATCCAGAACGCCTCTCTCTCTCTCGGCGGATTCTGCGGCTAAGATTTTGTCGGACAAAATGAAATGGCATGAATAATGATTTTGTATCGAGATGGTGATGTGTGGTTAGCAGCAATAATAATATGAATCTACAATGCTAAACAAAAGCAACTGGGGTGGTGTGGAGGTGAGTTCGGGCAGGTGAGCCGTTTTTAGTTTTTATTTGTTCAACCAGGTAAGAAGTCTCGAAGAGAGTGGGGTGAGTCTGCAAAACTACGGCAATGAAGCGAAGTTAAGCAAAACATTACTTCGATCCGCGAGCAATAGAAATTGATGGATGGGTTAGTCAATGGGAAGGTGAGTGGGTGAGTGATTGTTAGTGGATTGTGAGATCAGTTTATGAGTAAGGTAGATAAATGGATAGGTGGGTAGGCACACCCAAAAACTCTACATAGAAGTTATGTTTTTGTAATTAAGTGAGTAGACGGGCAGGCAGGCGAACAAGTAGGTAGATTGTATGTAGGTGAGTAGGAATGGAGGTTGATAGGTAGATCCGTAGGAAGTTGAATAGGTAGGGATGACATTCGGCAGGCAGCCAATTAGGCAGATACGCGAGTAAGTCGGTAGATCGATAGCTGGATAGGTACGTAGGTATGCAAGCGTATAGGAAGTTGTTGTAGGCAAGTATGCAGGCAGGCAGGTAGGTACTGGATGTATGTTCCCTTTATTTAAACCAGGCGGAAGCCCTTGCAGACAATGGGGTCTATTTCACAAGAGAGGTCTGCGTTGAGAGGTAGAGAAATTTTTTTTTGAAGGGGAAAAAAATCTTGTGCACAGTAACAACATAACGTAGTGGGAGTGAATGCAAACCAAAATCATGGAGAAAGAAAATAACATTGTCACGATGTGACGTTACGCAATAAAACATCGAGCGATATAGACGTCTTTGCAACAACAAAAACAATTACTCGAAAACGTGCGAACTAAAAAACGAGAACTTTCTCTCTCTCCGCTGCTGGATTAAGGCCTCCGCATGCCGTCGCGAAAAAAAGTGTAACATGGTATCATTCGATTCACCATCATCATCATCATCTTCTTGGTTCTTTCGGTAAAGTCACGTAGAAGGGAAATAATAAAATAATAAAAATAAAACATAATAAAATCAAATAATTCTCACGACGTTTTTTTATTTTATTATGTTTAATTTTTATTATTTTATTATTTTCCTTCTACGTGACTTTACCGAAAGAACCAAGAAGATGAATCCCTGCAGTCACGAAAGCTTTAAATCGAAAATTAAATCCTCATCATCGTCGTCCGCCATGGTCATTCCGCTGCTGGATGGAAGCCTACGCAATGTAAAAAACAAAAAATCGACACGTCACCCGCCACGTGGATCGCTCGGGTTTAGAGCTTGGCTCAAGACGGACGCAGAATTCATCCCACGGTGATTGCCCCCCCTCCCCCCCTACCGGCTCGTGTGTCCGTGCATGCCCCACGGTGGGCAGGCCGCCTCGATACGGAATACTCGCGGCACAGTTAATTATGGCTGTATGTGCACGCTTCACTTGAACGGTGCACGGTTCAGGTGTCTCCTTACCTTGGCACCGCTCCGCTGATTCAAGATAAACATGCGAATGGACAGACATGCGTGGTACACTCACTCATCGGCTGTGCGTGTACAACGTGGTGTGTGTGTGTGTGCGGGAGGTTTACACATCGCACCGGGTACCCATTTGAGGCTGAGTCGACCTAGGGGAGGACCATGCCTGGTTCTGATAGGGGACAAAGGCGGCCTGGCGTGGTGTTGGCCACCCCACCCCTTCGTGCACTGTGCCGGCCTTCATAGGTGCTCGCTAACAGCACTTTCCCCAACAGTCTTCATAGGCCATGTTGGGGGATCTTCGTCTTAATCTTTGTTTACTAAATGTGCACAGTCTCGACGGATCTCAGAAGCTCAGCATGGTTGGGCCTGGTTAGTTGCTCGTATGGGAGACTGCCTGACATTGCCATGGATTCCTGAAACTATCTGTGCGGCGTTAATGAAGTGTTACATGCATGGAGGGTGGTTACAGGGTGGTCCTGATTTATTGCCACGTGAAGGCAAACCACTCGATGATGGGATCGGCCAAACATTCCGCACCTCCGATGAGCACGGTCGGCTACGCACGGCGCGAAAGAAGTTCAACGTGCCGTGTATCCCGAAGTGGAATGTGACAGGACCCTCCTGAAAAAGATGCTTGAGACTCGGCGAGACATTCCTCGCGTAAATGAAGGGCATTATTGTTCACATTACGTGTTATTCCTTTTAT
The DNA here is from genome assembly GCF_964198595.1 of Lampetra fluviatilis. Taxonomy (NCBI): domain Eukaryota; kingdom Metazoa; phylum Chordata; class Hyperoartia; order Petromyzontiformes; family Petromyzontidae; genus Lampetra; species Lampetra fluviatilis. The sequence goes on from NC_136315.1 coordinate 5,951,138, forward strand.
TGTGAGTGCTAAAATAACACTTGTGTTTGTGTTAAATAAATAAATAAATCGCAACCGAAAATTTACTCGCTGCCAATGCGTGTAAACTCTATCCTGCCGAGCAAAAAAAAAAAATCGGTTTCAAAATATTTATATGCACAACTCCGACCCATAACGACCAACTCGCCGCTCCAAACAACGGCTACTATTCACGTCCTCGCTACCTCGACACAGGTATCTTTGCAGTTTGGCGCGACGTACTACTGAAGTTCAGTTGGGGGCCCGGGCAAGACGATGGAGTGGGTCTGCCTGTACGCACCTATTTCGAAGTTCTTTCGCACCGCACGTAGCCAACCGCGCTAATCGTCGGTATGGCGGAAGGACAACACACTAAACGCAGCATGCGGTTCTAAATAAACGAGTTTTCAATTTAGATTTAAAAGCGCATAGCTCCAGTGGCTTCCTAATATCGGCCGGGAGAGCGTTCCAGACGGCCGCAGAAGCGCGTCTGAAAGCGACACGCGATGCGGTGACCACCGCCTTGGTTCATCGCCACGGCTGCCTGTGCCAGGCCAGGTGGAATATGAGGCCGAGTGAAGTGTCGAAGAAGGCCTCGCTGGCAGGAGGAGGTCTTGGGACAGACCCAGCAGATGCCATGGGTTGGCTGACTGAGATGACCGGTAGATGCAGCACCAGCTGTGCCCCCCCTCCCCACCACAGTACCAACTTGCTGTACTTTAGCCACCCGGTACTCCGCTCGTTGTTTTGAGCGTTACTCCGTTGTTGTTGGAGGGCGACTGCCTCCAACTGCCCAGCAGCAGCAGTGTCCTTCACGAGCCTCCTCCATCGAAGCCGATCTTGACACCGCTGGTACCAGCAAGTCCACTCAGCTCCACATCCTCCCGCACCGCATCAGCTCCATCTCGTCTCTAGCCCGTGTCGTGCCCGTTTAGCCCCCTCTATGCGGCCAAACAGAAGCTGCTTGGGCACGCGGTGACTGGGGATGCGGGCTACATGACCCAGGCATGCAAGTGCAAGTACCTGTGCAAGTACACATTGCAAATCGCCGCTTAACGCGGGGGAAAGCGTTCCTGAAGTTTACCGTGTACAGCAAACTCGCGTGGTATAACAGTAATGGTGTTTTACACGTCTCTTTTTGAAAGGTGTTGTGTTTATATTATGATTGCTGTGCGTATGCTCTGTGTGAGAGTCATTTATTGCAATATAAAGTGTGTGACAGAGAAGCGAGAAAGAGAGGGAGAGAGACACGGCGAGTGACAGCACGATAGTTGATGATGAGACGATGCCACGCATAGAGAGACGCTGGAACGAAGATTGAGGAGGAAGATGTTTTCACGCTGTGTATCACAACATGGAACTACTACACAGTGCCAGCGAGATGTTAACTACCTCGCCTGGTATACAGGAGGTCGTGAGTTCGATCCGGACCCTGACGCCTGCTGCTGTATATTTGGAGTTTGCGGTGTCTCTCTCTCTCTTCCCCCGTGGTTTGCGTGGATTTTTCTCTGGGCCCTACGGTTTTTTCCCCCTCCACATTTAGAATCAACATCGCGCGTTCAGAGTGTTTGGCTGCTCTACATTTCCACGTGGTGGGCCACTTCGTTGAGCTGTCATTTGCGTGGTCAGGTCGCTTCTGAAAAGGAACTACAGAGCTTAGTGGGCCCTTACCTGGAAAAATAAAAAAAATAGTTTAGCTGAACTCCGCATCACCAAACGGCATGTGAACGCGTGTTCAACGGGGATTTATTGTACGCTGAATGTGTACGCGTATCTACACAAGGTGTGTATTGTGTGCACAATATGCTTGTAAATATTTAGACAGGAATGTTAAGTGCTTCACACTTTTATTTGTTCCTCCAATGAATACAGAAACTCGCACAAGGACAAAGACCCCATCACCCCCCCCCCCCATCATAGCCTTCAGCAGGCTGTTGGGGCAAGTGCTGTTAGCGAGCACCTGTGAAGGCCAGCACGGCACACGAAGCGGTGGGTGGCCAACACCGCACCCGGCCGCCTTTGTCTCCCCAGTGACGATGTTTACACATCGCACCAGGTACTCATTTGAGGCCGAGTCGATCTAGGGGTAGGCCCAGGACCGGTTCAGATAATCGTCACCGGCATTGGCCAAGTTCGTAACGCAGTGCGCTAAAACCGTTGTGCCACCGCTCCCCACACGCGCGCGCGCACACGTGCACAGGCATGCTCGCTGTGTGAACAGAGCGACTCCGTTGTTCTTGAGTAACCCCCCAAATCCCTGGATGCAGACTCGAGTCACGTGCCCACTGAATGTCCGTGGCTCCGGCGAGCTTTGTCCCGTGGCGTCCGTCGTTATTTTGAGCGACGCGGCAGCGATTGAAAAATCTGAAAGTAAATCCCGTACAACGCAACTTCTTCTTCTCCCGTACGGCGAATGTCGATTAATAGCAACAACAATTTCACATTCGGGTGGTCAAGCCAGATATAACCGCGTCAGGAGTATTAGGAGTCTATCGCTGTGATGATGTCTCCTCCGTATTTGTGGATCGGGGCATTGCGTCGTTTATCAGTTGCACGGTCTCGGTTCTGGATGACCACGGTCGCACGCTACTGAAGAGTTTTTTTTTTAAACAACGAAACTGATATCGGCCCAAACTTCCCCCGTGTTAACATCACAAATTATATACATTCAAGTTGTACTCAAGCGGGATTCCGCGCACTGGCAACATTGCGCTCCCGACTACGGCAAAAACTCAGAATCTTTATTTCGACTGCAGGAGGAATCCGATGAGCTATGAAGCTCTTTTTCACACACGTCCAGTAGGGGCGGCTCAGCAAAGCTGGGCAGGACCCTCTTGAGAAGGAGTCTCGAGACTTTGGTGAGGCTTTTACTGGGTAAACAAGCGTAATGAAAAGTTTAATAAAATAATGACAGCTGCGCTGGTATTTTTTGTTGCAATGCAGACTATATATAACTATATAAACCAACGGGTGCAGAAACAAATCTGCACATCACGATTCGCATTTTCTTTTGAACCCAAAAATTTGAAAATATGTTGTCCAAAAGTGCAGGGCATAATTTGTAATTTATTTATTTCACCGACGTGACTTTGCCGAAAGAACCAAAGAGTATACATGGAGAGACAGAAAGGAATAATTATACATGCGTTTTAAAATCCACTGCTGGATGAAGGCCTCTAACCACGCAGCATCGTTAATGGGGGAGGGGGTTATTTGACCATGCTTCACCACGATGGTCGGTGAAGCAGCGGGGAGGGGGGGAATCTATGACCCTTTCAGACAATGCTCGCCACTGATAGATGTGAGCCTTGGACGGGAATCGAACTCGGGTGGCTGGAATTCGTAGCACGGCTCATGTAAACCACACAGCTGCACTGCGTAGTGTGTGTGTGTATCGGAGCGGGTTGGCACTCGCTAACAGCACTTGCCACCGAAGGTCTGTCCAGGCTATACGGTGGATTTTTGTCTTTGTTATAGTGTGGGGCAGTGACGATATGCTCGCTAACAAACAGCACTTGCCCCCAGAAGTCTGTACAGGCTATACGGGGGATCTCTGTCTTTGCGCATATATATATAATTTATGTGACTCCCACGGCGTGCCCGTCAACATGCGCGCCACACTCCCAGCACAAGCGTGCTTTTGTTTGCCCGAGGCTGTTTCTCTTACCTTGGGACCCGAAGGGTATTTCACTACGGAAAATACCACAGCCCAGACTCAACGCTCACACACACGTACACGCGTGTGTGTGCGTGTGTACGTGTGTGTAGTGTGTGTGTGTGTTGTGTTTAGGTCTAAACTTGCTTGGCTGTGTCCCCGTGCATGTGTTTGCGTGTTTTTATTTAATAACGGCACTCACCCCAACAGTCTGTTCAGGCTATGGGGAGGGGGGGGGGTGATCTTTGTGTGTATTTATGGGGAGCGGTAGCGCAGCGGTTAGCGTGCTGCATGCACTACGAACCGCTCACGGCCACCAACACCAATGACGATTATCTGAACCGGTCCTGGGCCTACCCCCTAGGTCGACTCGGCCTCAAATGAGTACCTGGTGTGGTGTGCGAACATCGCCGCTAGGGAGACGAAGGCGGCCGGGCGGTGGTGCTGGTCACCCACCGCATCACATGGTATGGTGGCTTTCATAGGTGCTCGCGAACAGCACTTGCCCCTATATTGTGTTCAGCCTCCACGAGGGGGTCTGTGTCTTTGTGTGAATGCGTGCGGTGTGCTTCAGTTGCCCCGATGCCACGCCACGATCCCACGCCACCCGAGTTCAATTCCGGACAATGGTCCACAACCTCCATCGTTATCAGCAGCAGTAGCCTTGATCATCAATCCACTGCTGGATGAGGGTTCTCGCTAAGATGTCGCCATCTTCCACGGTTCTGCGATGCAACAATCCACCTGGCACCTCGGCACACGGGCAGATTTCATCGCTCCATCTCCCTCGGTGGACGTGATCTTGGACGCGATTCTTGGCTGCCCGCTCCCTGTCACTAATATTGACCATCAGCTGACACCCTATCTAACGAGGTGTCCTGTCCAAACCCACCACTTTCTTAATAGTTTGCATTGCAGCTTTAAACATCCGTCAGTTTCGCTTATCCACGCGCTCCTCTTTCTGTCTCTCGATGTAATTCCAAGCATTGTGCTGCCTGCCTCTCGCGTCGTTCGCGTAAACCATCACCACGTGACACTCCACTCGTCATCCTCGCAGCACAGATGGCGGTAACCGCGTCATCATCATCGCGCTGCGCTTTCAGATGCGCTTCTGCGGCCGTCTGGAACGCTCTTCCATCCGATATTAGGAAGCCACTGGAGCTATGGACTTTGAAATGATCTAGATTGAAAACGCATTTCGTTAGAACTGCTTTTTGTGTTTAGTTTGTTGTCCTTCCCCCCGCACCTCCGATTAGCACGGTTGGCTACGTACGGTGCAAAAGAAGTTCGACATACGTAATACAACATACAACATACATAGAACAACCATTGGTACTTGGCATCTGGACATGACACCTGGCTTCGGTATCCCATGACATCGACAGAGACTAAATATACAAACATCTAAATATATATACCTGGTGAGGTGCAGTCAACATCACCACTGGGGAGACAAAGGTGGCCGGGAATGTGGGAATGACTGGGGTTGGGTTGGCCACACAACCCCGTCATGTGTAGTGCCGTCTGTGACAATGTCTTCCTCTGTTCGTTCTTAATAACAATAATAATACTAATTTAGACTTATAACACGCCACACAATTTGCTCACTCTCAGAGAGAGAGAGATGTTTTTAGCCAATGAACGAGTCTTTAAATACGTGGGAGGAGAAACCCGCAGTGCCCGCAGAACCCGGAGAAAGGCCAGGCGCGTGCGAGGGGGCAACACTCGATTACATACAGAAGGGGGCGGGCGACGTTAATCCGCGCGCCGCGCTGTGCCGCGTCCTCCTGACGGGCCAGGGTACGGCCACCTCCTCGACGCCCATGGGAAGGGAGTTTCGCTACATTCGTGTGATCCACGAACTCCCCGCCAAGTCGGTGCTAGATTGCAGTTCTAGGAGTTGCGCGTTTATAAATGTGCCTTCTTACTCGCAGGCCGCGTGCGGTGGAGCCACCGCCGCCCAGTGCAGGATATAAACAAAGGAAACATTTGTTACAATAATTCACCCGAAGTGTGTGCTTAAATATAAACACACACACACACTAGACGTGTAATGATGCTTTGATTCATCGCAGAATGTAACATCTCTGCGCTCGCCAATCCACGCACTGAGCCGTAGGGGCAAGAATCGGCGTTCGGTTAATGGGACGCGACGCGCTGTGGATACCCCGATTTACAGCAACAATACAACAACAATACAACAACAATACAACAACAATACAACAACAATACAACAACAACAATACAACAACAATACAACAACAATACAACAACAATACAACAACAATACAACAACAATACAACAACAATACAACAACAATACTGCAACAATACAACAACAATACAACAACAATACAGCAACAATACAGCAACAATACAGCAACAATACAACAACAATACAACAACAATACAACAACAATACAACAACAATACAAACGAAATGGCAAGAATCCATTCGTGAATTTGATCGGATCGCCCGAGCGGCCGGCATTGAACCGATTCAGCCGCGATTCTCAACAAAGACAAAGATCCCCCGTATAGCCTTGAACAGACTGTCAGGGCAAGTGCTGTTAGCGAGCGCCTGGGAAGGCCGGCACGGCACACGAGGGGGTGGATGGTCAGCATCGCGCTCGGCTGCCTTTGTCTCCCCGGTGGCGATGTTTACACATCGGTACTCAATTGAGGCCGAGTTCGACCTCGGGGAGGCCCAGGACCGGTTCAGATAATCGTCGCTGGTGTTAGTGACCGTGAGCTGGAATCGAACTCGGGTTCGCATTGGCTACACTACCGCTCCCCACCTATTACAACAACGTCCACCATTCTCCGCTAAGTCGCGGTGACGTAACCACGGCGCTTGTGCCAGGCTAGGTGCACCTCGAATCCGCGTGTCACAGTGTCCGGGGCTCGCTGACAGGAGGTCACGGGACAGACCCAGGTGCCGTGGGTTGACCGACCGAGATGACTGGCAGTTCGAACCTATTACACACGCGCGCACACCCGTTAATGTTTTTTTGTTTGTCTCCTAATGGCCTCGAATGTGACCCCCATCTGCGGCGAAAGCGTCTGCGGGGCATTAAACATTTACGCGGCGATGCTTCCCAATTTGCGCGTTGCGCGCCTCTTGGTTTCGCAGCTGTCAATTCTCGATGAAACATTCATGCGTCAGACCTTGGCGAGGATTGCGGGGTTAAGTGCGCACTCACGGCCGCTGTTCAGCGCTTTTCTCGCCGAGACTTTGCATCATTCAGCAATTTATTCGCAAATTGCGGCAACTTCTGCTTTTTTATTATTCATGTCGCCGTCGTCAACGCAGTTCCTCTTCACGTTGTCGCGGTGGTGCTCGGCGGAGTAATGTGGAATTGCACGTGCGATTTCCCCCCCTCCCTCCCCGCCAGCCCTGTCAAGCTCTCTGTGTCTGACCGCATCCCCCTCTCCCCCACCCCCCCCACCCCCAGACTTCCCATGTTGAAGGACGTTAGTTTGACATTCAGATTGCGGCGGGGACGATTTAAAAAAAAGCCGTGATGGGATGTGGAAGCATTCAAAGGCGTTCCTGTGTTCATCGGGGGGTCTAAAACGTTTGCATTTGAACCAGATTGTACCGCAGAATAATTACGAATGTAACAATTAACCCCCCCCCCACTCCCCGCAACCCCCCCTCCCCGCCCCCCCCCCCACATGGCCATTGCAGACTGTAGGGGTAAATGTTGTTCGCGAGCACCTATTAAGGCCAGCACGTCCAGCCGCCACCGTCTCCCGAGCAGGCGATGTGCACACACCGCAACACGCGGGCACTCGATCAAGGCTGAGTCGACCTAGGGGAGGCCCAGGACCAGGTTCAGGGATTCGCCACCGAAGTTGGCTCCCAACGGGAGTGGAATCGGCGGTCCGCTGGGTGTCGTAGGGCATTGCAGCGCTAACCGCTGCGCCACCGCTCCCCCACGATGAACCCCAACACCCCACTCCGCGCGCGGCCATTCGTCCGCAGCGACTCGGCTTCGCGATGACATTCAGGAATCGCTTTTTATCGCCGTATTTGTATCGTTGCTCTATTCACGTTTTCATCTCCGCTGTTTCCCGAAATGTGACGTCAGCACGTCATTTGCGTGTGAAGGTGCACGTGGTCACATTTTCGATTTCATTCAAAGTATGTCAGCAGGGAGGGCACAATTTAGAAACTGGAAATGAATCTCGGGTGGAGTTACACCCCGGTTTTACGTCGGGGGATGCGTCACCGAGAGGTGTGACGACGAACGTCGAAACGACGTCGATCAAAGAAGCGACTTGCAGGGTAGCAGTCGTGGTACGTGGCAGACGATGCCGTCTGCGACGTGAGTGTGGGGGGGGGGGTCGAGGCGACGCATATCGGGTGGCGGTGTTAATTAAAATCTATTTTCTTTCGGATTTACGTAGCGCGCTTTCCAGGGCGCTTTCATCAAGCGAGGACGTATTGACGAAACGACGAAGGGAAAGGCGTACATCGGGGTATCGCTGCATCGGATGGTCATGGATGCTGATTTAGATTGTGAGCAATTTCCGAAATATGGATTTATAAACTCTAAACTACTAAACTGAACTATATTTTTATGTCAGCGGGTAACGCCTCCAGCTACATATAGCTTTTTTTCAGAAGCGACCTGGCCACAAATGATAGCTCGATGGGGAATGGCTTATAATCGTGTTGAAAAGTACATCAGCCAAATACTCTGAACGCTTGTTTCAAAATTGTGGAGGGGTAAAAAACCGGAGGACCCGAGCAAAAATCCACGCGTCCACGGGGAAAAAAAGAACACGCACACTCCAATCACACAAACAGGCGTCATGGTCACGATCGAACCCACGACCTCCTGCATGACAGGCGAGGGAGTTAACATCTTGCCATTGTGGCACCCGATTGAGGGTTCACCACCCTGCCCACCACCCCTCCACACCCCCCCCCCACCCTGGGTAGTGAGTACTCCCTGGGCTCTCCAGACTCATGGCGCTTGAAGCCAAACTCCCGTTTGTGGAATTGACCCAACACTGAAACTATTTTTTATTTATTTCATTTTTTATCACGTAAGGCCCACTGAGCTCTTTGTTAGACGCGACCTGGCCACGAGTGATAGCCCAACGAAGCGGCTTTATTATCATGGCTGGGATTTATTTTTTGCAGCCAAATAATACTCAGCAGCAGCAGAGGGGGCCCTCTTGAAAAACGGAGACAATCTTGAAATTCAGTGAGGCCTTTAGGGGGAAGCGGGGATGGGGGCGAGGGCTATTTTTGGTTGTTTTTATTGTTAATATACTTTGGCTTTTTTATTTGAAACACGTTTCAAAGTTTGCGAGAGACATTGTTTTGTAACATTTGGACGAAAGCGTTAGAAATGCCGCGTGTGCAATGGCAGTCGCTCTCTCTTTTTATTTTCTGTGCTCTCTCTCTCCCCACTCCCCACACTCTCTCCCCACTCTCTCTCTTCCTCTCTCCCCACACTCTCCCCACACTCTCTCTCCCCACTCTCTCTCCTCACACACTCTCTCCCCACTCTCCCCACATTCTCTCCCCTCTCTCCCCACACTCTCTCTCCCCACTCTCTCTCCCCACTCCCCATACTCTCTCCCCACACTCTCTCCCCACACTCTCTCCCTCCCCTCTCTCTCCTCACACTCTCTCTCCCCACTCTCCCCACATTCTCTCCCCACTCTCCCCACACTCCCTCCCCCCACTCTCTCTCCTCACACACTCTCTCCCCACTCTCCCCACATTCTCTCCCCACTCTCCCCACACTCTCTCCCCCCCACTCTCCCCACATTCTCTCCCCACTCTCCCCACACTCTCCCCCCACTCTCTCCCTCCCCTCTCTCTCCGTGTGCCTGCAGAGAGTTGCTTCCCTTCTGCGCCTCTCCATTGTGGTTACTCGCGCCTCGCCGCCCTCTCCCCCACGCCGAGTTTTGTTGCCTCGTCAAGAGACGTGTGAACACTCTGCTGGGGGTCATGACCCCCCCCCCGACGCCCCCCCCGCCCCCCTTTCCTACCCACACCCACGGTTACACTGCCCCCCCCCCCAGATCTCACCTCCTTCCCCACTCCATCACCCCCCCACCCTCCCCACCATCTCGTTCCGCTCCCCTACCCCGACTTCTCCACCCCCCCTCCCCAAACCCCAACTCCACCGCCACCGCTCCCTGCTCGTTACCGCGATTCTTCCCGGCTGCTGCGGTGATGAACGCACGTGGGGGGTGGGGGGGGGGGGTGGGGGGGGGCCTGGGGGGGCCCCTTCGTGTGCTCGTTAGTGCCAATTAATCGGGAGTGCATCGCGCTCAAATTGGCGAAACACACCCTTCGTCTAACCCACCCTCCCCCTGCTCCTCCATCCCCTCTGTTCTCATTAAAAGTTTAATTTCGTTTTCCAGAAGAAAAACAACAACCCCAGACGCCCGTCAGTCACTCTTGTACAGACACACGAGGCATTCAAGGGAATTTCATTAAACATTCGGAGGAGGGAGACTGCGGGGAGACATTCCCCGACCAGCGTGTTGTGTTGCGCGTGTGTGGCGTGGCTGCAGCCGACGGCGTGAACTGAGTTGGTTCGTTGTTTAGCCCACGGCAGAGGTCGCAAACGGGTTTTGATTCCTTACCCGTACCCGTACCCGGCCGCACCAGGGTCGCAAATGGGTAACCGTACCCGGCCGGGTACGGTTAGCCATGTATCGGGTAGTGTACGGGTATCGGGTACCCGGTTGCGACCTCTGGCCCACGGGGGTTAGCCGGTTCGGAGTGCAGTTAGTCCCGAACTCCTTGTGGGCTTGGAAAGCCCCGGGGGTGGGTGGTGGGGTGGAGGGGTATGGTGGGGACTAAAGGGGCACTTTGCCCAGGTCTCGCAGACAAGAGGGGAGCCCACAACAGGGCCTGTACATGTCTGTCTTTGGTGGATTCTTTACTGCACGCTTTCATTTAACTCACTCTGTCTGTTGTTGTATCCTCAAATCTTGTAACTCAATTTTAACCCACTTCCCAACGTGGTATCGACTGCAAACTCGGTGTACTCATGTCATACTGATGACAATGCTATATTCTATCATAAAAAAGAAAAATATGTTTAAACATTCTTTTGGCTTGGGTCTAATCGTCCATCGTAAACTGACGTTGGCTGTAATTGGCCACGGTCCCTTACGTTGTGGCAAGCTTCGGGGCCACTTGCTGGAGTCGTGGAGTTCTTCCATTACTCCAGTACATTTCATAAAAGCGTGTGTTAAAAAAAAGTTCGATTAAATATTACTTATTTTATATTTAGAATCTTAATTTTTAGACTAGAGGAATCCGGTGAGCTTATGAGGCTCTTGTTCAGAGATTTCCAGCATTCTGACCTCCAGAAACCTCTGGGCGATCTGAGGACCCCCCCCTCACCCATCCTGTTTTCTTTGTATTTAAAAAACAATAATGAGCAGATATCCCTCATTTTTATAGGGCGCCGTGGTGGCGAGATGTTAACTCCCTCGCCTGTTATGCAGGAGGTCATGGGGGATCAATGCCGACACAGACACCTGCTGTATATTGGGAGTTTGCGTGTCTCTCTCCCCGAGGTAGCGTGGATTTTTCTCTGGGTTCTCCGGTTTTCCCCTCCACATTTAGAATCAACATCATGCGTTTAGAGTATTTGGCTGCTATTATACATTTCCAAATGATGATGATGATGATAAGCCACTTCGTTGAGCTATCGTTTGTGGCCAGGTCGCTTCTGAAAAAGAGCTACACAGCTCAGTGAGCCTTACCTAGTAAAATAAAAAATCTAAATAAGACCTCCAATCTGCGTCTCCGCATATAGATACAATTACGTTTCAGTCCCGTCAGCTTAATCGGCTTTCCAGACCAAATACCATCCAGCGGCGCAAGCAAAACACTGGACTGGATTTTCACCTGCGAGGTATCGTCAGCAGCATCAGGCCTGTCAACGGATGAAGGCCTCTCAAAGGCGTCGCGATGTTCGTTGGAATCCGGCGGCTGTAGTAAATCGACCTCTGGCACCTGCACACGAGCCGATTTCATCGTTCCATCTCTGCAGCGGATGTGTTTTTTTTTCAGGCGTGTCAGACTTTCCTTGCCATCACATTTATTTACGGCGTTGTTGACCATTGTCCGCCATGCAATAGAGCGACGATTTTTCGATCGTCCTCGGCGATAAATCTGTTAAATGCTGAGAAAAACCCATTGCAGAAACGGAAGTTATACAAAAAAATGTGTTTCTTGGAAAACGTTACAAAAATTGCATGCGTATACATGGTTTTTCATCCTTGTTACCTCTGCGGAGTGGCTCGCGCTTTGTGCGAAGACTTTGTGTTGGTAGCTAACCAGAAAGAAAACAAAGCGCGCATTGTACGGTCGCTTTGTGTCTCTGCTGCCTTCCTCCCTCGAACTCGGAAATGCTGCGGCGTTGAAATCCGAGCGTTATTTTTTCCGCCCTCTGCTTGTTTAGTAAATCCTTCTGTTCACACCCTGTCGGCTACCCCCCTCCGGCCCCCCTACACCTCGTGATGCGGCAGGATTCCTTGCCTGCTTGTTTATCCTCATCGTGTCGGAGCAACGCAAACAAGGCCCAGCAGGAATGCGCCTGCGTGTCCCTTCCTCGTCCCGTCCCGCACACCTAACCACGACCCCACCTCCCACCACACACAAACACACCGGCACCTGAGGCTCGCCCTCATTCTGCACACCTGCGCTGTCTCTCCTCGCTAAACACACGAAGAAAAGACTCCAGATCTTCGCGAGTTACAAACCCGATACTCGCCCGTGTTGTTTTGCATACCTCGCGATCCACAAGTCGCCCACCTACCCACCCACCCACCCACCGCGTGCGAGCGCCAGGCGTTGACGCTTGGATTACAGCTGTGGAGTAAAAGCCAGAACTTTGTTTCTTACGATACTAAACTTTTTCTTTGACCAGGTAGGGCCCACCTGGACTATAGAGAGCTCTTGTTTTAGAAGCGACCTGGCCGCAAATGATAGCTCAACAAAGTGACTTGTCATCACGTGGACATGTATAGCAGCGTGATGTTGATTTATAAATGTGGAGAAAACCTGAGGACCTGGAGAACACGCATACTGCACATTTACAGCAGTTGTAGGGTCGGGGTGGAACCCACGACCTCCTGCATACCAGGCGAGGTAGTTAACGTCTCACCAACGCGGCACCCAAGCGAACATCTTCCACGTCCGTGGCCCACAGCGCGCTGCGAGAGGTGCACTGGGGGGCGTGGTGTGCCGGCTTACAAAGTTAAGGCCTCGCACTTTAACACTCACACTGGCCCCCCCAGAACACTAATACTCACCCTGCAACCAGTGCCCGATCCAGCAAGTGTGGGGCCTGTAGCATATGTTATAAAGGGGCCCTAAATAAATAAGTAAAAAAAAAACACATTTTTTACTTGCAATGTAAAGTCATTATATTTTTTCATTTGCTATACAGCCAGATAATACGACAAATCGCTAACCTTAAACACCCAGTCCTTCGTAAACGTTGAAGGCGGTATAGTACTGTAGTAATAGAGCAAGTGCAGAATCACTGAACCGGAATTGACAGCTTGAAAGCATTTAGCGCGGGGCCCTTGAAAGTGTGGGGCCCGTATCATATGTGGCTACTTTTGTACGAGGATAATCCGGCACTGCCTAGAACGTGATCCCCCGCCCCCCTTACCGCCGGCCGTACCACTCGTACGAATAGCCTTTAGGTCTAACGCTCACACGAGGTAACTCGGCGAGACCAGAGGGTTGGTTGCACGTGACTGGAAGTAAAAAGACAAAACATTTCCATGGCATAATGTCCTTCGCGGAATTAACACCGTCGGAAATGACACCGTCAGAAATCACACTGCCGTGGAGGTTCTTCCAGTGTTGGGTTTGGTGCCACCTCTGAGCGAGGCGTGGGGTAATGTAAAGAGGTAATTGCCCGCAGAGCCGTCCCGAGGAGTAACGGAGAATCGGGGCGAGTGCCCCGGGCCCCGCGCTGTGGGGGGCCCCACCGTTCATCGACGTCACGGTGTCACGTGATGCAATACCCCCGGTTTAGTTTGAAGCCGTCGGGAGGGGGGGTGGTGGTGGCACACGATGTGAGAACTGATGACGGTGATGCTGCTGCTGCTGCTGACGATGAGGACATACGCGTGCGTGCCTCGCGTGCCTGCGCAGCGATTTTAATCCGACTCGTGGCACCATTGGCTTAGTGGAGGTTCCGCCACGATTTGGACCGTGTGAGTCGGCGCACGCGGCGGGGGGCGCAGCGGTCGTAGCGGTCGGCGCGCCGCTGCGCTGCGAACCCGGCAACCCCAAGTTCGATTGGCGCTCACGGCCAACAACAGTGGCGATTATATGAACCGGTCCCAAGCCTCCCCTAGGTCGTCTCGGCATTAAATGAGGGCCTTGTGGTGTGTGTGTATACATCAGCGCTGGGGAGACGAAGCCGGCCGGGCGTGGTGCTGTGCATCCACACCCACGTGTGTCGTTCCGGCCTTCATAGGTGCTGCTCGCTAACAGCACTTGTCCCAACAGTCTGTTACAGGCTATACGAGGGGGCGGCTCTTTGTCTTTGTAGTTTAGTGATGAGAGCGCTGAGCCAAGAAACTGGCAAGATAAGTTTTGATTCCCAGCCGCGGATCAGATGGGTTGGCGGTGCGATATCTAAACCTCCCCTAGGTTGACTCAGACTGAAATAATTTAGCTAATACATTTGTGTACAGATCTGCACTGGGGATACAAAGATGGCCATGCATGGAGCTGGCCACACTGCCCCTTCATGCACCATACCAGCCTTAATAGGTGCTCGCTAACAGCGTTTTTTCCCAACAGCCAGTATGGCTCAACAAGGGGAACTTTGTCTGTGTGTGTGTGTGTGTTTGTGGGTGTTATGGCATATATAATGGCCCATAACAAATATATATTTTTAAACATTTAACCTCAAGCCAATTCTGTGCAGTCATTATAAATGAAGAAAGAGGCCCTGGACCCAGCCTGGCACCCGAGCCAAATACGACGTATCACTTGAGCATTCATATAACGGCTGATTTGTAATCGTTCGAATTAAACAGACATTTTCCAGCGATCGCCCTCGGCCATGACCTATCCACTGCTGAATGAAGGCCTACCGGAGCTGTCCCCATCTCTCATTGTCTCACGATGCGATAATTCATCAGATTCCGTCGCTCCATCTCTGCGATGGACGTGACCCGGCTGAGCGGCGGTGGCAGAGCCGCGCGGTGGAAGCACAGTTTGGTCGAACAATGCCCACCCACCGGAACACTGTGGGTCTGCCTTCAACCATAAATGGTTATCGTTGATACGACACATTGTACGGTGAACAACGGTGTAACATCGCCGTGTTTATTGTTTTGTTTGTGCCTGCAGCGTGCAAGGGAGAGTGACCAACAATCAACAGAGAAGCGGAGACGCGACCCAAAATCCCTCGCTGGGTCGGCCACGACCTCCCATCACACAGAGCTCGTCACAGCCACGACTCCGGGCCGAACGCTCCTGCCCACGACCCATGACCCACAACCCTCGCGGAAACCCTCGCCAATCTCGGCAACACAAATCCCGCGACTCGTCTCGGAGGCCCATCCTGACACGCACGCGACGTCGCCGCAGCGTCTTCTTGCGCCAGGCTAGGTGCACTTCCGAGGCCACGTGACGCGCGCGCAAAAACGAGGACCGCGCGCGCGCACGTGCGACGAGTGGGAAGGCTGCGAGGAGGACGGAGGGCGAAGAGCGTCAAGCCTGGGACTGTTGACGTGGAGGAGGTGGAAGAGGAGGTGGAGGAGGAGGTTGTGGGGGCCGCAGCCGCCATGCGGAAGCTCCAGGGGCCAGGGAGTCTCGCTCTGTGGGTCCTGCTGCTGCTCGTCGCCACGCAGGCCGACGGTGAGCCGCGACGGGTGGGAGGATGCGGTTGGTGGATCGCAGAGGGATATTTGTGTATGTGTCAGATTGCTTCAGAACAGAGGTCGCAAACGGGTTTTGATTCTTTACCCGTACCCGGCCGCACCAGGGTCGCAAACGGGTACCCGATTGTGACCTATGGGATGAAGCCATGTTGCAGGCGCGGGTGGGTTGATTCTAGGAACTTGAATTGTGAGAAGAGACAAGACGTTGGGAAATGAGTGACAAACGGTTACTCACCAGTGACTCACGGCCCTACCCGTACCCGTACCCGGCCGCACCAGGGTCGCAAACGGGTACCCGTACCTGTACCGGGTAGCCGGGTATCGGGTAGGGTACGGGTATCGGGTACCCGATTGCGACCTCTGCTTCAGAAGCATTTATACTGCAGGAGGAATCCGATGAGCTGTGAAGCTCTTCAACAAACGACGCAAAAACACGACAGCAGTGCAAAGCAGAGAAAGGGTAAACAAGCCGCGCGCTAAAAATAAATAGAATCAAACCCCATGGATGGAATCAACGGAGGCGTCGTGTACAGAGGGTGGCGTCAGTGTCGAGGCAGTACAGCAAGTGGGTCGCCAATCCATCTAATCTGAGCACGCACCTTGAGAGTACGTTGGCTTGTAGTGTACACGACACGCGTGGGGCATCGTCGCTCGGTGCGATTGGCAGATTGCGAATCGACAGGGAGTTGTTTGACCGCTGTGCACTTCCACGTGGTAAGCCACTTCGTTGAGCCATCGCTTGTGTGATGGCCAGGTCGCTTCTGAAAAAGACAGCTATGTAGCTCAATGGGCCTTGCTTGGTAAAATGAAATGATGGTTTAGTTTGATCGTTGAATGTTACATCAGGCAAACCGAGTTTACTCTCGGACATAAAGACGTCTATGCTGCAGGTGTCTCAATAATGGTGAGGGGGCCCTTGTGGTGGGTGGAGATGGGCGGGGCAGTCACGGTGCAGAGAGAGGCCCCCCCATATTATTCGCAACCCGCACATCCGATGTAGCATGCTTGGCTACGTAGGGTGCGAAAGAAGTTCAACAAACATCGGTGTTCTTTGTTGCTTGGCTCGCGGGCCGCTGGCTGCCCCTTGGTGACCTTTCGTGCGGCCCCTGACAATTCACAAATGTTGAGAACACCACCCCCATCATCATCATCATCGTGTTGCTGTGAAAGCCAACAGTGGTTTCAAATGGTGTGGCGGCCCTCGCTCACAATGACGATGTCTTACCGGCGAAAGTTGCCCCCCCCTCTGAAAATTAGTGAAGGACACTGGCGTACAGACAGACAAATATACAAACCTAATTCTAGATTTGAAGCTTTCGTGACTGCAAGTATTCATATTCTTAGGTTTTTTTCGGTAAAGTCACGTAGGTAAAAAAATAAAATTAATAAAAGTAAAATAAAATAAACGTCGTGATTTTATTTAGATTTTACTTTTATTAATTTTTATTTTTATTTTTTACCTACGTGACTTTACTGAAAAAACCTAAGAATAAGACATACAAACCACCACCACCACCACGAAGCTTTTGTTGCTGAAAAGGAATGCTGGCGATGGGGGTGGGTGGGTGGGGGAGTGAAGGCCTTGGGGATTTTAATTAGCACGACGACGATGTGTCTCGGCGCTCTCGGTCTCCCCGCAAGGGAGAGAGAGCGGAGCGGAGAATGGAAGCGGCAGGGAGAGAGAAGCGGCTTGCGACCGAGACAGCGGGAGAGTGACTGGGAGAGGAGGGAGAGGGGGGAGTGGGGGGTTGGTGGTTAGTGAAACAGACAGTGAGAGAGTAACGCTGAAGGATGAGGGCAATAGAGAGACACTTTTTTTTATTGATCGACACACAGATCGTAAGAGTGTGTGTCTGTACGTTGAAGTTCTTTCGCACCGAACGTAGCCAACAGTGATAATTGAAGGGTGCGGGGGAAGGTCAACAACCTTAACACAACGAGCAGTTAGAAAGAAAAATGAGTGTTCAAGCTAGATGATTTAAAAGTGCATAGCTGCAGTGGCTTCCTGATGTCTAGAGAGAGACGCTTAGCGGTACACGGTAAGAGTGACACGGAGAAAGACACTTCGTTTCTCAGTCTGTCTATTTCTTGAGTGTCTCTGTCGCTGTCCGCGTCACGGAGATGCACGTGGACGTAACGTCACAGAATGACTTCGACAGGGAGAGCCAAACCACAGGGAGACGGGCGACTCTGAAACGCGGACAGACTGGATGTGTGGGACAGAATGAGCAATGCAGACAATTACAGAGTGAGAATATTGATTCGTACTGGTGGAATCCAATGAGCTGCTGTGAAGATCTTTTTCACCGATGTCCGGTGACTCGCGAGAGAGATACAAAACCATTCAGCGAGGCAAGCTCGGGGAAAGAATCGGTGATTCGGAGAGGGACGGAGAAACTGATAGCACACACCGTGACGGAGAAATGTCTAGAGCGGCAGAAACACTCCGACAGACGCACAGAGATGCAAAGGAACGATGAGAAATGTAAAAGGCTTAACCCTTTCCGGCATCAAGTCGGCATTATAACCACACGTGCGCCTTGCAAAAGGCATCCATTTGGTGTGTGAACATCTTAACACTTTGTTTTTTTTTAATGCCAGAAGGGTTAAAGCCTATTCCTATATGTTTCATAATTTTGGGTAGTGGCAGAACGGGTCCCGTAGACATTAACGCAGAGAAACCCCGGGCAGACAGACGAAGAAACGCAGATAGAAAATTAATAGATCACGACGTTTCGATCGCAACACAAGCGACCCATCTCAGGCCTATGTGAGACCTTGTTTCGACAGCTTTTTCTCTCTCGCCTGAACACGGTCGCTTGTGTTGCGATCGAAACCTCGTGATCTATTAATTTTACGTGACTTTACCGAAAGAACCACAGAGCATGGATTCCTGCAGTCACGAAAGCTTCAAATCAAGATTCAGACAAAGAGACATCGGCAGACAGGGGGACAATGACCGGCAGACAGAGGCACACAGACAGACGTAAAGGGTCAAGGCGTCTCGAAGAGAGCTGGCAAGACGTCGCAGCCTTTCTCGGGCTCTCCCCCACTCCCCACACGGCCCCCTTTTGTCCCACCGCTCCTCAGGCCTGAATGGAGGATTGTCGGAGAGCGGAAGACTTCCGAATCTGCTTGCCCAGGCCAGGGTGAAGCTTGAGGGGGGAGGGGGGGGTTGTAGTCGAGGGGGATGTGGGTGTTGTCCTTGAAGGGGTTTGTGGTGGGGAGGGGGGGGTCGATTTGGAGGAGGAGGTGGGGGTGGGTGGGTTGTGGTGATGGTGGGTGGGGGTGGGGGGGGCATCTTGGCGGAGTGCTGGTGTGGGGTTTGGGAATTTTCATTGCACCGATGGAATGGAGTGTGGTGACGTGCGGTCACCGAGAGGGGAGGGCTTGGGGGTCGTGGCTCTGCATGGCGCAGCGCGAGTTTGCAAATCTCTCATGTGCCGGCGGATTGGACCGCTGCCGTGTTGGGCGCCACGGTGGCTAGGAGATGTGAACTCCGTCGCCTGGTTTACAGGAGGTCGTCGTTTCGATCCCGACCCTTGATGCCTGCTGTGTATTTGGAGTTTGCGTGTTCTATCTCTCTCTCTCTCTCCGTGGTCGCGTGGATTTTTCTCCGGGTCCTCCAGCTTTTCCCTCGAGTTTTAGAATCGGCATCACGCGTTTAGAGCGATTTGGCTGCTTGAAATGTCCACGTGATAAGCCATCTCCTTGAGCTATCATTTGGGATGCCAGGTCACTTCTGAAAAAGAGCTACGTAGCTCAGTGGACTTTACCTAGTAAATTAAAAAGAGTTTAGTTTCGTGTTGTTCGGCATGAAGTCCGACCTTTCTCTCCCTGCGCTGGGATCTTCTTAGAGTGGCCCTCCTGCAGATGCCCTGTTAACCAACTCCAGAGAAGAGCTGTACGTACATATGTTGAACTTATTTATTATGTAGACAACCGTGCCAATCGGAGGTGTGGGGGAAGGACAACAAACTCAACGCAACAAGCAGGTCTCATAAATAATTGAGTTTTCAATCTAGACGACGAGTGAGAAGTGCATAGCTCCTAATATCAGATAGGAAAGAGCGTTCCAGACGGCCGCAGAAGCGCATCTGAACGAGCGCGATCCAGCTGACCGTCTTTGTTCGTTGGCCAGCCAACAGCGGCTGCTGCTGCGAGGATGACCGGAGGTTCGCGTGATGATTCGTGCTCCGTGGCGAGACCGGCGAGCTTTTGTGGTTCGAATCGTCCGTCGGGCACCGTGCCGAACTCCGCACTGTGCGGTCGCGTCGCGCGTTCACTCCTCTGCGGGCATCTGCGATTCGCCGAAGTCCACCGAGGATATGGAGCGATGAAATCATCTTGCGTGCGGTTGCTAGGCGGAGGATTATGTATGTTGTATGTATGTTGTTTGTATGTTGTTTTTATGTATGTTGAACTTCCTTTGCGCCGTACGTAGCCAACCGTGCTAATCGGAGGTGCGGGGGAAGGACAACAAACTTAACAGCTCTAAAGACATTAGTTTTCGTTGTAGCGCTGCTACAATATTATTGTTGTTATTTAACATCGTAGTATCGTGAGAGACAGCGATAGCTTGGGCGAGGCATTCATCATGGCTGATGATGATGCTCATGGTGGTCACCGCATCACGTGCTTCCAAAAGCTTCTCCCCCGCCGTCTGGAGCGCTCTTCCATCTGACATTAGGAGCTACGCACTTTTAAATCGTCTAGATTGAAAACTAATTTCTTTAGAACTGCTTGTTGTTGTTGTCCTTCTCCCGTGACCCACGATTAGCACGTTTGACTATGTACGGTGTGAAAAAAGTTCAACACGCGTACATACGTACGATGGGTGGATTACCATCACAGTTATCTAAACAACAGTGCAATGGTTCCCAAGCGTCTCCCATCACCTCTCGTGACGAGTACATTCAAGCGGGTCCTCCTTTTCTCGGCCCGAAATGTATGGACATTGTGCCGGCGTGTTTAAGGGACGTTCCCGTGCCACGCCGCTCCTTTATGCCTCGCGTTCGCCCTAATAGGCGCTCGCTCACGACGCTTGCCCCAGTGTACGCGTGACTTTCATTTAAATTCGGCCTTTGTGCCGTAACACAAAAGACGCCGGAGAGGGTACAAAAGGATTGTGAGCATCAAAGCCAAATTGCGAAATTGTTTCACGGGGGAACTTCTATGTGAGATATCAACTCTGGTTTGTAAAACTAAACTAAAACTAAACTTTTTATTTTACCAGGTAAGGCGCACTGACCTATATAAATCTTTTTTTAGAAGCAACCTGGTTACAAATGATAGCTCAACGAAGTGGCTCATCATCTCGTGGAAATGTATAGCAGCCTAATACTCTAAACGCGTGATATTCATCCTAAATGTGGAGAGAAAAACCGGAGGACCCAAACAAAAATCCACGCGACCATGGGCAGAGAGAGACACGTAAACTCCAAATATACAGCAGCAGCAGGCGTCAGGGTTGGGATCGAACCCACGACCTCCTGTACACCAGGCGAGGTAGTTAACATCTCCTAACCACCGTGATGATGAGAGAGAGACACGCAAACTCCAAACATACAGCAGCAGGCGTCAGGGTTGGGATGGAACCCACGACCTCCTGTGTACCAGGAGAGGTAGTTAACATCTCCTAACCACCGTGATGATGATTAGAGAGAGATATGCAAACTCCAAACATACAGCAGCAGGCGTCAGGGTCGGGATCGAACCCACGACCTCCTGTATACCAGGCGAAGTAGTTAACAATTTGGTAACTGGCATGTGTTTGTGGCATGGACAGCAAGGCTTACCTTCACCTCTGTATGTCGGACCGGTTTCACTCTACTTAGGAATCATCGCTTTAGGTGACGACAGGGCCGAGCGGGGTAGTGCCCTCGCCGCTGGACCCTGTTTGAATCGAGTGGCCGCCCTGGTTAATACTGCAGGTGTGGTAATCGTAATGATACGATGCGCAGCACGTCCCGTAGAAGTTCAACATCCATTCACGAGGGACATTAAAGATCCCCGTGATGTCGTTCGCAAGAGTCGAGCCATTGTGTGCCGGCGTCAGGGTCGAAATTTCTGAAATTACCTGAAAAGTTTCTTCACTCTTTCCCATTGCGAGGCGTCTGCAAGGTCGCAGGGTTTGGTTGTCCCGTTCACCGCTCAATCTCGGAGCGCTCGAGTGGCTAAACGTTTTTTTCCATTTAGAGAGGCGTAGCAGCGCCGCTGTTTTTCAAGACATTGTCCTCGTCGCAGAGAACCATAGCGACACGACCGCCACTTTATGATAGCTGGCGCCAAACTGTGCCACACGCCCTCCCGCCTGGCCTTTTACTTCCGATTCCATAAGGATTCCGTAAGCAATCGGAAGAGAAACTGATGATGTTACACGCCCTCCCGCCCCTATTGTGAAAACTTGGCAAGACCCTTCTGACAAAAAGCCGTGAGACTTGGTGACGTCTTCCTGGGTTAACCAGCACGGTAGTCAACCGGAGTCGCTCAGTTGCCGAGTCCCACAATGCATTGTGGGCCTTGTGGGCCTTGTGTGAGGCAGCACCTTGCCATGTTTTTTTTCCTCGTGGAAATTCAAGCAATTGTCACGATCCGTGGTCGATCAGCAACTTAATTAACAAACAAAGGCGTTTGCTTTTTTTTTACACCATCCTAACTCGGGTTATTACTTCAAGCAAACGCTCTCTATTGCTAAGCCTCTCCACATTAATGTGAAAAAGTGCAGCCCTGCAATTGCTCGCTCACGCCACTGCTGGCGGACGTGGCGCTCCATTAAGGGGGTATTTGGCCTACTCTTCCACGCTCGCCATACGTCTTGAAAGAGGACCATCAACGTACACGCCTTAAAATAAAATAGATAAAGCGATGGGTTTGTTTCATACTCGTTCTCACCTTACACGGGCGCGTGCCGGTGATGGTGGTGATGATGACGACGGCGATAACGATGATCACGATAAAGAAAGGCCTTCCCCCGCCCGCGTGCTCCACAGTTTGCAAAATCAAAGCACGCGGGCTGATAAAGAGCCTAGAAACCTGAGCGGCTCACCGTGCTGATCGCACCTCCGATTTGCACGGTTGGCTACGTACGGTGCGGAAGAAGTTCAACACACGCACGTCGTGAGATGCCGTCTGCGTACTGAACTAAAGTGACTCTCAGACAGGTTCACAGTGGCCCGGGCTCAGTGTCTGTTGGTAACTTCTTAGTTTTCAAGTGTCGCCCGGCGCTTGCCATGGCATGCCGGCTGACCCAGTTGTGACGACACACGCGGCTCAGAACGATCACGTGACTCGAAATCGTAAAAGCGCACAAAGCAGCGTGGAGATCTGCCTGCGGGCTACGTGCGCTCGGATGCAGGGGAAACGTTACGCATGCACCCCGGTCACCTCTCACACCTAAAAAAACCGTCTCGAGTCGGTGTGGAAGAATTGGCCAGATAGACTCTTCTTCTTGGTTCTTTCGGTAAAGTCACGTAGAAGGGAAATAATAAAATAACAAAAATAAAACATTATAAAATACAATTCTCACGGCGTTTCGGCCACAACGCAAGCAGCCGTCCTCAGGTGAAGAACAGGTCTGTCGGAAAGACAGCGTCCCAATGAGATAGACTCTTGATAGAGTGAACTCTGCAGCTTCCTCTAGAGCAGTGGTGGGCAAGCGCGTGTGTCCGGTGGAGCTCCTCGTGGTGGCCTGGTCTCGGTGTACCTCGCCCAGTGGTCTTCACTCATTTTCAGAGAGGGGGGACACTTTGGCCGATAAGACGTCGGTGTCTTTGAAAACGATTGGGGTTTGACAGCACGATGGTGGGGGGGGGGGGTGTTCTCACATTTGTGTACTGGTGAGAGCCGCATGTCAGGGGCCGCACTAAAGGCCATCAAGGGGCTGGCAGTGTCCTGCGGGGCCTTGCAATGAACAAGGTCGCTCTAAGGGCGGCGCGTGAGGGTCACGATGAGTGTCCACGCACGATGTCGAGCTTGCGGTCTGCCGAGGCGATGGAGGGCCGCTCTTATGGCCCATCAACTCGGCTGGGTCACCCATCGCTGGCGCTCGAGCGAAGGATTTTTTTCCGGCAGCAGTGGCCTAAGGAAGTAATTGCAGGGCTACGCCTTTACCTTGTCCCAAGGATCATGAAGGGCACCTCGCTAAGTCTGGTTCTTTATGATCATTGGGCTAAGGGGAGTTTCACTGAACAGTACACTGGAGCTTTGCACTTTCAAATCGAGATTTAAAACTAATTTCTTTGGAACTGCTTTTTGTGTTAAGTTTGTTCTTCCACCGGCACCTCCGATTGAAGTACAACACACGTGCATATATACTGCCAAATCAGCAGCAGCAGCAGCATCACCAAATAATTAATTGCCTTGCGAAGGAAGAGAGCGGGGCCCTTTGTCATGCACAGGGGGAGCCTCGCTCCATTCAGTTTGTTTGGTGCAGATAATTGTTGCAAATGATTGCTTCTCTCGGCAGGCAGGGATGAGGATGAGGATGGTGGGTTCAACCAAACCGCAGGCCGGATCGGTGGAGTGACGGCCGTGGAACTCCGCCTTGAGTGCTTTAATTGCCGGCAAATTCCCGCTGGCTCTCGGTGTGGCCGTTTATTATTTCCTGTAATGCTTCGTGTCCGCCCCACACGTGGGTTTCTTTTCGTTGTCAGCTCCATTGCCCCTCGCGGTGAGTTGTTTTTTTCCGTCTGTCTGTTTACTTTTAAACGATTTAAACTAAACTTGCTTTAAATTGACCAGGTAAGGCCTACTGAGCTAGATATATCGCTCTCTTTGTGAAGCGACCTGGTTTGTGAAACTAAACTTAACCTAATCTTTTTATTTTACCAGCAAAGGCCCACTGACCAATATAGATCTTTTTTAGAAGCGACCTGGTTACAAATGATAGCTCAACGTTGTGGCTTATCATCACAGGGAAATGTAGAGCAGCCAAATACGCTAAACGCATTATGTTGAATCTAAATGTGGAGGGGAAAACCAGAGCACCCGGAGAAAGATCCACGCAACCGTGGGGAGAGAGACACCGCAAACTCCAAATACAGAGCAGGCGTCAGGGTCGGGATGGAACCCACGACCTCCTATATACCACTTTTCGAGGGTGGGGGGGGTGTCCCTTTTTGAAAAAAGAATTCACCCTGGCCTCCGAGATGCTTCAGTCTTCGTCTACAAAGTTTGGTGGTAGCTCCAGAAACAGAAAAAAGATAAAAGCGCTCCCTCGGTTTCATGAAAATAAACAAACAAATCCAGAGAGAGGCCACCAGGGAGAGAGAAACATAAAAGTAAAACTAAAAATCCAACCACATTTTGCTTATTTTTACGCGCTTTCAAAACAGTTGGAATATTCGTCTAGTTAATTCTGAATATTTATTTCACGTTTCGTTATGATGATGGTCATGATCATCATGATGTTGTCTTTGGTTTATTTATGAAGGGTGCCATGGTAGGAGATGTTAACTATCTCGCCTGGTATACAGGAGGTGGTGGGATCGATCCCGGCCATGATGCCTGTATATTTGGAGTTTGTGTGTATCTCCCCGTGATCACTTTCTCCGGGTCATCTGTTTTTTTCCTCCACATTTAGAAAATGCGTTGAAAGTATTTGGCCGCTATAAATTTCCACATGATGGTAAGCCGCTTCGTTGAGCTATCATTTGTGGCCAGGTCGCTTCTGAAAAAGAGCCACATAGCTGCTCAGTGGGGGCCCTACCTTGTAAAATAAAATAAAATCAAGAAATTGGTAACTCCATAGTGCCGTGGCACAATGAATGACCACACTGGACTTGCAATCCAGAGGTCAACCGGTTCAATCTCCCGGCACGGCACTTGAAGCAATGGTGAAAGTTGATTAAATCCTCTGTCCACCTGGGCCAGCGTGGAAGAGTAGGCCAAGTTCCCTCGAGAGGCACTCTCTAAAGCCACCGCCTGTTGGTGGGGGCCGATCCGCCAGCAGTGGGCGTGGGCAAGACGTTGCAGGGCTGCGCCTTTAACCCCGCCTCATCTACGACGCCTCAATGGACGTCGGGACTCTCTCAGGAGGGTCCCGCTACATTGGGATGTTCGGCCACGACCATCGATGCGAGCTCGGCACCGTCGTGTTTCGTCGTCGGTGCCGCCGTCCGCAGGAGGTCACCATGGCGAGAGTTTACGCCACACCTCCGATAAGCAATGGTTGGCTACGTACGGTGCGAAAGAAGTTCAACGGACGTACATACACCACCAGAGCCCCCAGCTAAGTGGCCACGCTGTAGAGCAGTACATCGCGATCGCTAAACGAGGACGATCACACGCCACGAGCTCCCCGCACAGATGGATTCGACGCATCCACGTGTGCACAGCAACAGCGCTTCAGTGGTGGTGACAGGCACAGGCGGCGGCCCGGTTACTGATGGCGATGAAGATGATGATGATGATGGATTGTTCTTTTTGTATCGTTTGTTGTAACTTTCTGACCCGCCCCTGCTTGGGCGTCTGTTAAAAAGAGCTCCACAGATCATCGGATTTCTCCAGTCTCAATCAAGATTCTCATGGTTCTGTGAGGGCTGCAGGGGCACAGTGCGATTGGTTGTTAGAAGGAGACAAACCTCCTCACCCACCACATGGCCGCCCCCTGCCGCCCCCTCTCCATGACCCATCGTGACCCTCCCCCCTGTTGTGCCGAACTTCTCATCACGCACCCCACACCACCACCACCACCACCCCCTTCGTCAGAACACTCCGGCCTCACACTCCGGGGGATTAACGTCGCTTCATTAAGCGTTTTCAAACCCTCTGCCGCCTCTCTCGTGCCCCCTCGCCGCCTTCTGTGTGTCCTTCGATCTGGGCGTCTTTTCACCGTGTGCCAGGGCAGGAGCAAGGCTCTCGCCCTCCTGCGCATGACAAAGGGACCCCCCGGCTCTCTTCCTTCATAAGGGAATTAATTCTGTGGTGGTGGTGGTGGTGGTGATGCTGATTTTGCCAGTACTGTAGTAAACACATTTAAATACACTCAAAGAAAACTAAAATACAACACCCATAAAACATGTCATGCAAGAATGTGCAAGACTAAATTATTTTGAATAATGACGTAGTGATTATCCGGCGTTTTAAAAAATCCGGCTCCTCCCCCACCCACCCGAAGCTACCGGATAATCGATGATCTACTGTATATTTATGTTGAACTTACTTCTTTCACACCGTACCTAGCCAACCACGCTAATCAGAGGTGCGGGGGAAGGACAACAAACGAAACGCAACAACAAGCAGTTTTACAGAAAAAGTATTTCAATCTCGATTATTTAAAAGTGTACCATTCCAGCGGGCAACCTAATATCGGATAGGAAAGAGCGTTCCAGACGGCCGCAGAAGCGCATCTGAATGAGCGCCATCCCGTTGACCATCTTTGTTCGGCGGCCAGCCAACAGCGGCTGCTGCTGCTACTGTGAGGATGACCGGAGGTTTGCGTGATGCTTTGTGCTTCTTGACGAGATGAGCGAGCTATTGTGGTTCGAATCGTCCGTCGGGCACCGTGCCGAACTCCGCGTTCACTTCTGCGATTCGCGCATCCGAAAGCGCCGCGCGATGATGCGGCGACCCCCGTCTTTGTCCGATGGCCGAGCCGTCGTGGATGACCCGAGGTTCGCGTGATGCTTCGTGCCCCTTGGCGAGGTCGTCGAGGTAGTGTGGCTCGTGGCGAAAGGAGAGACCACGCGGCAGAGGGCGGCCGCCACGGAGATATCGGAGCAATGAGAGCGGTTTTTGATGCGCAGGAGTGAGTTCGACTGTGGCGTCACAGGACCGCGGGCGGATTCATGGTGGCTTTGTGGGGAGTCCATCAGCCAGCAGTGGATGGACAATGGCTGATCAAGACGATGACGATGATGATTACTGAAGCAGCAAGCGTGTGCCACGTATATATATATAAATGTGCTAACTTATTTAATGATGACGCTGCGTGGCGTGTACGTTTGGTGAGAATCGTTGCTATATAACCGAGCGAGCGGGCCAAATCCAGGTAGCGCGATTGGAGACCGCCACAAAGCTCTGATGATAAATAATAAAACTAATTCATTAATTGCGACGAATCCAGGAAGCGTGTGTGTGTGTGAATGAACGCAAGATATTGTCATAAGGCATGGTCAGTCCACTGCTGGATGAAGGCCTTTCCCCAATGTGAGCTCATCATCATCAGTGCCGCCGTCCTCAGGATGTCACCTACGCGGCAGCTCTGTTATCGTCATCATCGTTACGATCGTCATCATCATCATCGTCCGTCATGGTCTGGGATGAAGGTCTTCCCCCATTTGCGCCAACGTCTCTCGCAAAGCCCCATGGTGCGATAATCCGCCTGGCACGTTGTGTGTGTGTGCGTGTGGGCGCGCGTGCGCGTGTGTGTGTGCGAGCTTTTTTTGAAGTAAACACAAAAACTAAATATAAAACTGCCGAATGCTTTCTTTGACAGAGCCGTTGAAAAACCTCGTTCTAGTCGTAAATCCGTCGACTCATCCAGAACCCAACGACACCTGCCAAGCTTGCCGTGCGC
Organism: Lampetra fluviatilis; assembly: GCF_964198595.1. Classification (NCBI taxonomy): domain Eukaryota; kingdom Metazoa; phylum Chordata; class Hyperoartia; order Petromyzontiformes; family Petromyzontidae; genus Lampetra; species Lampetra fluviatilis. The sequence continues at coordinate 5,979,217 of NC_136315.1, forward strand.
GCGTGCATCTGTGAGTGTGTGTGAGAGTGTGAGAGTGTGCGCGCGTGTGTGCGCGTGTGTCTGCCAGTGTGTGCACGTGCACACACTCACATGCATATATATATGCATGTACGTGATGCCTGTGTAGGCGTGTGTTTGTATTAGCATGTTGTGCGTGTAAGCACATTCATGCACGTTTATATGCACGTGCGTGCGTATGCATGTGTGGGGAGCGGTGGCGTAGTGGTTAGCGCACTACACAAAGAATCCTGGCGACCCGAGTTCGATTCCCGCTCACGGCCAACATTGGTGGCGAATACCTGAACCGGTCGTGCGTGGGCTTCCGCTAGGTCGACTCGGCCTCAAATGAGTACCCGGCGCGGTGTGTAAACATCAGCATTAGGGAGACAAAGGCGGCCCAGGGTGGTATTGCTCACCCCCACCACCTCGAGTGTCATGCCGGCCTTCATAGGCGCTTGCTAACAGCACTTGCCCCAACAGTCTGCGCGTGATAGTGTACACGCATGTGCACGTGCACTCGCATGTGCACGTGCACATGCGTGTGCGCGTGCACACGCATGTGCACGCGCACGCCCCGCGAAGATGCGTGCGTAACAAACAAAAACTTCCCCACCTTCGTGACTGGCGTTTACATATTTATTTTCACTTAATTTTTTATTTGCTGCAGGTTTTGCATTCCTTCGGCCACCACGAAGTGTGTGAGTGTGGCCTCAGACTGTGAGTGTTTCACCACCACAGTGTGAGTGAGTGTTTCACCACCACAGAGTGTGTGTGTGACTTCAGGGCCAAAGGGCGCACACAGCGATGAGTTATAAAACAAAAAGCTCAGGGGGGTTGGGGGGAGAGGATGAGGGGGGTGGGGTGGAGGGTGACATAAAGGAGGAGGGGGGAGGGTTATGTAGGAGGGGGAAAAAAAAACAAATCGTAACCCCACCCCCAAGTTAAACAAGAGACAGGTGCTGACCACAACCACGATCTCCAGGGCAGGCAGGCAGGCCAGTTGTTCATTCCATAGGTGTGCAGCGAAAGTCGCGTGAAGCGATGTCCTGCTCGAATGTGCCCTGAACCAGGGATGGACACTCGACATTGCCATGGCGGGGACGAGGCTTTCCACAGGACACCCGCTGTTGACTCACCCCCACCCCTCCTCCACGTCCCCACACATTGTGGTGCCCATTTTATCGACCACCACAACCCTCCAACCGGCGACGTGAGACTCGACAACGGCGTGTCCGCACCTCCGCTTGGCGCGGTGGGCTGCGTAGGACGCGAAAGAAGTTCGACATGCAAAGCGGCACACGCCGCACGGATGAGAGAGAGAGAGACGGAGAGATGGGGAGAGAGACGCTGGGCAACCGCCACCGCGGTTGTTGTCAAGAGTCGGCTTCGGCGTTGCTCTCCACCCCCACGCAACCCCCACGCGTTTGTCGCGTCCTGCCCGTGATGTGTTCCTTTATGCCGTTCGCCACCCCCTGCACCGCTGTTATTCTCCTCCGTGTTCTTCCCAGTGGCCACCACCACCACTACCACCACTACCACCACCACTACCAACCACCCTCCTCTCCTCCTCCCGCCTGAGCAAACAAAAGGGAGACGGATTTACGTGGAGCTCTGATATTTCACACCCCAGGGGATGGAGAGGTCACGGGTCACTTGGGTCGGTCCCCAAAGCTCTGCGCTCTCCCTCCCCCCACACCCCATCACCTCCCCCCACACCCACCCCCCACTACCCACCACACAATCAACAAACTTTATTTTACAAGGTAATGCCCACTGGCGCCGTAGGAGATATTTTTCGGAAGCGACGTGGCCACAAATAATAGCTCCACGGAGTGGCTTGTCATCATCACGTGGGAATGTATCGTAGCCAAACACTCGCGATGTTGATTCTAAATGTGGACGGGGAAGAAACGGGAGGGCCCGGAAAGAAAAAAAATATCCACGCGACCACGGGGAGAGGGACACGCAAACTCCAAATGTGCCTGCGTAACAGGCGAGGTAGTTAACATCTCACCGCACGTGTGATCACATTTCAATCACTTTATTGGCACCTCGGGCACATTCAGCATATTTCCAAGAACTTACAGAAAATAAAAACACTGCCTCTGAAAAGTGCATCATGGCCGTTTTGTTAGTCAATTCTGAACCAGTTCCTCGCCCCCTCTTACCGTGGTGATGCGCTACATCCAGCAGTGGATCGACCAAGGGCCTAACAAAACAAAAGACAAATAAACAGACGCTAAAGATTGGTGTAAAAAAAACAACAGGACAAATATGAGAAAATAGATTCTTCTCGGTGACCTTGTGAAAGACACGATATCCGCACAGGAGCGGAGCAGCTCACAAAACCTTATCACAGTAAACCTTTTTACACGAACGCGTTAAGTACAACTTTTTACTACTGGCCCTGGTGAATTCAAGTGAGGAGGAGGCTCGCTTACGTGACCGGTTTGCCCAGATTGCCTGCAGTGTATTTTGGGAGTTTTGCCGTGGGACCTGCGGACTTGCGGCATCTGTGACCCGTTCCATGCTCGTGACGAGAATTGGCTTTGTGTGTTTTTGCGCTGATCAGAAGTCGAGGCGAATGGACAGCCAGTTTTTGTTTTTTTAAATCCTTTACATTAAGTTCGCTTGCTTGCGTGCTTGTGTGCTTGCTTGCTTGCTTACGACCGTGCAAATCTTTCGGTCGTTTTTTAACCCACTTCCCGTGATCCAATCGAGCTGACATTTTCCACACAGACTCGTTGTGCGTGACAATTAATTTTCGTGAAAAAAAAATTCCAAAATTTTAACTGTTTAGGGAAATTTTTTAAAATATTTAATTACCAATTGCTTAATGCTGGAAGACAATCATCTGACCCATAGGTGGCAGCCATCTCAAGCCAGAGGACGAGAGGACTCTAGCCGCCACGCATATAAAGGATTTAGAGTGAAAAACTTTGTTTTTACGGGTAAATTTTTTTATGGTGAGGGGAGTTGGATGTGGGGGGAGTGGGGGTTGGTAATTTTGTGTTTGTGAAAGCTTCCCTCTTCCTCATTCCTTTCATCCAGTGTGTGGGGGGTGGGGGTCTTTTTCCGTTCCCCGCAGCCGTCCAAGTGCAGAAATGGGTCGTTAGCAATTTGTGATTGCGTCGTGAGCAAATTCTATTTCTCTCTCTTATTCAGCGATAACGATGAGTGGGTGACATACCACTGCTGCCCGCCAATACCACTCACTACCACCATCATCATCATCTCCACCACCATCTCCACCGCTTCCACCATCATCACCACCACCAACGTCCAGCACTACCACCATCATCACCACAACCAATACCAATCACGACCATCATCATCACCACCACCACCACCATCACTCACTACCACCATCATCACCACCACCATCACCACAAGTACATTCATCACTACCATTGACGCACCATTCTTTCAGCTGCCTTGCCAGGAGATTGAGCCAGCTCACCCCACGTCACACCACGGCAGACTTGGGCGAAGTAGAAGGTGTTGACTAATGAACATTGCCGCGTGGTGCAGCCGCCCGAGTTCGAGTCCCGCTCACGGCCCACACCGGTGACGAACATCCGAACCGGTCCTGGACCTCCCCTGGGTCGACTACGCCCCCTCGGATCGGTGCACCCTAGCGCCCTACTCAAGGCGCACGCGAACAGCCCTTGCCCCGACGGCCTGCTGAAGGCTACGCGGGGGATCTTTGTGTTTGCGCGCGCAGGCGAGGGTCTGGACGGAGTGCTGCGTGGGGGAGCGGTGAGGGCCCAGCAGGACGCCCCCACGCCAGCGCCGGACCACGTCCTGGGCTCCCTGTGGTGCCTCTGCTCGCACCATTGCCCCGAGAGCAACGTCAACGGCACCTGCCGGTATGCAGAGCCTCGCTCGCCACGCGCACACCACGTGCTCGCCACGCTCACCACGCGCTCGCCACGCTCACCACGCGCTCGCCACGCTCACCACGTGCTCGCCACGCTCACCACGCGCTCGCCACGCGCACACCACGTGCTCGCCACGCTCACCACGTGCTCGCCACGCTCACCACGTGCTCGCCACGCTCACCACGTGCTCGCCACGCTCACCACGTGCTCGCCACGCTCACCACGCGCCCGCCACGCTCACCACGCGCTCACCTTCCTCCCCACCCCACACTCACTCGTCCGACTGCCACCACCACTGCTACCCCAACCGCACACTCGCATGCCTACCTGGAAAACAAACGCCACCATCGGCATCACCACACTCACAAACAGAAAGGTGGCCCGTTTATCCTGTAACAGCCTGTTGTGGGGCAAGTGCTGTTAGCGAGCAGCACCTAACTCGGTGACCCGAGTTCGGGAATCAGACTCGGGCCGCCAGGTTCATAGTGCAACGTGCTAACCGCTGCGCCACCACTCGCCCCGCGCGTACACACAGTCACACAGTCGCACGCGCACGCACACACACACATGCGTCTATTTACAAACGCTTTGGCTGACACCTCGCTGCACAAACCGCAGGCAGCAGCCACGGCACGCACTCGCCAAACACAGCGGCCGATATCGGCGCACACAGCGAGCACCTGCCAACACGCTCTAAACATTGCGAAAGGTGAACTTTATTACATTACTCCCCCCCCCCACCACCGATCCTAAAGCCCGGCAATTGGTCCACCCGCTCGCCCGTACGGCATGGAGGAGGCCGCGTTTGTGAGCGACCGCACCACTCGTGCGCGTCACAAGGAGGGAAATTACGGGGTTCGGAGTTCCTCGTTTGACGAGGCAGGATATGCGTCGCTGGGGAGTAATTGCCGCGCTCAGCGAAAAACGCGCTTTGGCTGAGGAATCGCTCTTACCGAATCGCTTAAGCACGATAAAAATCGAGCAGTCCGTCCCATGGCGAGACTAAGAACTGAAGGGGAATCTCGGAAAAGGCAATCGGCTCGGCGTTCATTTCATTTAGGGAGGCGTAGTAGCGCCGTTGTTTTTAAAGACATCGCTCGCCGCAGAGAACCGCGGCGACACGACCACCGCACACCTACGGTAGCTGGCGCCAAACTGTGCCACACGCCCTCCCGCGTGCCCTGGTGCGAGCCTCGGTAAAGATGAAGTTATTTTATTTGTACTTTTTCTCCCGGTTCCGTACACGCACGTCATCACAACTCGGAGCCTTCACGCGCATCGCAATTCTCATCTCCACCAATCCAATGCCCTCGCTGCCGCCTCTCCCAAGGGGGACCGCCAGGGGCAGCGATCATGTACATGCGCACGTGCGTCGAACTTCTTTCGCACCGTACGTAGCCAACCACCGTGCCAATCGGAGCGCTACCCCACACACGCCCTGCTGCATAGAGGGGCGTCCAACACGCGGCAATCCTGCAACGGATTTTTTCGACATAATTTCCCCCCCTGACTTCCCCGATTTGTCTCCTTGCGTGCGCTGCCACCGTCGCTGCCGTCGTCACGAAGTGAAACGTCACTCGGGACCCCTCGCGGGAGCGGCGCTGGGCTCCGTCGTGTTAGGGAACGGCGCGCGGAAGCCGGAAACCACGGAGCTATCTCCCAGATCCGTTGGAGCCGACTCGGATCCACACCGTAGGGGGCGGGGTGGGGGCGGGGCAGATGGGAGGGCGGCACTTTGGCGCCCGAAAGTGAAATCCGCTCATTCTTCTCGTTCTTCTCGTTGGTTGGAACAAAACTGAAACAGGACCAACGGGCAGTGCTTCACGATCATCGAGGAGGATGAGTCGGGCGACGTGGTGGTGACTTCGGGCTGCGTGCAGAAGGAAGGCTCCGACTTCCAGTGCCGGGTGAGAGCAACCGCCCGCACACACTGCCGCCCGCTCGCCACGATCTATTCCCATCCTCTTCCTCCTTCGTCTTCTTCCGTCGTACGGATATAGCGACGTCAAAGCCTTCGAATTATCCCGTCGAGAAGATCGTCGCGTGCAGGCGATGAACGTTTCCCGCCGGCCGTCGTCAACGCGTGAGCTCGAGACGCGCGATATCGCTCGGGAACGGCTTCACCCGCCGTCCGTGCCGACCCCGTCGACGCCGCCGGACGTCAGGAGGCGCGTCGCGGAACGGTGTCGGGCACGGTCGAGCTTGCTGCCACCTCTGTCCCGGACAAAAGGGACCGATGATGTGGGCGGCACGTTGGCAAGATGCTCTATTTAAGACCGGGAGCCAGAGCGGAGCCTCACCATTCTGGCGAATTGCCCGATGATGGTGGATGCAATTACCAGCGAAACGTCACAGTACTCAAAAATTGTAAATGTTGTGGTTTCACGCTTCAACACACCGGTGGGCTAAAGCAGTGAACTATTTGTCTTTTGTCAACGTGACACTGTTTTACTGATTGGCCATGTCGGGTGGTGGAGGGTTACGACACATTTATAAATAACGCGATCTAAACCCAAAAACGTTGATTATGAATAAGATGTTAACTACCTCACCTGGTATGCAGGAGGTTTGCGTGTCTCTGTTCCACGTGGTCGTGTGGATTTTTCTCCGGGTCCTCCGGTTTTTCCCTCCACATTTAGAATCGACATCACGCGTTCAGAGTGTTTGGCTGCTGTACATTTCCACGTGATGAGCCACTTCCGTTGAGCTATCGTTTGTGGCCAGGTGGCTTCTGAAAAAAAAGCTTTCTGGCTCAGTGGGCCTTGCCTGGTAAAATAAAAATAGTTTATAGTTTAGGTTTAGTTGGCGATGCCGCCCACGGCCGGTTCACGTTTCGCTCGCCACAGATGTTAGCCATGTCCTGGGATTGAACTCGGGTCGCTCGGTTTAAAGCACGGTGCATCACCGATTCCATGCCATAAAAAAAACTGTTCCACCACTTTCATACTCCCCAAGTCGATAATTATTTTAGTTTTAATCCACACTGCTGTTTACTTAAGAACCTCCCAACTGCCCGCTAAAGCCTCTCATTTTTGCCAGTTTCAAGAACCCGGGGGGGAAAAACTTTCAAGACGAAAATAATCACTTTGCAGCCACCATAACAACGCTGACATTTGTCCGAACAGGATATCGCGACAGCTCACCGAGACGCACCTGCTTCTAGGGATAGAGGCAATCGAGATATCAGATATGGCGCCTTGTGATGAATGCATTTATTTATTTCTACGTTTGTCGTCCCACTCTCCCCTTCGTACGTTCACCTGGGTTTATTTGCACGTGGCCTGCTGTAAAAAAAAAAATCTCACTGCAAACACACGGGGGGGGGGGGGGAGTTCGTGGGGGGTACGGTGGTTAATCACAGCAGCCCACCACACAAACATTTGCATTAGCGATGGGCTCCGGATAGCGAGAGTCACGCAGCACCTGGATTTCTGCAACCGGGCGAGCCAAGTGACGTCAGCGGCCGTCGTCGTAAATTCCTGCGGCCGTCAATCGGATTCGTTTGTCCGCGCGGACGCTGACGCCACTCTTCCAACGGTGGAATCGCTCCGCTCGCTCTCGCCCGGCCGCCTGTCCACTCGAACGCCGACCCGCGCTGTTCTGTCGATCGTTTGGCGCGGCGCGCTTGTTGCAGGATCGTGGTTTTATTTGTTTTTAGTTGTTTCTTGGAAAAATATATAACGCTTTTCGGCCAGGGTTGAAACCGATAATGCATGAGGCCCCTGTCCGTCAAAGGTTATCCGATGTAAAGTTAAATCTTAAGTGTAAACTTGCGCTGAGAATTGGCGGCTTGCCCTATAATAATCATAATAAACGCGGCCGAATTTATCGTAGGCTCGTCCAAAATTTGGCGAAAAAAATATAAAATTCAGTATTCAGTGTAAAGTTGCGCTGTGAATTCTCGACACATCCAACAACGAACGCGGCTGAATTTATCGAAGGGTGATCCGAAACTCGGCGATTTAAAATACCGTCGCTGATTAGAAAAGCCTTTTCGGCCAATGTGGTGACATCACACACCGGCGCTGAAAGGACTCGCTCGACGACGTTACGTACTCTGCAATGAACGTCTTTCGCACCGTGCGTAGCCAGCCGCGCCAATCGGAGGTGCGGGAAAAGCAGCGCTCACGTCAGCTCTCCCCTCCCTGTGACGTCGCTGTGACGTCGCTGTGACGTCGTCTCATCGCCCGGCTCGACGTGTGGCGTTGTCGTCGCTAATTTAACGCTCTCCGGGACCAAACGAGCGGTGGAACAGCCTTCCAGAATCCACGCGCATCCACGACTTTCTCTTCCGTGTTTACGAATGTAAACGCGTGACGTTTTTATTTCGCGTGACCTTCGATCAACAGCTGCACTGTTAGTGCTGTTGAAATCATGAAACGTTTCATTGTTTAGTTTAGTTTTATGTTTATATGTATACGTGGCGTCGTTCATGCGAGTGGCACCTCACCATCGCCGAGCGATCGCAGACGAGCTGGAAGGCTGTGAGACGGTGAGCTCTGCAGTCCTCCATATATCAAGATGTTTTCAGCCAGTAAATTAGTTCATACGTGTTGGCGGAAAAGGGGGAGCACCGGGAGAAATCCCACGTGTGGCAGGGGGTAACGCTCTGTCCCGTTGCAAAAGGGACGGATGATATGGGCAGTACGGTGGCGAGATGTTAACTACCTCGCCTGGTATACAGGAGGTCGTGGGTTCGATCCCGACCCTGACGCCTGCTGCTGTATATTTGGAGTTTGCGTGTCTCTCTCCCTGTGTTTGCGTGGATTTTTCTCAGGGTCCTCCGGTTTTTCTCTTCACATTATAGAATCAACATGCATTTGAAGTGTTTGGCTGCTATACATTTCCACGCGATAAGCCACTTCGTTGAGCTATCATTTGTGGCCAGGTCGCTTCTGAAAAAGAACTATGTAGCTCAGTGGGCCTTACCTGGGAAAATAAAACGTTTAGTTTTTAGTTTGAGTTCATTCATCATAGAGATTTTTGGGTTAGATCGCATAAATATATAAATGTGTCATTTAAACCCGCCACCACCCGACACAGCCCACTAGTAAGGGTTGCAAACGAAACGTCGTATTCTATTATTTATTTTATTTTATTTCTACGTGACGTTTACCGAAAGAACCAAAGAGTAATTCCTGCAGTCACGAAAGCTTCAAATCAAGTTTGAGTTTATTCTAGATTGGAAGTTTTCGTGACTGCAAGAATCCATACTCTTTGGTTCTTTCGGTAAAGTCACTTAGGTGAGAAAAAAAAAGTAAATTAAATCACGACGTTTCGATTGCAACACAAGCAATCGTCATCAGGCGTGACAACCACAGCAAGAATTCGTTTTTCTTTTCACCTACGTGACTTCACCGAAAGAACCAAAGAGTAAGTTTGAGTTTATCCGTCCGTACTTCGCTGTACATGTGTACCATCGCCTTATCTTATTAATCTCGCTTCGAGAACGTTGTACAAATTCTCTCTCGATTATCGCACGTCGCCGGCGAGAGCAAGCGCATGTCGCTAACCCGTGAGCACGCTGCCGCTGCAGGACACGAAGATGGCTCGAGTTCGCCGAGCCATCGAGTGTTGCTCCGACTACAACTACTGCAACCTGGACCTCGTACCCACGCTGCCACCGCCACCCCCCCAGCCAGGTGAGGGTGTGTGTCCCTGAGCACGTATGTGTTTGTGTATGTCCCTGTAACGTGTGTGTGTGTGTGTCTGCACGTGTGTGTCTCGACGTGTGTGTGTGTGTCCCTGAGCACGTGCGTGTGTGTCCCTGCACGTGTGTGTGTGTGTCCCTGAGCACGTGTGTGTGTGTCCCTGCACGTGTGTGTGTGTCCCTGCACGTGTGTGTGTGTCCCTGCACGTGTGTGTGTGTCCCTGCACGTGTGTGTGTCCCTGAGCACGTGTGTGTGTGTCCCTGCACGTGTGTGTGTGTCCCTGCATGTGGGGAGCGGTAGTGTAGCGGTTAGCGAGCTGCACTACGAACCTGGCGACCCGGGTTCGATTCCCGTTCACGGCAAACATCAGTGACGGTTATCTGAACCGCTTCTGGGCCTCCCCTAGGTCAACTCAGCCTCAAATGAGTACCTGGTGCGGTGTGTAAACATCGCCGCTAGGGAGACAAAGGCGGTCGGGCGTGGTGCTGGCCACCCACCCCCTCGTGTGCCGTGCCGGACTTCATAGGTGCTCACTAACAGCACTTGCCCCGACAGCCTGTTCAGGGTATACGGGGGATCTTTGCCTTGCACGTATACACTGAATGCAGCACACCCTTCCAGTAAATCTCCACGTGGTGGTGGTGGTGCTGCTGCTGCTGGCAGTATAAATCATGGTGGTGGCCACGCAACGACAATCGATACCTGCCGCTGAAAACAGCGTGGGTCTCACATAGGTCAACTCGGCCTAAAATTAGGGCGGCACGCCGAACAACGGCCCAGGCCTTGGCGTGTGGCACCGGCCCCAACGACCTGTACCCCCTCGCCCCCGGCATGCCGACCTCCACAGGCGCTCTCTTACAGTGGTGTGTGTGCGCGTGTTCGCGTGCTAATGTTGCGTGTGTGTGTGGTAGCGTAGGGGTTAGCGCTACGAGCCAGGCCACCCGAGTTCAAGTCCCGGTTCACGGCCACCAACACCGGTGGCGATTATCTGAACCGGTCCTGGGCCTCCGCTAGGTCGACTCAGCCTCAACTGAGTGTCCAGCGCAGTGTGTAAACATTGCCACTTGGGGAGACAAAGGCGGCCGGGTGTGGTGTTGGTCACCCCACCACCTTGTGTACCCACACCTGTCAACCCCTTATCAGTGCCCTACCTTATTACAGACCAATTTAGACCTCATTGGTCACCCCGTGCCATTATAAATCTCAACGTTGACCCTAGAAAGACCCATCACAAGGGAGAAACACAAACAAATAGACATTTTTACTTTGCCCGCATTGAAACGGCTGCACGCCGTACGGACCTGAAAAGCTAAATTTCCCTGCGCGAGAATCCGGGTTAAACCGTATGGGTTGACACGGTATGTGTACCGTGCCGGCCTTAACAGCACTTGCCCCAACAGGTCTGGTTAAGGCTACACGAGTGATCTTTGTCTGTGTGTGTGTGCGTCACCATGTTGCAGTGGGCCTGAGCATGACTCACATGGTGATGCTGTTCACCGTCTGCCTCTGCGTCCTGGGACTACTTTCACTCTTCCTCTTCCTCTACTTCAGGTGAGAGACGGTGGGGTGCTGGGGGAGCACGGTGGGGGGGGGGGGGTGGGGGGGGGAGACAAAGGTGGCTGGGCAATGTTGCCGATGGGTCTCGGCCACCCCCACGGCGTGCACCGTGCGGCGGCCTTTGTCGGTGCTCGACCAATCCGTACCGCTCAGAGGGAGGTCTTTGCTTCGCTGTGTGGTGCACGCACGCACACACACACGTGCGTGTACATGTCTAGGGGAGCGGTGGTGCAGCGGTTAGCACGCTGCACTTACCAACCCGGTGACCCGAGCTCGATTCCCCCTCCTGGCCACCAGCGCCAGTGACGACTATCTGAACCGGTCCTGGGCCTCCCCTAGATCGACCCGGCCGTAAACGAGTACCCGGTGCGGCGTGCGGTGTGCGGTAAACATCGCCATTGGGGAGACAAAGGTGGCCGAGCGTGGTGGCTGGCCACTCACCCCCTCGTGTGCCGTGCCAGCCGTCACAGGCACCCCTCGCTAACAGCACTTGCCCCAAGTCTGTTGAGGCTATCCGGGGGCGGGGGGATCCTTGTCATTGTGTGTAGACATTGTCGCTGCTTGCCTGACTCTTAAATGAAAGGTCGCTGAATGAGCCGCCTCTTGGCTAGTCCGTCTGTGTGCATCATTCATTCGGCCTCCCTCCTCTCGCCCACACGGAAGAGCGGGGGGGGGGGGGGGGGACCTGCATGATTGGGTTTCCAGTTCACATTTTTGGGCCGAATAAAGGTTGTTTGGATAATCGACGTGATGGATAAGTATATATATATACCTCCGTCTAACAACGTATATCCTAGTCGGGTGGGTGGTGAGTGGGTGGTGAGTGGTGGGTGGTGAGTGGTGGTGGGTGGTGGGTGGGTGGTGAGTGGGTGGTGGGTGGGTGGTGAGTGGGTGGTGGGTGGTGGTGGGTGGTGAGTGGTGGTGAGTGGTGGTGGGTGGTGAGTGGTGGTGGGTGGTGAGTGGTGGTGGGTGGTGGTGGGTGGTGAGGGGTGGTGGGCGGTGAGGGGTGGTGGGCGGTGAGGGGTGGTGGGTGGTGAGGGGTGGTGGGTGGTGGTGGGTGGTGAGGGGTGGTGGATGGTGAGGGGTGGTGGGTGGTGAGTGGTAGTGGTGGTGGGTGGTGAGTGGTAGTGGTGGTGGGTGGTCAGGGGTGGTGGGTGGTGGGTGGTGAGGGGTGGTGGTGAGTGGTGGTGGGTGGTGGGTGGTGGTGGTGGGTGGTGAGTGGTGATGGTGGTTGGTGAGTGGTGGTGGGTGGTGAGTGGTGGTGGATGATGATGAGTGGTGGTGAGTGGTGGGTGGTGGTGAGTGGTGGTGGGTGGTGGTGTGGGGTGGTGGTGGTGAGTGGTGGTGGGTGGTGGTGAGGGGTGGTGGTGGGTGGTGAGTGGTGGTGGTGGGTGGTGAGTGGTGGTGGTGGATGGGTGGTGAGTGGTGGGTGGTGAGTGGTGGGCGCTGTCTCTCCACACGTGTCCTGGAATCCAGCACTATTGCGGCAGCAGTGAGGGTTGGCGGACCACTCCTCACACGCGTTGTGCACCTCCTCACACGCGTTGTGCACCTTCTCACACGAGTTGTGAACCTCCTCACACGAGTTGTGAACCTCCTCACACGCGTTGTGCACCTCCTCACACGCGTTGTGCACCTCCTCACACGAGTTGTGAACCTCCTCACACGAGTTGTGCACCTCCTCACACGAGTTGTGAACCTCCTCACACGCGTTGTGCACCTCCTCACACGAGTTGTGCACCTCCTCACACGAGTTGTGCACCTCCTCACACGAGTTGTGCACCTCCTCACACGATGGCTGTGGATGTGCCCACGAACTGCCTTGCCAGGAATCCCACTTGAGCGATGCACTTTTCAATCTAGATTGAAAACTCGTGCGATTCCAACTCACGTGTTTACAACTGCTGTTTGTGTTTAGTTTGTTGACCTTCCTGCGTACCTCCGATTAGCACGGTTGGCTCCGTACGGTGCGAAAGATGTTCAACTTACGTACAAGGCGGAACAGCAAAGCACGGACTAATATCATCTGTTACTTTTTTATGGGATTAACTTTTTCCCTTTGCTCATGCTCTGGTTTCCTCCCACGTGTATCAACACTCATTAAACCCGTTCCCATTCCGAGACATCTGCTAGTTACAGGGCGGGTGTCCCATTCACCTCTGATTCTCGGTACGTGCCCAAGCGATTCGGCGTCAAGTTTATTTAGAGAGGCATAGTAGCGCCGCTGTTTTTACAGACCGTGTACTCACCGCAGAGAACTGTAGTGACACGACCGAACTCTGTGATAGCCGGCGACAAACTGTGCCACATGACCCCCAGTCTGGCGTTTACTTCTCTCCACCGTACTCTCAGTTCTTTCCGTAAAGTCACATAGGTAAAAAAATGAAATTAAAATTAATAAAAATAAAATAATAAAATCACGACGTTTCGGAGGCAACGCAAGTCTCCGTCATCAGGTGGGACCGACGGAGACTTGTGTTGCCTCCGAAACGTCGTGATTTTATTATTTTATTTTTATTAATTTTAATTTCATTTTTTTACCCACGTGACTTCACCGAAAGAACTGAGAGTATGAATCCTTGCAGTCACGAAAGCTTCAAATCTAGAATTCTCTCCACCGCTCTCTCACTCTCTCACGCTCTCTCTCCCTCTCTCTTTTGCACTCCCTCTCTCGCACTCTCTCACACCTCGCTCTCTCCCCTCTCTCGCTCTCCTTCTCTCACCCTCGACCTCGCACTCGCCCCGTGTCCCCGCCGTGGCTGCAGGCACAGGAAGCAGACGGAGCTGCGGCCGTACGCTCTCGACCCCGAGCAGCACGAGACGTTCATCGCGCCCGGCGAGACGCTCCGCGACCTCTTCGATCAGTGCCAGAGCTCCGGCAGCGGCTCAGGGCTCCCACTGCTGGTACGTACGTGGGCACGTGTGTACGTGTGTGTATACGTGTGTGTGTATGTGCATAGCAAGTTGGTACAGTAGGGGGCACAGGTGGTGCATCAGCCAGTCATCTCGGTCATCTTGGTCAGTCGACCCGTGGCAACTGGGTCTGCCCCATGACCTCCTGCCAGCGGGCGTTCGACACTTCACGTGGCCTCAAGGTGCACATGGCCTGGCACAAGCGTCGTGGTGACGTCACCGCCACTTAGTGGCGAATGGCGGTTGTTATTGTGTAAGTGCATATGTGTGTGTGGGGAGTGGTAGCGTAGCGGTTAGCGCACCACGGGACGAACCTGGTAACCAGAGTTCGATTCCCACTCACGGGCCAACATCGGTGACAATGATCTGAGCCGGTCCTGGGCCTTCCCCCGTCCTGTAGGTCGACTGAGCTTTGATAACGATGTGTGTGCAAACGTGAGATGTCGAGGAGACAAAGACGGCCGGTTGTGGTGACGGCCACACCAGCACCTCATTGATGTGGACTTGCCGGAGCAAGATTGACTCTGCTGATGAGACACCGCGTGTCGAAACTGGTCCAGAGTTTTGCTTGTCTTGAAACAATGCTGCAGGGGCAAAGCACTCCCAGAAGGCCGCGGGGCTGATTGGTTGCGTATTTTTTCCAATGCAACACTTTCACGTGGAGAGACAGGATGTGTGAAGGAGACGTGTACGGTACTTTTATTTATTCAGATAAACCAACCTACACACAGTGCACGCGACGCTACGCACGTGCACGTACCGACGCTGTCGTGCCCCCCCCCCCCCGCAGGTGCAGCGCACGATCGCGAAGCAGATCCAGATGGTGCGGCAGATCGGCAAGGGCCGCTACGGCGACGTGTGGATGGGGCGCTGGCGCGGGGAGAAGGTGGCCGTCAAGGTGTTCTTCACGACCGAGGAGGCCAGCTGGTTCCGCGAGACGGAGATCTATCAGACGGTGCTCATGCGGCACGACAACATCCTGGGTGAGAGGCCACGGCAGGGGCGGTGACGGCGGCGGAGAAAAGCGTTGCCGGGCACGGCGCAAGGCGCTGGTGCCGCTTGCGCCCCATGGACAGCAAAATAAACATAAAAATCTGTTCTAAAGAAATTCGTTTTTTCGATCTAGATTATTTAAAAGTGCGTAGCTCCAGTGGATTCCTAATATCAGACGGAAGAGCGTTCCAGACGGCCGCGGAAGCGCATTTGAAAGCTCGCGATGCGGTGGCCGTTATGTCAGGCAGGGGCGGGTCAGAAAGTTACAGCTACAGCCACAGATTCGAACTTGGTAGTCTCGGCTGTGCCAGGCTCGGTGCACCTATGACCTCTTGAGCCACCTCCTTGCTCAGGGGTCAGCAACTGCATTTGCGGCTCTTGAAATATTGAGTGTTTTTTTACTGAATTCCCAAAAAATGGCTCTTCTTGTTATTTTGGTTGCCCAACCCCTGACCATGGGAGTCCAGTTTACCATGGGAGTCCAGTTTTCCATGGAAGTCTAGTTTTACCATGGGAGTCCAGTTTTACCATGGGAGTCCAGTTTAACCATGTGACTCCAGTTTTACCATGGGAGTCCAGTTTTCCATGGAAGTCCAGTTTTACCATGGGAGTCCAGTTTTACCATGGAAGTGCAGCTTTACCATGGGACTCCAGTTTTACCATGGGAGTCTGGTTTTACCATAGAAGTCTAGTTTTACCATGGGAGTCCAGTTTTACCATGGAAGTGCAGTTTTACCATGGGAGTCCAGTTTTACCATGGAAGTGCTGTTTTACCATGGGAGTCCAGTTTTACCATGGGAGTCCGGTTTTACCATAGAAGTCTAGTTTTACCATGGGAGTCCAGTTTTACCATGGGAGTCCGGTTTTACCATAGAAGTCTAGTTTTACCATGGGAGTCCAGTTTTACCATGGAAGTGCAGTTTTATCACGGGAGTCCAGTTTTACCATGGGAGTCCAATTTTACCATGGGCAGGGGTCGGCAACACGCGGCTCTTTAAGGACTGCTTCGTGACGTCATTTACCACCGTCTCGTATTCACCATGCGGTGTGGCTCTCGGAATATTGAGCATTTTTCTACCGAATTACAAACCAAAAATGTCTCTTCTTGTTATGTCGGTTGCCGAGCCGCCCCCCCACCACCCCCACCCCCGCGTCAGACGGAGAACCGAAATGTGAGCACACTTCACCGCGGCTCGATGATAAGCGGCGCGCGATGATCGATGGCTTCCCCCGCGCGATAAATAACGATAAACACGCGGCGCTTTCGCGGGCGGTTCAATTCTCTCCGAGGTCGCCCTGAATAATTCATGTAAATGTTTAAATCGCGAGCAGTTTGTTTTCATTTAAAGGAGCCAAAGGGCCCAATTTAATCCTTTTGCGCTGAGAAAGTAAATAAACGAGCGAGCGAGCTGGCGATGAAATGGAAAGCTCCGATCGATGATGGCAGCCGCAACAAAAACTAAAATACGAACAAAGTAAGAAATACGCACGCGCTGGGATATTATGTAACGCTTTTCAACGCGCGTTTTTGCCCTCCGAAGGATTTTTATTAGCAGTTCGGAAGCTGTCGGGGCAAAACGCATTTTCACATTTGCAACTAGCATCGTCCTCCTTGAGCTCTGGTTTGTGCGTCACGCTTTGGGTTTCTCTTTCGGGAGAGTCTGCAACAGCAACGCAACGTGTTACCCTTGCGGTCCTGCTCGTACATCGGACCGTGTACATGAGCATTTCGCCACGTCGCGCATGAGCATTCTCATACAGCGGGCGTACGGAGCTTTCGCGTGATCATCAAGCGAACGGAATCGCGTGGCCGTAATTATGAATAATTCAACAGGTGATGAATTGAGGCAGGGAGAAGCATGGCAGGAATGCTGTCTCTGCGTGCGGTGCGTGCGTGTCTTAGCACACGTGCGGCAAAAATCCATCCATCACGGCGGTGGCGGTGGTGGCGGACGTGTGGGGAGGGGGGGGACAGCACTGTGTGTCTGCAGGATCGGTGGTGGGGGGGGGGTGGTGGTGAGAAGAAAATATGAAATGGAACGTGTTTATTAATGGAGTGCAGGTGTGAGCTGTGATGTGGGTTCCGCGTTGTAGGTCAGCGCTTGTTTTGATACGGTTTGGGATTTATTATTATTATTTTTAGCGGTGGAGGCTGCGGTTGGCGTTGGCGCGGGTTTTGCCGTGCGGACCCAACACGTGCGTCTGTCTGCCGGGCACACAGAGAGCGCCCGTGGTATTTGTGCGTGGGAAATATGAACGAATTTATTAATTAGCGGTTATGGTAGTATAATTAAGTTGCGATGAATAATAAGCACATTTATTTATTGTTACAACCAATTGCTTAGTGTTAACGTGCTTTTGCGTAATAATTATAATTGGTTATGGCAGAAAGTAATAATGATTTATAAATGTTTTGACAACATTAACTTCACATAAAAATAACTATATGCAGCATAAGTATATTTTGTGGGGCCCAAAAGCAAACATTGTTGTTTTCCAGATTTAGGACATTATGATTTTACACGGTAAAAATTCGCCCAATTTTATAGGGAAACATTTTTCTACGGTAAAAATTCCTCCAATCCGATTTGACTGTGAGAAGTTGGAAGGGCAAATCCTTTTGTTATCTGCTTTCACCCAGCAGATTTTGCTTTCTTTTTTATCAGCGTGATGGAACGCTCCTCCTAATCGGCAACGCAAATGTTGGGAATAAAACATGAGAAGTGATGAGCTCTTACGGAAGGGGAGGACGCTTTGGTGCCCTGTATCCACGGCTAAGTGTGAACAATCGGAGGAATCTTTATCAGCTCGCTGAAATCACTTCGTCTTCTGCTTCCTCTTCTTCTTTCGCATGGCATTGTGAAAAGCAACAGATCTATTTTTCTTCTTGGTTCTTTCGGTAAAGTCACGTAGAAGGGAAATAATAAAATAAAATATGTTTTATTTTTATTACTTTATTATTTCCCTTCTACGTGACTTTACCGAAAGAACCAAGAAGATGAATCCCTGCAGTCACGAAAGCTTTACATCGAGATTTATTTTTCTTAATCATCGTCACATTCATGCAAAATGTTCCTCATCCAGTCCAACGAGGCGGTTGACGCAGCGTGGATTTCGGCGATACTGCCAGGATGTGCGTGGATGATGGAGCATTCGTCGGCGATGATGCTTTGGACTTCTCCACAGTCGCATTCGGGCGATTACTTCATTTGGAGTTTTCGTGACTGCAGGAATTACTCTTTGGTTCTTTCGGTAAAGTCACGTATAAAGAGAAAATAATAAATTAAATACTAGCATACGACGTTTCGATTGCAACACAAGCAATCATCATCAGGTATAAATGAAGTAGAAACACAAATCTAGTATACTTAGAAATGTAATGTAATACAACAGAGAGTCGGATAACATAACAGGCAACACCCTACCTGGTTGATTACGTTGTTCCTGAGAATGCTACTTGTATGTCTGTCTATATGTCTCTGGTTATGTGTTTTATCTCTCTCTCAAATGTAGCATTCTCAGGAAGAACGTAATCAACCAGGTAGGGTGTTGACTGTTATGTTATCCGACTCTCTGTTGTATTACATTACATTTCTAAGTATACTAGATTTGTGTTTCTACTTCATTTATACCTGATGATGATGATTGCTTGTGTTGCAATCGAAACGTCGTATGCTAGTATTTAATTTATTACTTTCTCTTTATACGTGACTTCACCGAAAGAACCAAAGAGTAATTCGGGCGATTCTTCGATCTTCCATTGACGGAACGTGCACGGCGCATCCGCCGTGTCGTGTTCGAGCGCGGTTCAGCGTGGTCCACGCTCGTCGTGCACGAGAGAATCCCGGCGCCTCCACCGTCGAAATCACTTGCGGTGTCTCCTGTCCGCCGACGAGCTCTCGGATGACAGGAAGCAACCCCGCACGGATGATACGACTTTGCGCAGGTCAATTGTGAAGGGAACAGAGAACAGAGGGAATCGAATCAATCGGAGCTTCTTGGATGTCGAGGAGTTATTACTCCGCTAGTATGGGCTTACGTGCGGGGGAGTCGCGTGAGCGCGTGTGTGTCTGTGTGTGTGTGTGTGGGGAGCGGTATTGTAGCGGTTCGCGCTACGAACCCGGCGAGGCGAGTTCGATTCCCGCTCACGGCCACCAACACCCAGTGACGATTATCTGAACCGGTCCTGGGCCTCTCCTAGGTCGACTCAGCCTCAAATAATGATCTGGTGCGACGTGCAAACATGGCCACTAAGGAGACAAAGGTGGCTGGGCACAGTGTTGGTCACCTACCCCCTCGTGTGCCGTGCCGGACTTCATAGGTGCTCGCAAACAGCACTTGCCCCAACAGTCTGTTAAAGCTATACGGGGGATCTTTGTGTGTGTGGAAGTGTGTGTGTAGGAGAGACTGTGGAAGTATTTGTGTGTGGGAGAGACTGTGGGAGTATGCAGGTGTGTGTGGGAGTGTGGCAGTGTGTGTGCGTGCATGTGTGCGTGTGTAGGAGAGACTTTGGGAGTGTGTGGGTGTGCGTGTGTGTGTGCGTGCGTGTGTATGCAAGTGCGTGCGTGTGTGGGAGTGCGTGCGTGTGTGTGCGTGCGTGTGTGGGAGTGCGTGCGTGTGTGGGAGTGCGTGCGTGTGTGGGAGTGCGTGCGTGTGTGGGAGTGCGTGCGTGTGTGGGAGTGCGTGCGTGTGCGTGTGTGAGAGTGCGTGCGTGTGTGAGAGTGCGTGCGTGTGTGTGTGCGTGTGTGGGAGTGCGTGCGTGTGTGGGAGTGCGTGCGTGTGTGGGAGTGCGTGCCTGCATGCGTGTGTGCGCGTGTGTAGGAGAGACTTTGGGAGTGTGTGGGAGTGTGCGGCCTGGAGACGATGGGAATGAACACGCGGGGGGTGGGGTGTGTTGAGGAAGCCTTTTATTAAAAGAGCCGCGAGCAGCAGCAGCAGCAGCGAGTGGAGGTGGCGCAGTGAGCGATGGCGACTCGGTGACAGCGGGGCCTGCGGGGCCTGCGGGGCGTGCAGGTGTTTGGAGCGGGCTCAAGTTCGCTGGCGGCGCTGGCGGCGCTGGCGGCGGTGGTGGCGACGGTTTTTTGTTGTTGCAGTTCGCGAGAGGCAGGCCCAGTCATCCCGAGGGAGCGTTGGGGCGCGCGCGGCAGTTGGCTGCGCCGGGCTCACGCAAAGACTCATAGACTCACGCAGAGACCCATAGACTCACACAGAGACGCATAGACTCACGCAGAGACCAATAGACTCACACAGAGACCAATAGACTCACACAGAGACTCATAGACTCAAACATAGACTCATAGACTCACACAGAGACACATAGACTCACACAGAGACCAATAGACTCACACAGAGACACATAGACTCACACAGAGACCAATAGACTCACACAGAGACTCATAGACTCAAACATAGACTCATAGACTCACACAGAGACACATAGACTCACACAGAGACCAATAGACTCACACAGAGACTCATAGACTCACGCAGAGACCAATAGACTCACACAGAGACCCATAGACTCACGCAGAGACCAATAGACTCACACAGAGACTCATAGACTCACACAGAGACCCATAGACTCACACAGAGACTCATAGACTCACGCAGAGACCAATAGACTCACACAGAGACCAATAGACTCACACAGAGACTCATAGACTCAAACATAGACTCATAGACTCACACAGAGACACATAGACTCACACAGAGACCAATAGACTCACACAGAGACTCATAGACTCACGCAGAGACACATAGACTCACACGGAGACCAATAGACTCACACGGAGACCAATAGACTCACACAGAGACCAATAGACTCACACAGAGACCAATAGACTCACACAGAGACTCATAGGCTCACACAAAGACACATAGACTCACACAGAGACTCATAGGCTCACACAGAGACCCATAGCCTCACACAGAGACTCATAGACTCACACAGAGACCCATAGACTCACACAAAGACCAATAGACTCACACAGAGACTCATAGACTCACACAGAGACATACAGACTCACACATCGACTCACACAGATACACATAGACTCACACAGAGACACATAGACTCACACAGAGACTCACAGACTCGCACAGAGACCCATAGACTCACACAGAGACACATAGACTCACACAGACTCACAGAGAGACACATAGACTCACACAGAGACTCACAGAGGGACCACCCCCCCTCCCACCTTCCAATGTAGCTCAAGGGGATCCGTCAACACAATCCAATCCTATTAAACATAACCTGCGAATGAAGCGCGTGCATGGGGGAGCAGTGGCGTAGTGGTTAGCGCTGCACTGCACGACGAACCCGGCCACCCGGGATCGAGTGCCGCTCACGGCCACCAACGCCACTGATGATTATCTGAGCCGGTCTTGGGCCTCCCCGGGGTCGACTCGGCCTCAAATGAGCATCAGACGAAGGCGGCCGGGCGCGGTGGCGACGGCCAACCCACCCCCGTCGTGCGAGCGCCGCGGTCGGGGCTCTCGCGGTCGCCGCCAGGCTTAACGGCGCTTGCCCCGACCGCCCGTTAGGGGCTACACGGGGGACCTTTGGCTTTGCCCGCGCGTGTGTCGGTGCGCGTGCCCGGGGCGTGACGCGCACCTGCGTGCGTGCGACCGCTCGCGCCGGGCGTGTTTGTAACCAAAATCAAAACGCGTCGGCAGGCCAACCACGTACCGCGAGTCTTGAGTGTGCAGGCGGTGCAACTGCACCGGGGCCCAGGGACACGGAGGGCCCCAAGGCGCCAGGCTAAGAGGGGGGGGGGGAGGGTGGCCGGACAGGGGGCAACCATTGAATTCCTTGCACCCGTGCCCACGTTGACGACTGCTGTACATTTGGAGTGTCTCTGTCTCTCTTCCCTTGGTCGCGTGGATTTTTCTCCAGATTTTCCCTCCACGTTTAGAATCAACGCGTTCAGAGTGTGTGGCTGCTTTACATTGCCACGTGATCACGAGCCACTTCGTTGAGCTGTGTAGCTCAGTGGCACATACCTGGTAAAACAAAAAAATGTTTCGATTATAAATCCATAATTCAGAAATCTGCTCACAATCTCAATCGGCATTCATTACCGACCGTCACAGCGAGCCCAACGATTTACGTCTTCCCCTTTTGCGTCACTTCGCACACGCATCCTCGTAAACACCGCAGCCCGATTCGCGGGACATCCCCTGAACGCGTAAGGGGGGGGGGGGGTCAAGCGACCTCACGCGCGCGCGAAAAACCTACGACGGTTTTCCGCGTTTAACTCCGCGCACACCGTGGCGGACGGAGCTGACGTCTCGCTCCCGCAGGCTTCATCGCGGCCGACATCAAGGGCACGGGCTCGTGGACGCAGCTGTTCCTCATCACCGACTACCACGAGAACGGCTCCCTCTACGACTACCTCAAGTGCACCACGCTGGACCCGCGCGCCGTGCTCCGGCTCGCCTACTCGGCGGCCGCCGGCCTGTGCCACCTGCACACGGAGATCCACGGCACGCAGGGCAAGCCGGCGATCGCCCACCGAGACCTCAAGAGCAAGAACGTGCTGGTCAAGCGCAACGGCACCTGCTGCATCGCCGACCTCGGCCTCGCGGTCAAGTTCAACAGGTGTGGGGTCTGTGTGTGCGTGTGTGTGTGTATGTGGGGATTTGCTGAGCATTTCTGTGAGGTCCTGGGGGAGGGAAAATCTCTCAGCCAGGAAAACATCATGGCACAAAGTAGGGATAACCCTGCTGAGGCTGCGGTGCCTCAAATATTGGAAGAGGTCACCCCCTGTGAGTGGCTGGCTGAGGTGCCAGCTGTTGAGGAAGTACTGAGGGCGATCCGGAGTCTGAGACCAGGGAAGGCACCGGGCAGAGATGATCTCCCAAGCGAAATGCTGAGGGAGGGTGGCGTTTGTGCACAGACTGCCCTATATGACATCATAACAACAGTCTGGACCACTGGACGGGTTCCGCAGGACTGGAAGGATGCCCTGGTGGTCCCCCTCTTTAAGAAGGGGGACCGTACCGACTGTAACAACTACAGGGGCATCTCACTCCTCTGTGTGCCGGGTAAGGTCCTGGCAAGGATTATTCAACATCGCCTTGCTAGGCACGCTGAGGAGAGGCTTGCGGAGCCCCAATGCGGTTTCAGGAAAGGGCGGTCCTGCACAGATGCCATATTTTCTGTCCGTCTGCTACAGCAGAGGTGTAGGGAATTCCAAAAAGACCTACATCTCTGCTTTATTGACCTGGTCAAGGCCTATGATACCATCAGTAGGACTGGGCTCTGGGTTGTTCTTCGTGCTTTCGGAGTCCCTGACCCTCTGCTCACGATCATTAAGGACCTTCATGATGGTGAGCGGGCCCGGGTAAAACTACGTGGCCAGGAGTCGGAGCCTTTCCCTGTACACCTTGGGGTGCGACAGGGATGTCCTCTGGCTCCCACATTATTTAACATCTATTTCGACTGCGTAGTTCGTGAAGCCTTCAATAGCTGTACCGGGGGAATTTCCATTTGGTACAGATATAATGGGAGGCTGATCGACGCCCGGGTGCGATCAAGGGATGGCTCCCTATTGGTCAACCACGTTATGTATGCCGATGATTTGGTAATAGCTGCTCATTCAGAAGAGGAGTTGGAGACGCAGCTGCTGAGACTGGAGCGTGCCACGAAGAGGTGGGGCCTTACCATCAGCTCCACCAAAACTAAGCACCTGCCTGGGTATTTTGTACCATCGGACACTCCACCCCCACAACTCCCAATTGGTGATGGGGCAGTTGTGGAGAGAGTTGAGAGTTTCCCATACCTGGGCAGTGTGCTTATGACCGGCTCCAGTTTATCAGCAGAGGTCTCACTCCGAATCAGTCGAGCGGCAATATCTTTTCATCGGTTGCGTAACGCTGTGTGGAAGCTACCTGGTCTGTCGCTCTGCACGAAGCTTCAGGTCTTATCGGCCACGGTTATTCCCTCCCTTCTCTACGCTTGCGAAACGTGGACCCCCCTAGTGGAGCATCTTCGCCGGTTGGAAACATTTAGGCTGGCCTGCCTACGATCCATCCTGTGTTTAACCAGGCTGGATTGTGTGAGGAGCTCACAAGTCCTTGAAAGATCTGGGCAAAGTCCCATCAGTGAGCTCCTCCGGCAGGCAAGGCTGCGTTGGCTGGGTCATGTAGCCCGCATGCCCAGCCACCGCATGCCTAAACAGCTTTTGTTCGGCCGGATCGAGGGGGCTAAACGGGCGCGGCACGGGCTAGAGAAGAGATGGAGTGATGTGGTACAGGAGGACGTGGAGCTGAGTGGACTTGCCGATGACTGGTACCTGCGGTGTCAAGATCGGCCTCAGTGGAGGAGGCTCGTGAAGGACGCTACTGGGCAGTTGGAGGCAGTCGCCCTCCAACAACAACGGAGGGCGGAGGAGCGACGCTCACAACAACGAGCGGAGCGCCGGGTGGCTAAAGCGCAGCAAGTTGGTACAGTAGGGGGCACAGGTGGTGCATCAGCCAGTCATCTCGGTCATCTCGGTCAGTCGACCCATGGCACCTGGGTCTGCCCCGTGACCTCCTGCCAGCGGGCGTTCGACACTTCACGTGGCCTCAAGGTGCACATGGCCTGGCACAAGCGTCGTGGTGACGTCACCGCCACTTAGTGGCGAATGGCGGTTGTTGTTGTTGTATGTGGGGCATGTGTATGTGTGTGCTAGAGGCACGTACGTGTGGGCCGTGTGTGTGTGTGGGGCCTGTGTGTGTGTGTGTGGTCTGTGTGGGGGGTGTGTGTGTGTGGTGTGTGAGTGGAGTGTGCAGTGTGTGTGGGGCAGTTGGGTGCGTGTAAGTGTGTGGTGTTGGCACAAGCGCAGCGGTGACATCACCGCCACTTAGTGGCGAACGGCGGCTGTTGTTGTTGTTGGCCGTGTCGCGTCGCGTGTGATGTCATCGCACGATGCGATGACATCACACGCGACGCGGGGCATTGCGTCCCTCACGTACGGCACGAGGCTCTTGATCCCACCAAACTTTCAGCGAAGCCCCCTTTCGCTCGACGTATCAGAGTGCCCAACAGCCGCACGGCCTCTCCGCTCCAGCGCCGTTCGCGTCCCCATCGCATCGCGAGGCGCCAACGCACGCGTCGGTGACGGCGCGTCTCTCTGTCCGTCCCCCGCAGCGACACGAACGAGGTGGACATCCCACTGAGCGGGCGCGTGGGCACCAAGCGCTACATGCCGCCCGAGCTCCTGGACGAGACCATCAACCGCAAGCACTTCCAGTCGTACATCATGGCCGACATGTACAGCTTCGGACTCATCCTGTGGGAGATCGCACGCCGGTGCATCTCGGGGGGTGCGTACGAGCGCGCACACGCGTGCACACACACACGCGTGCACACACACACGCGTGCACACACACAACAAAGTTCCCCCGTATAGCCTGTAACAGACTGTAGGGGCAAGTGCTGTTGGCGAGCACCTATGAAGGCCGGAACGGTACACGAGGGGGTGGGTGGCCAGCACCACGCTCGACCGCCTTTGTCTCCCCAGTGGCGATGTTTACACATCACACCGGGTACTCATTTGAGGCTGAGTCGACCTAGGGGAGGCCCAGAATCGTTTCAGATAATCATCACCGGTGTTGGGCATTAGTGGGAATAGAACTCGATTGGCTAGGTTCTACACACACACATACGCATGCATGTATGCATAGGGTACATGCACAAAGACAAAGAAAACAACAATCCCCTGTATAGCATCAATAGACTGTTGGGGCAAGTGCTGTTAGCGAGCACCTGTGAAGGCCGGCACGGTACACGAGGGGGTGGGTGGCCAGCACCACGCCCGACCGCCTTTGTTTCCCCAGTGGCGATGTTTTTACACACTGCACCAGGCACTCATTTGAGGCTGAGTCGACCTAGGGAACGCCCATGACCGGTTCAGATAATGGCCACTGGTGTTGGCCGTGAGCCAACACCAGGGTTCATGCACACACACACACACGCGCACGCACACACGCACACACACGCGCGCACACACACACGCACACACACGTGTGAACACGCTCGCGTTACGCCCGCGTTACGCCCGCGGTGTTGACGAGCCCACGGTGCCACGGCGTGCGCAGGCATCGTGGAGGAGTACCAGGTGCCGTACCACGACACGGTGCCCTCAGACCCCTCGTACGAGGACATGCGCGAGGTCGTCTGCCTCAAGCGCCTGCGGCCGTCCTTCCCCAACCGGTGGAGCTCCGACGAGGTGAGCAACCTCGCCCGCCCGCCGACTCGCTCGCCCGTCCGTTGACTCGCTCGCCCGTTGACTCGCTCGCCCGTCGACTCGCTCGCCCGCCCGTCGACTCGCTCGCCCGCCCGCCCGCCCACCTGTTATCTCGCTTACCCGGCTGTTAATGCGCTCACTTACGCATCACACCAGATACTCATTTGAGGCTGAGTCTACCTCGGGGAGGCCCAGGACCGATTCGGATAATTGTCACTGGTGTTGACCGTGAGCGGGAATTGAACTTCAGTCGCCGGGTTAATAGCGCAGCGCGTTAACAGCTGCAATACCGCTCCTCTACACACACACAGACAGCTCCAAACAAACACACACACAGCTCCAAACACACACACAGATGGCCCCACGCACACACACACACAGCCACACGCACACACACACAGACAGCCACACGCACACACACACACAGCCACACGCACACACACACAGCCACACGCACACACACACAGCCACACGCACACACACACACAGCCACACGCACACACACACACAGCCACACGCACACACACACAGACAGCCACACGCACACACACACAGACAGCCACACGCACACACACAGACAGCCACACGCACACACACAGACAGCCACACGCACACACACAGACAGCCACACGCACACACACAGACAGCCACACGCACACACACACAGACAGCCACACACACAGACAGCCACACGCACACACACACACAGCCACACGCACACACACACACAGCCACACGCACACACACACAGACGGCCACACGCACACACACACAGACAGCCACACACACACACAGCCACACGCACACACACACACAGCCACACGCACGCACACACAGACAGCCATACACACACACACAGCCACACGCACATACATACAGACAGCCACACGCACACACACAGACGGCCACACGCACACACACAGACAGCCACACGCACACACACAGACGGCCACACGCACACACACAGACAGCCACACACACACACAGACAGCCACACACACACGATCAGCCTTCCGACCAAAAAATGTGCCACACATGCCTGCCCGCTGTGTGTTTATCTGGTCAATTGGAACAGTGTTTTAAATTTGTGTTTACTCTAGATCCAAGACATCGCCCGAGCCTTTCTAAAGCGGGCGCTGTGAAACGGCTCAATTATGTACAAATGGCATTCCAAAACAAGCACGGCTGATGTGGTGCAGAGCGCACAGCGAGTGGCCAAATTACGGGAACCTCCAATTAAACCGAGTCGGTGGTTGCGGTTGGAAGGCACGGGGGGGGGGCGGTGGGCTAGAACCAGTGGGGGGGGGGGGGGGGTGTGGGTTTGAACCAGTGGGGGAGGGTGTGGGTTAGAACTAGTGGGGGGGTGAGGGGTAGAACCAGTGGGGGGGTGAGGGGTAGAACTAGTGGGGGGGGGGGTGGGTTTGAACCGGGGGGGGGGGGTGGATTAGAACCAGTGGGGGGGGGGGTGTGGGTTTGAACCAGTGGAGGAGGGTGTGGGTTTGAACCAGTGGAGGGGGGGGTGGATTAGAACCAATGGGGGGGGGGGAGGTGTGGGTTTGAACCAGTGGAGGGGGGGGGGGATTAGAACCAATGGGGGGGGGGAGGTGTGGGTTTGAACCAGTGGGGGAGGGAGTCGGCAGACTCCTGTTACAGTTATTAGTGGGGGGCGAGTTTGAGGTGGGTGGGTTGAGTGTGTGTGTGCGTGATTGTGTGCGTGTGTGCGTCAATAAGTGGGTGGGTAAGTAGGTGTGGGTGTCCCATACCGGCCTTCATAGGGTGATCGCGTGTGTGGTGTGTGTACGTTCGTGTGTCTGCGAATATGCGTGGATGCGTGTCTCTTCCTTAGTGTTTGTGTGCGCGTGTGGATGTGTGCGTGCGCACGCATTCCTGCTCACGCGTGTGTGTGTGTGTGTCTCTGTGTGTGTGTCTGTGTGCGCGTGCCCTCCAGTGCCTGCGCTCGATGGCCAAGCTGATGTCCGAGTGCTGGGCGCACAACCCGGCGTCGCGTCTCACCGCGCTGCGCGTCAAAAAGACGCTCTACAAAATGTCCGAGTCGCAGGACATCAAGATCTGAACGGAGCCCGGCCGGGGGCGGTGGGACGACGCGGGGGGCCGAAAGCCCCCCCCCCCCCCCCCCCGCGGCCGCTCCCACCGAGACGGACGAGGCCCCGCGGCACAGACGAACGATGCGCAAAGCGAGCGGTGCGCGGCCTCGCGAGTCCGCTGGCGGAACGACGACGGAAGGAGAAGGGGAGGGGGGTGAGTTCGGTGTTTTTGAACCACGACCCTGGAAAAAAAATAGCAGTCGACCCCCCCCCCCCTCCTCTCCCCGACGACCTCGAACGACCCCCCCATGAACCTAATCCCCCTCCTCCCCCGGTGACATCGCGATCCGGGCCCTGACAATTGGGCTCCGTCGTTCTTTTGTTTTTGGAGCGGCCCCCGCGAAAAGCCAACGCCGCCGTTCAAGAGGGACGGGGCAGGTGGGTCGCGGCTTCCGGACGGAGCGAGCCGGCGCAAGCGGCCGTCGTCACGTTCGCCGCGGGTTGGCGGGGGGATGTGGGGTAGAACTTTGTGGCTCTGCGCCTGTGGGGCTGCACCTCTGGGGCAGGTGCACGGAGGGACGAGCGATGGTTGGTGGCGAGTGGGAGAGTTCCTGGTGGATTCAAACTGCGGAAGAGAAGAAGAAAAAAAAGTTCAAACGGGCGGCCGAAACAGCCCACTCGGTCTGCCGCGGCATTTTTTTCGCGCGAAGTGACTCCACGCCGAGAAGTTTCCAACACGGACAAAAGACGCACGATGTTGTACATCGCCGGGGCCTTTCGCCAACGTTCGTGTGCGCAGAAATGTTTCGTGTAAAGCGCTTGCGGTGGATCCCCCGAGGGTTGTGAATATTTCTCGGTCGTGGGTAGCGAAAGCTGTCGCAGTAACGGCCCCGTCGCAGGATCCACCTCCGTGCTTCCCCCTTTGCCCAGCGACGGCTTCCCTTAGCCAAGCTCTTCCAAGCTCTCTCTCTCTCTACATCTCTGACTTTCTCACTGTTATTCCACGTCATTTGGTATACATCTCAAAAGTCAGTTCGGTTACGGTTATTGCAATCTCCCTTGATTTTTTTTTTGCCCAAAAATGTAATTCCCTTGAAGACTTTTTGACCTCCGTTTTTTCTTTTTTCAAAGCATAACATTTACTTGGCCTGTTATCGTGGCCGAGCCCCCCCCAAAAAAAACCTGTCGCGACGTTAAAACTCTACGGTCGACGTGGAGGTCCGTCTGTGGCCGTGACAACGCGCCAGGACAATCGTCGAGGGCAATCGCGGCCGGCACCAGCGACTCGTTATACTCCGAGCAACTCTCGTCAACTCGGTGCGACATTGGCAGTGAGCGACGGACTTTGTGTCCAGCCAGCGGAGAGTCCGAGTTTGTACAAAAGTGCGTCCTATGGACAACGTTTGGTCGACACAGCACACAACCTCTTGGGCACTCACATGCCCTCAGTGTTCCGATTCATCCCAGCCACGCATTCGCGAGTTCAACGATCAGATTTGTCCAGATTTGTGCAACTTAATATGTTTTACAATCGATAATATTTTTAGCAATTATTTAGCCCGGTGGCGGCGGCGGCACACGCTCGTCGCCCAGGCCCTGTGGAGGCAGGGAGGGGTTGGTGGATAATGCACCTGTTGCGAGACACCCTTCCCGCAGGCGTCCACCACGTTGCACGCCGTGACTTGCCGGGAGAAGGCGGCGCAGCAGATGCAGACTCGACCTGTTCCGTCTGTCAGGGGTCGAGGGTTTGCGCTTCGCACACGCGCGATGTTTTCCCCGGGTGCTCGAGTTTCCTTTCAAATGCAAACACTCGTTAGTTGGCCAATAGCACCTTCATATGCAGAGGAACGCAGAGCTTTGGCAGGTTGTTGGCGCCGGCTCAACAGGGTGGCTGCCTTCCCGCTCGTCCGTGGGTCGTCCTGGTGCATATGGAGTCATTCCCTCTCGCTACGAGAGCGAGAAAACGCTGCACGGAGCACTACAAATAGAAAATTGATATTTTTAAAAAAATATATATAAATACACAACAAGCAATTCTGTACTTTTTCCCCAAGTTCCCTCACCGAGTCGGGTTCTATTTCCACGCTCTTCTCTCCCCCCACCGCCTTCGACCCATTGTCATCTCCGGAGTAACACCGCCCCTGCCGCGTCATCTCCGTCAGTCCTCCCCCCCCCCCCCCCCTTTCTCTTTAGCGTTGTCTTCCCACGTGCGCATGTTGAACTTCTTTCACACCGTACGTGGCCAACCGTACTAATCCGGCCACACGTGCCAACAACAACTCAACCTCTCGTGGATGCCGACGCTTTGGCCCGTCGTCTCAGCTTGCCGAACGACGATCGCCCCCCGAGCGGGAGCCGCAATTATTTGGACCGAGAGCCGTTGTCTCAAATCCAAGCCCAAGCCCAGACAGAGTCATTGTTGTTGTGCAGCGATCACCACCCCCACCACAACGATCACCACCCCCACCACAGAGATCAGCACCCCCACCATAGAGATCACCACCCCCACCACAACGATCACCACCCCCACCACAACAATCACCACCCCCACCACAGCGAATCCCCCAGTCCCCCAGTCCTCCTCCTCCCTTCCCCAGGGCATTGAGGAGCGTCTCTCGTCCACCAAACGAAAAAATAAATTAAACAACAAGAAGTGTAAATGTGTTGCTGCGCGATGGATCTTGGAGCATTAACCCCCCCCCCCGCTCACCTCCCCCCTCCCCCGCTCACCCACCCCCGCTCACCCACCCCCCTCCCCCGCTCACCCCCCCCCCACTGACCTCCCCCGCTCACCCCCCGCTTGTACCCCCTCTCCCGCCCCCCCGCTCCCCTCCCCCCGGCTCCCCTCCCTCCTTACGAGGTTGGTGGTGCCACTGCTCACAAAGAAAAATAAATGTTTTGACCTTGTGTTGCAATATTTATTTCACAATATGTAGCCTTAAGTTGCAATTTATTATTATTAATAATGTCATTGTTGTTGTTTCAGTACCGTTTTTTTTATTACTATTTTTGCAACGTCAGTGTTTGTAAAAAAAACTACTTTTATATACTTTTATGTCTTCGTACGCGTTTTACTTTCTCATTTTGTCACGGTCGTGAGTCTTGCGCCCTCTCTGCCTCTCTCTCTGTCTGTCTGTCCGTGGTGTTGCGTCCTGTACATGAGCCAGTTGATTATACACGCATCGCGCATACGGGTAATGATTGTACACGTGTCCCTACAAACAAACAACAACAACAACCGTTCTCCACTAAGTGGCGGTGACGTCACAACGGCACCTGTGCCAGGCTAGGTGCACTCGTGTCCCGACATCGCTTACATCACCAGCCTGGGCTGAGAATGGGTCCCAACGTCCATGTGGAAACCCCGACGCTTCCCAGGAATTGTGGTGTGCTCGTAACTAAAAGACGACCAGTGCCCTCTCTGTCTGCCACAAGTAAATCATGACACGAAGTGGAGGAAGGGAGAGGGACTGCATTGACAGTGGCATGCAATCACCAAAATAACAATTACAGGTAACCCAATTACCCAGGTTATCCGCGCTTGCGGAAACAAAAAAAAGTTGACTTTCAGTTTAACGCGTAGCAGGCTGTCGCGACCAATATCATCCATAATACAAGGGGTTTTTTGGGGGGGTTAGATCGCTTAAATATATAAATGTGCCGTTAAAATGAAACGGGAGGATTTCTCCAAAAATCTGGCTGTCGCCTGATGAAGCTAGTTGTAATTGCTGGCGAAACGTCGTACTTTGTGGCTTGGCTCTCCAACACACCGGTTAGTGCTGTACTAGTGACGAATTGGCCACGTTCTGTTTACGTGCCAAACCCCTTACTAGTTGGCTGTGTGGGTGGTGGCGGTGTTTTATATATTTACACAATCTAACCCAAAAAAAACTCTTATTATGAATGTTATTATTCTTGGTTTTTTTTGGTAAAGTCACGTAGGTAAAATAAAAATTTAAATTAATAAAAGTAAAATAAAATAACATTTACTTGATACAGCAAGCGTGCTGTGACGGTTCCACCTGAAGAGGGAAGCTTGTGTTGCCTCCAAAACGTTGTGATTTTATTTTATTTTACTTTTATTAATTTTAATTTTTCACCTACGTGACTTTACCGAAAAAACCCAAGAATACGAATCCTTGCAGTCACGAAAGCTTCAAATCTAGAATTATGAATGTTGACTATCTGTGTGCATGAGCGCCCTCTCTCACCGTATCGTTCGCCGCCCTGCACTCGTCCAGGGGGTCAGCAACTCCATGCCGACGGGGAACGCAAAACACGTGGGCAAGTCGGCCGATGTCGGCGCGCTGAAGAAAACGATTTGGGCGGAAGGTAGCTGGCCGCATCGTGGCCCTCCTCCCACGCGGCTAGACGGCTCGCTCCGTTGACGAATTATTTTCGAGCGTGCGTTCGGCGTCGTCAGTGATGTTATACGTTGTCCGGGATCGGCCCTCGCCCCTCTCCCACACACCGCACGCTCCGGATGATCGTCAGTCGACGAACTCGCCAACGTTCAGTCGTTGACGAGGCCTTCAAAGGGGCCGTTGCCCGAATTGTCGGGCTAGTTCCTGTTTTCTTACCTGGCACGCAAATGCAGGATCGTCGATGAACGAAGGGGGTTTGGGTTTTTTTGTTATCTTTTCCATACGCACTCCTTTACCAAACTGCCAAATTCGAAATTGATGCCGGGAAATGTAATCCCTTGGGGATTATCATCGTCGTGATCGTCCCCTGACTGGCAGACTGATGCTGCCTCAGGTCGCGCTTGCAAAACGAGACGTCATCCCGGTCCCCTTTGAGTTCTCAGCTTGGCGAAGAAAAGTAAAGTACACTTGAACCTCCAAGTGGCATAGCCCAGTGGTGTAGTTTGGTCCGTATGGGCCCCCCCCACCCCCTCTAATTGTAGCCCACAGCTTGCAGCCCCCCCACCACCACCACCTCTGGCCCTTGGGCCCAAGCGCAGTTGCACCACCTGTACACTCAACAGCTATGCCACTTGTCATACCATTGCACGTGCAGTACGTTGAACTTCTTTCGCACCGTACGTATCCAACCGTGCTAATCGGAGGTGCGGGGGAAGGAAAACAAACTGAACACCAGAAGCAGTTCAGGTGATGTTTTTGTGAATCTACAACAATGCAGAGCGCAGTTATGCAAACGTGTATGCAACGTTTGGAGTCTGCAAGCATGTTTTGGCACGATCACTCCCAAACAGGACCGTTCTCCCCAATATCCCCTGACCGTTAGTTTTTAAATTATTTATTCCTTTCCTCTTCTGATGTACTTTAAAAAAAATCCTTTTTATATGCTGCTTATATGTAAAAATGTTTTTCAATTACACGTTCAGTTTGTATAGTTGTTACGATGCATGTGTTACAAATTAAATGCCTATTGCAGTTTTTTTAAGCTGGATGAACTTCCGTGAACGAGTTGAAAACCACAAGCGAAATTGCATCCTCACATGCACTGCATGGCAGTATAACCTATAAATGTTGAACAATTCTCATAGCTGGTGTTTGGCTAAATTAAGTTAAACCTCGAATTTAACATGAAGTTTTAACTTTTCTAAAACTGAACCATTTTTTTTCTATTTTACCAGGTTAAACCCACTGAGCTCTACAGCTCTTTTACTATCACAAATGATAGCTCAACGAAGTGGCTTATCGCGTGGAAATGTACAGCCAAACGCTCTAAACGCGTGGCGTTTATTCTAAATGTGGAGGGGAAAAACCGGAGGACCCGGAGAAAAATCCACGCGACCACGGGGAGATCACGCAAACTCCAAATTTACAGCAGCAGGCGTCAGCGTCGGGATCAAACCCACGACCTCCTGCATACCAGGCGAGGTTGTTGAGATATCGCCACTGGTGAACAGGCTGAGACGATGGACTCTCTTCATTTAAGAAGTCGGATACATCGCAGTCTGAGCGCCTGAAACGAGGATTTGAACTCGGGATCTGAGCGCTTGCTGACTTAGGAATGCTACCCGTTTCAATCGCAGTTTGAGCACTCGAAACTGGGATTCGAAGCTCGGTTTGAGCGAGATGTCTCTGTAATCTCCAAGCCGGGTGGCCACTCGGCACAGAATCAGCCGATAGGTGGCGTCGTAAATGATGTGGCCAACGGTCTGTATCACTCCGAATTTAAACGTCAAAACATTTGTAGGGTGACTAATTGCATACGCCACGCGGGTTTCTGGCTTTTCGGATGGCAACCTTGTCAATTGCGTCGTAATTTATTTCACAAGGATGTATTAAACCTCGAAGTAAATGTGCATTCATTGTGGAGAGTAAACTAAACATTTGCACAGGGCCAATTCATCATTAACCGACGCGCGTCATCTTGTATTATAAACAATACGATCGGGCAGTAGATTACCAGGATATCATCATTATTATCATTATTGTGTTCAACGTGTCAACGTGTTTATATGTCACTGTGTAACATAGTACATCTATCGCCTGTAATTAATGTACATGCATCGTGTTGTTTTTGTATTAATGCAGAGAAGATTGCGTGCCTATATATTATTAAAAACACGTTTTTGTGTAAATATACCGTATTGCAAAAGGGATTGCTGGAATTTCTCGTGTTTTATTATTATTATATGCACGCGAGAACAGGGCCTACGTTGTCTGCGGGTCCAGATGCGTTCTCTGAACACGTGACCCGTCGCTTGGTTGACCCTGAAGTGACGTAGACATGCGGTCTCCATCGTAAAGACCCCGTCGAGTTTCGATTTAAAGTTTCGATTTAAAGCTTTCGTGACTGCAGGGATTCATCTTCTTGGTTCTTTCGGTAAAGTCACGTAGAAGGAAAATAATAAAATAATAAAACATTCTAAAATTATTCTCACGACGTTTCGGCCACAACGCAAGCAGCCGTCTTCAGGTGGAGAACAGGTCTGTCGAGAAGGCAGAGTCTGAGTGTTTAAATCTGAAAAAAAAACATTCAAATTCACAGTCGGTTTACCCCTTAACAGCGTTTATCGGTTTCATTCCCATTCCACGTGTGCTAAGCCCATGTCATTGTCCACAGATGTTTGTAGTCGGGTGGTTTTAAATGTTATTTTACTGGCATCTTCTCGACTCGTCGAATATATGCGGTGATCAGCACGGGTTAACAGATACGATGCTGCGGGTTTACACCGCAGGCAGCAAAGATAAAGATCCCCCGTGTAGCCTTTAACAGACTGCTGGGGCAAGTGCTGTTAGCAAGGAGCACCTGTGAAGGCTGGCACGGCACACGGGGGGGTGGGTGGCCAGCATCACGCCCGGCCGCCTTTGTCGCCCTAGTGTCAATGTTTGCGCACCGCACCAGGTACTCATTTGAGGCTGAGTCGACCTAGGTGAGGTTCAGGGTCTGTTATTGGTCGTGAGCGGGAATCAAACTTTGGTAACACAGTGTTCGTGGCGCATTGCGCTCACCACGACAATACGGCTCCCAACTGCACTACGGCTCCCCACACTACTTGCAGACAGCAGAGGGCAGTCACTAACCGACCTTAGATTTAATGCTGCTTCTGCGTTGGCAGTGGTGCACAAAGTACAAACAACAACACAACACTCAACACATTCGTCAATAACACTGAATGGCTTTAAAATTGTAAATATAATAGTTGACGTTTCGGGTAATGGCCCTTCTTCGTAGCACAGGGGAATCCCAGAGAGAAAGAGTGGATGATAAGAGTTGGAGACCGATGATAATTTTTATTTATTATTTTTTATGAACCGTTTTTAAATTACGAGACTTCCTTTACCAGTGGCAAAATATAGTAATAGGTTTTTACCCTTTCAACTGGTACAAAAACTGACACCTTCATACAAGGGATCATGTTTGCAATAACCACAACACAAGCAGTCAAAATGCAAACAAAAAGAAACAACTCTGATAATGATAAGCACTGTCCTTTAAGTTGATTGATCCCTTGTATAAAGGTGTCAGTTTTTGTACCAGTTGAAAGGGTAAAAACCTATTACTACGTTTTTAAATTGGCACGCTGACTTAGGATGGTGAAAAACTATGAACGTGTGATGTTGATTCTAAATGTGGAGGGAAAAACCGGAGGACCCGGAGAAAAATCCACGCGACTACGGCAAGAGAGACACGCAAACTCCAAATATACAGCAGCAGGCGTCAGGGTCGGGATCGAACCCACGACCTCCTGCATACCAGGCGAGGCAGTTAACATCTCCTAGCCACCTTGACGTAGCCGGCCAGAGACTGTCACAGCTGTTCTACACAGGCGGCTCTGTTTCTCGTCTCAGATCAACGTGGTACGAGATGATTTGCCCACCAGCCAGCAAAACTTGTTTTTCTTTTTTCCAACATGAAATTACGTGATAACACAAAGTGAAAGTCAACAATGCACGTGAAGGATCTCATCACTTCTAGATTTGAAGCTTTCGTGACTGCAAGGATTCATATTCTTTGTTTTTTTCGGTAAAGTCACGTAGGTGAAACATTAAAATTAATAAAAGTGAAATAAAAAAAAAATCACGACGTTTCGGAGGCAACACAAGCTTCCGTCTTCAGGTGGAACCGTCACAGCCACGACAGCTGTATCAAGTAAATGAGAGATTACAAGAGCTACCACTCCGTTTATATAATGGTTGGAGAGGGGGAAGGGCCAAGTACGGCACACTTTTTATTAATATGGTAAGGTGAGGCTTAAGAGGCAGAGCCTTTGTTATGGAGAGGTACGGTTTGTGACTAAGCCTGGCCTACATAACAATAGTGTGAAAAAAGAAACAACTAAACATGGTAAAACAAGCCTGGCTGTCTATCAATAACCTGTAATAGTTGTCTGTCAAATAAGATGGTCAAAATAAGTGTAGTTAAATCCTTTTTGCATGGCTAATCACATCTTTCCAATGATTACTCAGTTTGTAACCATCATCACGGTTGAAATTATGTCTGTATTTGTATATTTGTATGGCTTCATCACGTTTCGAATCTCAACGAGTAATTGCATACGGGGGGTGGTGAATCGGTATCACAAATGGTGAACACTGGTGGGGTCGGTCACATATCTTCCCCCAACCCACCCCCTATGGGTTGGGGTGGATTTCATCTAGCAGTGGATCGATCTTGGTTGCTGCTGATGATCGTGATGATCGTGATGACGCCGAAACGTGGGTGTATTGCGCCCCCACGAGGCGAGTTTGAACATTGACACATCTCATCATCCACAGTCAAATACTGTAATACGGATTTAGGATAGATTTGTTAATCAGATCAATGTACGTTAAAACACATTCCTGCGGAGGGAGCTGGTAGGAACGTTGGGTTGCTCGGTCAATGGCCAGAGTCAACGGCGGCGTGGTGTATTCCGCAAATATGCCCGACTGTGAGGGCGGGCACAAGCCGGCGTGAGTAGGTTAAACGTTGAGTTTTATAAGGGCACCACGGGGTGACCAGCACCTCCACACCCAGCCCCACCCCTCCCACCCTCCACCCAGCCCCTCCCCACCCTTCCCACCCAGCCCCTCCCCACCCTCCCCTCCCTACCCAGCCCCTCCCCACCCTCCCCTCCCCACCCAGCCCCTCCCTCCCCACCCAGCCCCTCCCTGCACGACGGACGGACGGACACAATAATCCCCTGTGGGCTGGTGTAACCAGGAGGTTCCTACCAGTATCAAAACGTTTCCACAACCACGATATTTAAATATAGATTATACTGTGCACAACATCTTCCGATAATTTGATACAGAGACAATCTTCTATCTAAATTGGGATCGAAGCTCACAGAAAATGGGTAAACCCAACACATTTTCAAATATCCATGTCCTGAAAGGGTAAATAAAAAAGATGCAATTGGCCGACGTTTCAGGCAATGGACCTTCTTTAGAGCAGAGAGACTGTCTCTCCGCTGAGTTTGTTTGTGTGACGTATGCTTCTGCACCACTGTAAACGCAGAACAATAAGTTCGAGTAAAATTCCTCCACTCCAAAATAATGATCTACGCGTTTGAACACAATTCCATTGTTGGACACCGCTGCAGTACGTACTTCAGTCTCGTGCATTTGTACAACAGAGATGGAAATACTAGCGCTAATGATGATAATAATACTGCTACTACAGATGATGAACATTTTTTTTTATGAATGTTTTGATTTTCTTTAAAAAAAATGTTGGAAAATATTATCCGAGACAAAGAGTGTGATTACCAATCAGCCAGTCTGCATATACGGTCTACAATCATTTGTAAATATATAATAGTCTCGATTTAAAGCTTTCGTGACTGCAGGGATTCATCTCCTTGGTTCTTTCGGTATTACTTCCCTTATTTGACAGACAACTATTACAGGTTTACCATGTTTACCATGTTCAGTTGTTTTCACAGGTTGAGTCACAAACCGTACCTCTCCATAACAGAGGCTCACCCTCTTAAGCATCACCTTACCATATGAATAAAAAGTGTGCTGTACTTGCCCAGTCCCCCCCACACTCTCCAACCATTATATAAACGGAGTGGTAGCTCCTGCAATCTCTCATTTACTTGATACAGCTGTCGTGGCTGTGACGGTTCCACCTGAAGACGGAAGCTTGTGTTGCCTCCGAAACGTCGTGAATTTTTATTTTATTTTACTTTTATTAATTTTAATGTTTTACCTACGTGACTTTACCGAAAAACCCTAAGAGTATGAATCCTTGCAGTCACGAAAGCTTCAAATCTAGAATTACTTCCCTTCTACGTGACTTTACCGACTTTACCGAAAGAACCCAGAAGATATATAATAGTCGTGACCTGTGGCGGTGTAACTTTTTAAAAGCACATACACAGAGAACCCCAGCCGTTCGGTGCCTTAACACGTTTTTTATTCTTAACCCATCGGCCTTTTGACATTCCAGACCAATATTCCCCACGCTGTTGTGTCCTTGAATGATTGAGAGCTCACATTCTCTGTCCTGTCTCTCTCCAAACGACACCACCACCAATGCCACCACGCTCACAAAACACACACACACAGAATGTAACTGGTATCGGCCAAACATGAGCAATAACTGATTGATCTCGTCAACCATCGTCACGCGATTTTGGTTGGTCCATCGAACAAAGGCGACGGTCATCGCGCGGCGCCTTCACATGCGCTTCTGCGGCCGTCTGGAACGCTCTTCTTACTGGAGCTATGCACTTTTCAATCATCCAGATTGAAAACGAATTTCTTTAGAACCGATTTTTGTGTTCGGTTTTTGTTGTCCTTCCACCGCAACCGCCGATCAGCGCGGTTGGCTACGCACGGTGCAAAAGAAGTTCAACGTCCATAGAATACAATGCTGATGGGGACAACGATAGTTGAATTCGTCTCAAACGCCTCTTTTCTCACGTTTTTATCTGAGGAGCGTGGTCGCCCTGTGCTCTTCCCCTTACATCAACAGCAGCCTGCTTCCTCAATTTGTCGGTACCAATGCTCTTTGACATTGGCGGATCAATGCCAACACGCCGTTGAAACGCACGCTGCACCGCAATTACGGATTCAGTCTTGCTGAACTGCAGAACGCACAACGCACCTTGTGTTGCGGGGTCACCGTCTTGCGAATAACTGAGGCTAGGGGCTGTTTGTGCGCTGGGAGAGAAATTCTAGCGGTAATCATTTGAAACTCCATGCCCCGCTCTTTCAAGTGGTAAGAGTTTCATTCATGGGCGGTTCGTGGTTGCAGAGATATAGCGATTTCAAATCGGGTCCATCTTTTTCAAACGCCCTGTATTATTCTCCGTGGGTTTACACGAAGCAATATCGCCCCCTATTGCGGAAACAAAAAAGCTGGCAGGATCGTCCCTGAACAAACCTCAAGGTGTAGCCTGCCTGGGTTAAACAGAGTTGTTAATAACTCTCTCTCTCTCCTGCACTCTCTCTTTTTTTTACGATCAGTGGAAACAAGAAGATGCTCGGTGTAGTCGGCACTTTGCTTCGTTCATCATTTCGTAATTAAAAAAAAACATTTTTAAACTTTGCTTTATGTAAACCCCCACCTCTCGCTCACTCTTTCGGTCACTCTCTCGCTCACTCTCTCGCTCTCTCCTTTTTTTTCCTTTTTTTTACGATCAGTGGAAACAAGAAGATGCTCGGTGTAGTCGGCACTTTGCTTCGTTCATCATTTCGTAATTTTAATTTTTTAATGTTTTTTAATAACTTTGCTTTATGTAAACCCCCACCTCTCGCTCACTCTCTCGCTCCCTCTCTCTCTCCCTCCTCTCTCTCTCCATCCCTCCCACCATCCCTCTCCTCTCTCTACCCCCCCACCACCCTCTTGCGCTGTCACCAAAATACAACGTTGTTGCGGGACGAGAGAAAGAGTAACTGTGAACAGCTGTTTCCGGATCGAGTCGGGAACGAAGTATGGACCGTGGAATGGGGGTCTCCGCGTGCGGTGATAGCGGCGGTGGTGGTGTGGGTGGGTGGGGTGTGAGACTGGCGTCGTGGTGAGGGGGTGAGGGGGCTGGGGTGAGGGGGTGAGGGGCTGGGGTGAGTGGGTGAGGGGGGGTGGGAGGAGCTGTGACCGATATGAGATAGGAAGGAGCAGGCAGGAGGGAGGGGTGGGCGAGTGCTTTCTGTTGCGTTTGTGAGTGAGTGAGTAGCGGCAGAGAGATGGAATGGACCCGATCATCGCAGAGGGCCCTGTCCGCGTGAGAGACACCAAGAAGGTATGGACCAACATCACCACCAGCAGCATCACCGACATGAACAACAACAACAACAACAACAAACGCCATTCGCCACTGAGTGGCGGTGACGACACCACGGCGCTTGTGCCAGGCTATGTGCACGTTAAGAACTAACATCGCCACTAACATCGCCACCAACATCACCGTCAGGATCAGCAGCATCGAAGCGGATTTTTGGCTCAGACATCGAACAAAGACGGCGGCGGTCATCGCACTGCGCTTGCAGATGCGCTTCTGTGGCCGTCTGGAACGTTCTTCCTTCCGTTGGAGCTGTGCACTTTTAAATCGTCATCTAGGTTGACAAAACTAAAACAAATTAGCACCGCTTTTTGTGTTTAGTTTGTTGTCCTTCCCCCGCATCTCCGATGATCGCGGTTGGCGACGTACGGTGCGAAAGAAGTTCAACGTAACATCATCAACAGCAGCGGGATCAATTGTCATCATCGTCATCATCGGTGGTAACATCGTGAACAGCACAGAGCGCTGCTTGCTGTGTGTACTGGTGGCATGTGTGTGTGTTTGTGGTGTTCTACTGAATATCCATTTGCCTGTAGCTGTGTGTTTGTGATGTTCTACTACATCCATTTGCCTGTAGCTGTGTGTTTGTGATGTTCTACTATATCCATTTGCCTGTAGCTGTGTGTTTGTGATGTTCTACTACATCCATTTGCCTGTAGCTGTGTGTTTGTGATGTTCTACTACATCCATTTGCCTGTAGCTGTGTGTTTGTGATGTTCTACTAAATCCATTTGCCTGTAGCTGTGTGTTTGTGATGTTCTACTATATCCATTTGCCTGTAGCTGTGTGTTTGTGATGTTCTACTATATCCATTTGCCTGTAGCTGTGTGTGTGTGGCCCTGTGTGACGATGGTGTATTTGTGTGTTCCGAGTCATTTAAACATTAAAAAAAACATGTTTACCACGTGTGTGTGTGTCTGGACTAACGTTGATAGTGTATGTCAGTAGGGTACAGTAATGATTATTTTGGTTCAGGGTATATCGGGTTGTGTTATTGGTTCGTGTCGCCTGTTAATGATTGCTGTGTATGCGCGTGTGCTTGTGCGTGTCTTTGTATTACAGCCTCAATTGAGTTAACCAGTGCGATGTGTTAAAACATCGCCACTGGGGAGACAAAGGCGGCCGGGAGCG